>NC_138528.1:130332638-130795346 GCF_964234715.1 Podarcis melisellensis | reverse complement strand
ATAGGTATGCCTTCACTGAGGAGCGTTATTAAATCCAGTAGGTCTGCGTCAACATACTGCATCTGCAGCGCCACCCCCAAAGTGACCCTTTAAATCCACTTGATAGTCCAGCTGTAGGCGATCGTCTTCCAGGCAGAATGAAAGGCCCACCCACCAATCCCGCTTCCTTCCTCTCCCCTTCCCACCCGCCTGCCTCCTTCCCGTCCTCTCCCCTGCCTGCCTGCCTGCCTCCTCCAGTCGGGAGCAATGGTGCACCGAATGTCACCCCCCCTCAGGGATGACACCCGGGGCAGCCCATCCCCACCGCCCCCCTTCCTCCGCCACTGCTGGCAAGGCAACCTGAAAGGCATTGGGAGAAGTGGCACAGCCTGGGCCAGCCTAGCGGAAGGCCGACCCGAAAGGAAGAAGGTGCGGAGAGGGTCTTGTTTCCACTCTTTCCTGCTCGCCTTCTGCAATAGATAGACTCTCCCCAGGGAAGTTTAGAACATCAACTGGAAACATCAATTATTTGTGCTTAGTAACATTAATTAATCATGCTAAATATCTGCTTCTGTATATCATTGCTTGCTGCATGCTTTTCTTAAGGTACATTTGTTGACAGGACATAGAGCGAGAAGAATGTAAAGGAACTGAAGGAGACTGAGGTCAGATAAGATTGGTAATAGAAATGTAACAATATGATGGACCAGTAAAAGCAGCATAAATATTTAGTTTATTTGTCAAAAGGATTACAGTGTTTTAAATGGGAAGACTGTTCCAAAAATGTTTAACTTTATAATGCCCTGAACATCTTGGTGAATCTTGGGTTAAAAAAAGGTTAATCACTTAAATACACAACAAGCCATGTGCACTTCAAAAATATTCTACTTTTTCAAGCAAACAAGACTTAACAGAATGTATGGCTTTACAGTAACATCAATTTGTCAACTAAGTTGTAGCAATAAATACTTTAAATCTCTACCTACAGACTTACATTTTGATCTGGTTTAAACAGTACAGAAAACAGGATCTACCCACTCTGGAAGAATGGCAGATGAAGGTGATAGACTATATGGGACTGGCAGAAATGGCCGGCAGAATCCGAGACCAGGGAGAAGAGTCAGCGGAAGAAAATTGGAAGAAATTTAAAGACTATCTACAGAAATATTATAAAATTAATGAATGTTAGAATGATGTCGGATAGAAATTAAGTGGTTTTCAGCTGTAATGTTATAAGAGAATACGGAAAAAAGGTTTAGAAGTAGGTTAAAAAAATATTGATAAGGATTTGCTGAACTAACAATTGAATTGGAATACAAAAAAGGGAGGTATGAGGAGGTCTGGAAAATAAGTTACTGAAAAATAAGTTATTGAAATTTTGTGTTTTTAAGTATTTTCTGTTTTGTATTTTTGTTATATTTTTCTTTTTGATTTTATTTTTACTGTATTAATATTGAAAACTTTAATAAATATCTTATAAAAAATAAACAGTACAGAAAACAAATAACAATTGAAAATCTGCTGCAAAATGCTGAACACTCAAAAATCTTTAAAAATCATTTTTCAAAAACTAAAACCAAAACATTTAAAGGGCATTACAGATGAACATGGAGAAACATGGAGTTCAGATATGTTTAGTGAGAAACTGGTAGGAGTTGGTAGCAGGGGCGGGGGGGAATTATTGGGTAATGGGGGGCTGGAAAGAAAGCATATAGCCAGCGTGGTAGGAGGGAAGGGGTTCAATGGCGGTTAGTTCTTTGTTCTTCTTCTATGTTGTTGTTGTTTTCCTTTTTCTTCCTTGGGTGGAAATCTGAAAGGCAAGCATGGACATGACTCAGAATGACAATATAGCACTCTATATTGTTACGGGTTGCTGCTGCAAAGCAGCTTTGCTTTGAGATACATTGGGGTGACTACAAGAAAAGGGTTAAATCCTATCTGATTAAAAAACAAAACTTTGAATCACCATGTTCAATCCGAAAACCAATATCTTTTACCCCTGTTACCATATTGTATCCTAATCTTGGCTTTCTTCTGATAGCTTTCCTCTTGGCTCATTTGTCTCCAACGACTACATTCTCTGCTTTTTTAAATTTATGGTAGCAGAAGAACAATCCAGCATTCAAGGCTGGGTGATGCCGGGGAGTGGGGGAAACTTCTGAGCATCAAGTTTGCAGTTATTTTGCAGGTAGTTGTGTAAGCCGTAGCCAGGGGCAATAAAATGAAAAACCCATGAATGCAACAGTCATTTCCTTCTGTAGATTTTACCATGTTTCTGCCGACAGTTTATTCTTCCCTCTTCTTTGGTTGTGCAAGTCTTTCCCAAAACGAGGGGTCCAATTTGCTTTTTGCCTTCTCTGGCAGAGGGGCTGTTGGAAACAAAATGGTGGGGGGAGAAGGAAGCATTATTTTGTCTTGCTTCAACACCAGATTGTGGACCCTTCAGCTGGAGTTTTAAGCACTAAGCTTGGATCCTAGAACAATAGGCAAGTAGGATCCTAGAATGCAACAACTGATTGGCTTGCAGGAAAAAACCAATCAGGCTCCAGGAGGAAGTTAATCTGCCTATTAGGCTGGTAGGATCATATAATGCAACAACTGATTGGCCTGCAGGAAAAGACCAATCAGGCTCCAAGAGGGAAGCAGAATCAGCCAATCAGACGGGACTCATTGTGTAAATAATGTATATAAAAGCCTGAGGTTTGGGGGGGCAATTCAATCACTGTTTTACAAGCTGCAAAAAAGAGCATGAAATCATGATAGGACTCCAAGTATATTTCATGAAGGCTTTTCTTCCAATGCCAGAAAATATGTTTCTTAAAACACCAGTGGGGTACGAGGTATTTGCAGCGAATCAGTATTCCCAGACTGACTCAGCTCAATGCACCTTCTAGACCCCTGGAGTCTCTGGGTTGAGTTGGAATGGAATCACTCCACTCCTGACGGGGAAAGAGAAGGCAGCTGGCCAGCCTGGTTGAGCTGGGAGATCACTTTCATAAGGAGAAAATTTAAAAGCCACGCAGTCAAAGCAAAAATTCTGGTATGATAAAAAGGCCAGAGAGAGAACCTTTGGGCCAGAAGATGAAGTGTTGCTGCTAAGGCCAATAAAGGGAACTAAATTGCAATTAGCCTGGGAAGGGACCGTAGAAGATTGTGTCCAAAATGAATTATGTGAACTACATTATCCAGCAGGGGGATGAAGGGTGCAAAGTGGTTCACGTGAACTTGCTAAAACCCTACCATAGAACAGAAAGCTGGGCTCTATATGCTGTAAGAGAGGACCCAGAATAAACAGGACACACTGTGCTGGGAAGGGAGAGGGGAGCAACGTTGTAATCAGAAAGAAATGAATCTAGCCCCTTCATTAACCCAATCACAGCGGGAGGAGGAAGGAAGTATCCTACAAAAATACAAAGCCGTCTTTGGAATAGCAAAGGGAGTGGTCCATCGCATAGACACTGGGGATGCTAAACCCATTGTAGTGACCCCTTATCGGATAACTGGGACATACGTGGATAAAGTCTGCAACGAGGTGCAGGAGATGCTGAAGGCAGGGATCATAACCCCCTCAGAGAGTCCCTGGGCAGCACCGGGAGTGCTGGTAGACAAACCTGATGGCTCTATAAGATTTTGTGTTGACTACCAAAAGTTAAATCACGTCACTAAGGCGGATGCCTATCCAATGCCCCGCTTAGATCACCTAATTGAGACCATAGGCAGGTGCCATTTCATTACCTGTCTAGACTTGACAAAAGGCTATTATCAAGTAAAAATGTGTCCTGGGGACCAGGAAAAGTCCCCTAGGATTATATGAGTTTAAAATGATGGCCTTTGTAATAGAAGTGGAAAGAAATTGCAATTGAGTAGATTGGAAGTCTAACACAAAGGTGGGGTGAGGGGTGGTGGATGGTAATGGGAAAATGAATTATTTGTGGGATTGAGTGTAAGTATGTTTGAATACTTTTAAGGATTGTATGAAATTTATGTTTGTATGCTTGTATATCTGTAATTCAAAAAAAAAAAGTGATGACCTTTGGGCTAAAAAATGCAGCAGCGACCTTTCAAAGGCTAGTGGATAAGATCCTGCATCGATTAAGGGAGTTGACAGTAGCTTTTGATATTGTAATTTTTAGTCAAACCTGGTCTGAACACAAAGAGCCCCTAAAGTTAGTTCTACAAAGAATTAAAGAGGCGGGCTTGACCATTAAGGCTGGTAAATGTCAGATTGGGGACTCAGAAATTAAGTACCTTGGACATATGGTGGGTGGAGGAATAATAAAGCAGGGGAGAAAAAGGGTTAATATGTAAACCAATAGGAAAGCGGAGGCAGAGCCTACCTGCATATAAAAGGGCTTAGCCTGAGGTTTGAGTTAGTTGTTGGTGGGTAGTTGGTTGGTTTGAATGGGTTGGTTGGTTGGTTAAGGCAGTTGAAAAAGCAGTTGGCTGGCAGTTGGAAATAGAGAGACAGTTAGTGCAGTGGGTTCTTGTGTGAGGAGAGGTAGAAGAGATAGAGACAGGCTAAAACAAGACTAAGAAGGTAAAGAGTAACAACGTTTGGAATGCAGTTAAAGTTTGTTGGTGTCTGAAATAAACTACACTCTACTTTGTTAATTTGAGAACCTGACTTGAGACTAAGTGATTTACCGGGGAGGTCCTGATTGGTGGCAGCGGATTAGTGGTGTACGTATGGGTCAATAGTCCGTGAGACGACTGGGGGCTCCGTACGAACGCCACAACCATGTTCAGTGGAGCCTCGGTTGTCAAACTTAAAGCTTTCCGGAAGCCTGTTCAGCTTCCGAAGTGTTCAAAAACTGGGACTCAATGGAGCGGTCAGCAAGCTCCATTCAGAAAGAGAAACATGCCTCAAGGCACGTTTGAAAACGGAAGCATTTCTGGTTTTTCAGAGTTTGGGAGCCGAAACATTCAGCTCAAGGTCCATAAATAGCAACACCCTGGTGGTCCCAGGCCCTAAGGGAGTTAGATTGGCTTCAACCAGAGCCAGGGCCTTTTCAGCACTGGCTCCAGCCTGGTGGAACGCTCTGCCTCATGAGACCAGGGCCCTGCAGGATCTGATTTCTTTCCGCAGGGCCTGTAAGACAGAGTTGTTCCGCCTGGCCTTTGGCTTGGAGCCAGTTTGATTCCCTCCCTCTCTTTTTTCCCTTTCTTTTCCTTCTCCTCCTGCGATGAGGCTACATTTAAATATTTTAATGTTCCATTATTGTAATGTTGTATTTTATTATTGTTTTTAAGTTGTAACCATTCATCTTGTTTTTATTATTGCTTGTAAGCCACTCTGAGCCCGGCCTTGGCTGGGGAGGGCGGGGTATAAATAAAAAAATATTATTATTATTATTATTATTATTATTATTATTATTATTATTATTATTATTATTATTATTATTATTAATGCCCGCCTTTGGCGCCCCTCTCCTGCGGGTCGCTCCTGAGGCAGCTCCCCCGGGCCGGTGCCGCCTTGGCTCCTCCCTCGGCCCGCCCTCTCCCGCGGTCGCTTCCCGGGCTGGTTGGGCGCCTGAGCGAGGAGGAGGCGGAGGCGGAGAGCGCAGGGAAGGGAGGCAGAGGCGCAGGAGCGGCGCGCACCTAGGCCCCAGCCCCACCCTCCGCCGCCGCCGCCAGCCCAGCGGAGAGCCGGAAGCTCCCGGGATCGCCCCTCAGCCGCCGCCGCCGCCATCATGGTGAAGGTGTCGTTCAACTCGGCGTTGGCGCAGAAGGACGCCGCGGGGCGGAAGGAGGAGGACGAGAGCAAGGAGGGCAGCTGCAGCCAAGTGCTGATCTTGCCCCCCGGCGCCAAGGTGAGCGGGCGGGCGAGGGGAGTCGGCGGCTCCGTCCGCCAGGCCCCTTCGCGAGGGAGGCCTGCGGGGCGGAGAGCGGCGCCGGGTTCCCGGCCGAGCGCCTTGCAAGCGCCGCGGAGAGGCGAAGGAAGAGCTCGGGGCGGATCTAAAATGGCTGACTGGGGAAGAGCCGCCGAGCTTCGCCCGCTTCTCTTCGGCGGCCTTCTTTTCTCCGGGCCGCGCTCGGAGCTGCCTCCTCAGTCCCTTGGGGATGCCGAGGGGGCCTCGGTCCGCTCCGCCGCAGTTGCCTCGTTAGCAGGGCAGGAAAGACGGGCGCGGGCAGATCCGTCCTGCTCGGGTCGCCGCGTCTCTCGCAGCAAGACGGAGGAAGGTGAAGCGTTTTTGTGCCAGGTTCCCAGACGGGTAGGATGTTGCCGCAAAAACAGCGCAGACACACAGATCTATTACGTCGGAAGCTTCATGGCTGGCATTTCCTCCAAGCGCAGGGAGTGTAACCGGTTTTCTTTACACCTATATTTCTGCCCGCTGAAAAGCACACTTAATGTAGCTGAGGAAGTAGTCTGTAATCAAGGAAAACCTATGTTAAAATTCATAATTGCTCTTCACATTGCCACGTGATGGTCATATTGTAACAAATTGTGATGACATCAAGTAAATCATTAGTTTTATGCAGTGAAACAGTGAATTTAATCTCCAATAAGGCAGTGGATGAGCCCTTTAATTTCCATAATCCCAGTCAAGTTAAAACTGGCTTGCAGCATTCTGATAAGTTTTAGGTTACCATTTTATAATGGTGGTACATGGTAGTTAAAATAGTCTGGCATTTTCGGACTTTCTAAAGACTAAACAGTTCATATTTACACTTTATAGTTCTCTAAGCTGCAACTATACGTATATACATTACTACAGCAAAGAGGAAATAGGATTCATCAACATCAAGCTATTGAAACTTGCCATGGTTCCAAATTTGGCATTCCTGGGTTTAAGCAGTTTGGAAAACGGATACACAATTGTTCTTCAAAATGGAGGGGGAAATTAATCATGAGATTAGTGAGTTTTATTTTTTTTAAATGTTTTCACTATCAATTGGCACAGTTAGATCTGCTCAGTATGCTGTGTTAGATTCCAACTCTATCTTCAGTTCCTCTGATATTTTAGCTGCAGTAGACCAAAGATCTTTTGCAAAGTTGGTGCTGTCATTTGATGTGGAAAGGTGGGGGGTTAATTTGGTCTTTGTAACAGCTGTTCAAGAAGCTGCTCCCCCCCCCCACCTTTCCTTACTTGGGATTCAAGATCTAAACAGTTTATTGTGGGGTTGAGGTAGGATTGACCCTTTTTTATTTCCCTTGAGTTGCTGGTTTGTGTTATCCCTCAAGGGCCTAGTATTAAGGAAATAAAAGGAGGAAATCAAACATACAAACTTTCCTGGTATGTTGATGTTGTTTCACTCTTCCTCTCTTGACTCGATTTAATCTTGCTTCATAACAAGAGCTACAGAATCAGCTGGACTAAGCCAAAAGCAATCCCCCTTGCCCAGCACTTTTCACTGTTTGCCTTGCCTGGAACATTACCTGGAAAATGAACAGATTTGATGCCTACACTTCTGTACAGTGGGCCTGCCACTTCCACAAGAGTTCGGTTACAGGGGTCCGCGCAAAAAGGCAAAATTGGGAACCTCCAGAGCCGCCTTCCAGTGGGGTGGGGGGCTGCATACTGGGGTCCTGGGAGGGCCCTGAGCGCTTTCCAGGCCCCTCATGTGACTTTTCCAGACCCCAGTAAGTGAGGTGGTGCCTCCTTTACTGGGTTTTGGGACATTCCCAAAGCCCTCGCTCTGCCTTCACCAAAGTCGGGTCACTGAGGGAAGGAGGCATGAGGGCTCCAGCCTTGTCCCAGAGTCCTGGCACCTCATTTGCAACGTCTGGAGACTGTTTACTTGGCTTTGGGAAGGTGGCTGAAGGATTTCTGCTCTCCATTCCACAACAATACTTTTTAAAATGTTCAGCTGTTTCAGAGATTTTTCCTGGAGGTGGAGTCTAATCTATGTAAAACTTACTTCAGATAACATGCTAACTGCAGAGAGAGGCTTGATTCATCAATCATAATCAATACCAAAATACATTTTTATTAGCACAAGCTAAATGTTGGATTACCTTGACTGGGCACAAGTAACCCTATCATTGCCATAGCATGGCTCCAATTCGCTGGTCTCAATTAGGTATTTACATATGATTGCTGCCAGGAAATAGACTAGGGGTACAGTGGCATAGCAAGTAGATTTTGACCCATTTGCTGTTAATTTACTCAGTACAGTGGTACCTTGGTTCTCAGACTTAATCCGTTCCAGAAGTCCATTCCAAAACCAAGGCACGCTTTCCCATAGGAAGTAATGCAAAATGGATTAATCTGTTCCAGGCTTTTAAAAACAACCCCTAAAACAGAAATTTAACATTAATTTTAGTATCTAACGAGACCATTGATCCATAAACTGAAAGCAATAAACAATGTCAATGGTTTTCTTGCCTTTGCTGCTTTTATTCATTTCCTCAGTCGCACAATCAATCGATCAGTAGCTGAACAGGGTTCTACACAGTTACAAAAACAAAGTCACAAGTCAGCCACAAAAATGAAAAAGCCACACAAACAAAAGCAGCAAATATAAGATCCAAATATCACTTCAGAACACCTCAGAAACAGAATACTTCTTTTGGAATGGTAGGGTGCAAATTAGCAGCACAATACTAAAACCGGAAGAGGAACTTTTCAGTTACAATGGTAGGACACAAATTAGCAGCGCAACACTAAAAATGGACTCTCAGGACTCAAAGCGGAGCATGTTCGGCTTCCAAAACAAAGTTCGAAAAATGTAACACTCACTTCCGGGTTTTCAGCATTTGGGTTCCAAGTAGTTCAAGAACTAAGCTGTTCAAAAACCGAGGTACCACTGTATATGGGGTTAGGTAAAGAGACACGGGTGGCACTGTAGTCTAAACCACTGAGCCTCTTGGGTCAGCAGTTCAAATCTGCACAATGCAGTGAGCTCCTGTTGCTCTGTCCCAGCTGCTGCCAACCTAGCACTTCAAAAGCACGCCAGTGCAAGTAGATAAATAGGTACCACTGCAGCGGGAAGGTAAATGACATTTCCGTATGCACTGGCTTCTGTCACAGTGTGCCGTTGTTCCAGAAGCGGTTTAATCATGCTGGCCACGTGACCCAGAAAGCTGTGGACAAACGCCAGCTTCTTTGGCCTGAAGCGATATGAGTTCCACAACCCCATAGTCGCTTTTGACAGGACTTAACCGCTGGCTCACCAGAGCAGCTTCATCACGCTGGCCACGTGACCCGGAAGTGTCTCTGGACAGCGCTGGCTCCCGGCCTCTAGAGTGAGATGGGCGCACAACCCTAGAGTCTGTCAAGACTGGCCCGTACGGGCAGGGGTACCTTTACCTTTTTAACCGTCCAGTGGTCCTTTACCTTCTTACCTTTACCTATCTGGGGTAATCCATATATCCTGACCTCCTTTAAAACAATCCTGCGGAATGCATGAATGTATATACTCTAAATGAAATATTGTATGAGAATAGTGCCTTCATATATATGTACATGCTCCAATTTAGGTTGCTGTCCTTATCTACCTGGCAGTGTAGACTCAGTACCATGCTAACAGTGCTGAAAACTTACTGGTCCACTTTCCATGTAACACACTAAGCCAATTTAATGAGTTAGTGTGAATGTACTCAGCAAAATTTACAGCTGCTTCACTTTTCTTGCAATCCTGCTGCTGCCATGTTATGAATGGGGCAAGACAAAGAGAGAAGCAAAGCAGCTCTGACCTTTGCTGCTGTGCCTGCACTCTTGCTCTTTCACACTTAGCTATGGTTTGATTTAGCAGAAAATGCAGATTAGGCCAGAGACCTAAGTCATGCTTAGAACAGGCTGTTTGAATTGCTAACTTATGAGTGTAACATGTTGGGCATGATGCACTGGATCCCAACACCTTTCCATTATCTGAATAATATATGTTGGTGATGCAGTTCCATTCAGGTGTACCTTTTGGAAAAAAGTTATGTGTAGAACTATAATAACCATTGAGACATCACTACCTGTGCTAGGCTACAGCCCAGTGAAGTAGGTGCTATCAAAAGGCAATCCATCTTCCTTGTGTTGAGGATTCTTTCGGGAAACAATCCCCAAAGAATACGAGAAAGCTTGGGTGCAGCTTGTGGTTACTGAGCAGAGTTTCACCAAGAGTCCTGGCTTGAATAGCTCAGTTGGTAGAGCATGAGATCCAGCTGAATTTCCCAGTAGAGGACGGCAAACTGCAACATGGTACTTGCTTTGTGGATATGGAGATCTGCACAGTGTACCTAACCAAGGATCCTATGGAGACAGAGACTATCAGCCTAAGTTTTGGAAACATCCCTGCTCTCTAGGTGACTATGGTGAAAAGTGGGGAAGAAGAAGAGAAAGAGACATAAATATCCTGTGTTGGATGTTGGAAGCATCTGGGTCTGGTCTGACTTGCAGGTATAGGGCGATATACCACTGCAGTAGTAAATAAACCGTTTTGACCTCTTGCATTTTCCTGCAGAGATGCTTTAAATTCTAATCAGGTTGAGCACCACTTTGGGAGATTTTTGTTTCTTTCAGTGTTCGTGTAAATCAGGGCTGGCCAACTCCCAAGAGACTGCAATCTACTCACGGAGTTAAAAACTGGCAGTGATCTACCCCGTTTTGGGGGTTCAGGTCAAAGTTGTTGAGCTTTTTTAGAGGAGCCAAAGTTGTTGAGCTTCTTTGGGGGGAGCCAGTAGTGATGATCTACCACAGACGTCCCAGTGATGTACCAGTAGATCGCAATCTAAATTTATTTTAAAAAATCTAAATGGATCCAGTAAATTGTTTTGGTTTGGCTCACTATGGGGTTATCCACAATGAAGTGTGATGTGGATTTGAAGCCGGTTTGGTCTTTTTTTGTGGTAGCAGCCTCTACAGTCATACCCCGGAAGTCCATTCGACTTCCAAAATGTTTGAAAACCAAAGCGGTTTGAAAACCAAAGCTCCTGCAGCCAATTGGAAGCTGTGGAAGAAGCCCCTTCAGACGTTCAGCTTCCAAAAATAGCTCACAAACTGTAACACTCTCTTCTGGGTTTGCAGCATTCAGGAGCCAAAATGTTTGAGAACTAAGCTGTTTGAAAACCAAGGTACGACTGTACTGTTAAGAGGGATTTATTTGGGTGGGGAGTAGTTTGAATGATGATGTGCTGTGCTCCTTCCAAACCTATGATCCTGTGTATGGGGCAGAATATATAAGAGGAAACAAGCCAAACCAGTTCCTTTGTTAAGGTAATGACTTTGGCTGCCTGTATAAGCACTGCAATTTACCAGTCTAAAGAGGTTGCCTTAGAAATAAATGGGTGGGTGTCAACACCCCACCTGGCTGGAAGATAAAAGTAGGTACAGTGGTACCTCTGGTTAATTTGTTCCGGAAGTCCGTTTTTTAACGTGAAACCGTACTTCCGGGTTAGCGGAGTCTGTAACCTGAAGTGTTTGTAACCTGAGGTTTTTGTGCTGGAGACACAGAAAAATGTTTGCTCTGTGCTGGATTTTGGGGGCTCCCTTGGAAACGAATGGCATGTTAAGGTATGATACAAGTAAATTCAGCAAGAGGCTATCCTGTGCTTCTAATAGCTCTAACACTTGACTGTTTGGGTGACCAAAACACAGCTTGATAAAGAAAACTTTATGCATACATATAAAAAAGAAGCCATTAACATTAAATATATTATCATTAATATATTAATATAATATAATATATTTCAGTATGTCACACTCTTTTAAATGGCATTGCAGAAACCAGTTACTGGCACTAAATGATAATATAGAAATGAAAAGCTGTTTAAATCAAGGTTTAAATCACATGCTGTTACACGTAATTTTATAGGCCTGGGTACTTTTAAGGGGTACCCAGGGGCCTGGGTATTTTTTAAGTGTATAAAGCATTAAAGCTACTTTCTGTATGGCCAGGGGTATGGAATTGCTAAGAATAAGGTCACACCAAAATAGAAAAAAGGCTATTACATATAGTTGAAATACCTACGAATTCTAATGTTTATCAGATTAAATGAATAGCATTTTTTAAAAAAATGAATAGCATTTTTTTTAAAAAATTGTTTTCTGTAGCTCACATTTCAGAACTGTCAGTGGTGAATGACACAATGCCAAATAATGTAACTGGATCAAAAAAAATCATTCTTCATTACTTACACTGGCAATATCACAGCTTGACTTATTATTTACTAGATTTTTTAAATGTGAGTTGTAAAACTGGTTCTTGCATCAGAATTTACAGTTTGTGGAGAATATTCTCTAGAGACTTTTCTAGCAGAGAATATTCTCACCTCGCCTCACTACTCATACATACCTTTGCAAATCTGGTATATTGAAAAATGTGTATTAAAAAAAAGTAAATGTTTGAGTGTACCCTTGCTTTCTAGCTAGATTTATCCCTACAGTGGCAGTGATGCAGCCAGCATAGCTTTGTGCATGTGAGCAAATGTCTTCTCAGCACAAGCTTGGAAGTGGGGGATGGGCCAGCTTGGCAATGATTATACGCTTACAGAGTTGTGACCAATTTTCAGTTACTTGATGTTCAAGACAAAGCATCTTTCTCAGATACTTGCAAGCATGCCCAAAGTGCATCTCAGGTTTCTGGAATTTAAGGGCTAATTGAATGGAGGGGACAATTGCATACAGTGCAAGTACATCCCATAAAGCGTTGCCCACTAGTGTGGATGTTGAGATAAAAAATGCAAGCTGTCATGTGTGGATGAAAGTGTGCACATGGAAACAGTGATCCATGTGCAATGAACAGCCTAATCTGGACATAACCCAGGCCATTGCTTTTTCTGTTGTCTTTATATTAGTGCACTAAATACACTTTATTATACGAACAGTGTGTGTTCATTATATAATAGTATTTGCTGTGATTTTCCACCCTAATTTAGAGGGGGAAATCCATTTCTGCTTCTTCTATTCTTTCCCCCCCAAGAAAAGCGCTTGAAGTTTGATAGCTGTTCCATCTGAGTTCACTCCAAATTGTACACAGAATCCTTTCTTTCTCAACGCTCTTTCTGCCAATTTAGGATGTCTCTTGATCTCTCCGTCCATGGCCTTGTTGCACTCCTTGGCTGTTTCATTCCTCCTAGACACTGTGTGAAGGACCTTTCCATTTCACCATCTATTGCTGTCAATTATACCATTTCACTCTCCTATTCTGGCAGTTATTTATCAGTCTTGCTTTCCATAGCCTTTGAGTCCTCTAATTCCATTTTCTATTTCATCCTGTTTTCATTTCCCATTTTATCATTTCAGCTCTAATTTCTCTTAATTGCTCATCCAATAATTGCTGTAAGATGCCAACAGTCATTGGAATGCCCAGCAATGTATTTGCCATACTGAATGTACTTGGTCTTGTTAATGGTTCAACCCAGCCACTCCCTTAAGATATTCACAGTTTCTACCGTAAGAAATTCAATCTCCCACCTCCACCATAAGATCTTCACAGCATTCTCCCAAAATTCATTTCCCATGGGAGGAACTGTTAAGTAGAGAAATTACTTTCCAATTCAAGGCAAATCTTCTGTAGGAAAGTAGAAAATTAAAAACAGAACACTTAGAGCTCCTTTGCCCATTTAAAAACTTCCTTGGATTAAAAAATTAAAGCATGCTTTTTGTTTTGTCTTTAGCCTTTTATAATTGACTCTTCTAAAAATCAGAAAGTAGCTTACACACCAGATGTAAATTTCCACAGACAGCTAAACCTCTCAATTTCAGAGATAATTCATGATAATTAGGAAAAGGGAGGCTTTCTGACCTTAACTGCAAGTGACACCTCCGGACACAATGCTGGTGCCTCCCTCTTAAGTCCCACCCCCCCAAAACGACTGGGTTTCTAGGAGCTGGCAGCTTCTCAGTCTTCTGACTCAGGCAGCAGCTTTTTCAGGTTAACCCCCATTTACTCTTTATCTCTAGAGTGAATTTCAATAACCAGGATTGCTTTGGCTTTCATCATTCACCACGTAATCATCACTGTTGGTGAGCGGTCGACAAAAGTTGGTCAATTTGCCATGACCCTCCCCAGAAGGCCCCCCCCCGGTTTTATAGCAATTTCAATATTAAAAAATATACAAGATAACAATTCAAAGCTCTCATACTAATCACTTTTACTTAGAAGTAAACAGTGTATCTACTTTGATTTCAATGAGTGTACTCTCTGACTGTGATTTAGTTTGGTATCACCCTATGCCTTTACAAAGAACCACATATCCATGCATCTATATGGCCTTATAATGCTTGATGGACACAACTAATTACTGTTTCCCTTTCTATATTTCTAGGATCCAGAGGGCGTGGTACCTATCGCACAAAGGAGGGCTTGGTGTTGGTGTATGTGTTTTGGATTAGCTTTTATGCTTGCTGTGGTGATACTTGGGGGTGCCTATCTTTACAAGTATTTTGCATTCCAGGTAGGTTGAATATATTACTTAAATGAGTAAATACTTTAATTGTTCTCTTGGTACTATTTTGACAATTTTCTGCTAGTTACTCTTTAAAAAAAAAGGTGAAGGTAAAATCCCCAACATATTTTAACCGCTAGCCCTTGTATACTTAGAACTAATTCACATGTTAATTTTAATCTTTTTGTAAGGAACGTTCCTGCATTTAACATGTATGGCCAGGGATCATCAGTTTGGGGGGACTGGTTTTACTTGCCAGCCCCAAATCAGTTGTTGTTGGGACACTTCTTTCCCAAAGCCAGGTCTCTGAAACTTTGCATGATCTCAGGGATAATAAATCTGCTCTTTCCAGCTTCAGGCTTGGAATTGAGAGCTGAAACAAACCTTCCCCCAACAAATTAGAGACAGAGGGAGAATAGAGGCTTCTTCTGCATCTGCATCTAATGGCTGCTTCAAGCTCAGCTACAGATAGGTGCTGCAAGCTCAGAACTGGGAGAGTTGAGGCACTGTCAGGTGCCTCAATTATTTTTAATATTTTTTAATTATTACTTTATTATTATTATTAATTATATTAATAGAATGTGTCCTTTTATTTAAAATGCATCTCTGGGTTATTTGTGGGGCATAGGAATTCGTTCTTCCCCCCCTTCAAAGTATAGTCTGGCCCCCCACAAGGTCTGAGGGACAGTGGACCGGCTCCCTGCTGAAAAAGTTTGCTGATCCCTGGCTTAAGGGTATGAGGGAGTAGAGATTGGGAGGTGATCTGTTTATTTCCCCCCAATGAACTTTTCCATTAGAAAAATGAGAAAACTGAGAGAAGATAAAAAATTGTGCAAAAGTTTTTCAAAATGACATATGAAATCCTCTTTCAATCATTGCTTTGAAATACCTTTTCAGCCAACTCACTGCTTCAAAACAACTACATACAAGCTTCAAAGGCAATAATGTTAGTGATTGGTGATTGAATTGTCTGAATTGCTAAGTAGGGATTCATTGCTGGAAACTACTTTAAAAGCTTCAGAATGCAGAACACTACAAGTATTTGATTAAAGGAGTAGTCTCATATCAACCATATTGCCCCTGCAACATGACTACAAACATATTTACACTATAGCCTATAACACCCTTCAGATTCCTCCATATTGTGCATCAAATGAAAAATGTGATGTATGTTTGAAAATGCATATGTGCAATCAGGGAATAAACTTAAAATGAAAAACTGGGTAACGTCTTTCATATATATTTTTTCAAATATTTGAAGCTCAAAGTTAAAGTTCAAAATCCAAAGCTATACATCTGAAAGATGATGATTGGATGAGACAAAATAAATGAGTTATTCTGTTATTTTCAATTCTATATTGAAAATTGATGGAGTAGCATATAAATAATTCAGGTTTCAAGATAACGAATCAATTATGTGCATACATGACATCAGCTTCCTGTTTATAATTATGCTACAGTAATATCCAAATTTATTGCAGTTCTTTAAATACATTGAGTTGAATCCAGACTTAGTCAAAACTGAATTAACATCTATTGATTTCATACTTGAAGCATGACTAATAGGAATATTTTTTTCTATAGGAAAACTCTTAAGTACGAGAATATTTAGAATTTTCCCCTCTAAAAACCAAAGTTTCTTCAGCATAATGCTGGTCTAATAGGATATAATAAATATTTATAGCAAAGCTTCCAGTGCATTTTGCAAAAACACAGTAAGTTATATGTGATATTTTATTGCTTTTAAGAACATGCAATAATAATAATTTTACCCCACCCATTTGGCTGGGTTGCCCCAGCCACTCTGGGAGGCTTCCAATTCATAAAAGCATAATAAAAATCAAACATTAAAAATGTAAGCTTAGGAGATCTAAGTCTAGGTTTGAGAAGAGAATCCATAATGTATGTATTTCTGTTTTCCCAAACCACTCCCACAGTATTTTAATTGACTTTAAAACTTCCAGATATTGTAATTGATTTCCCCCCAGAAATTTCCTGTCTCTAGCAGGACACATGGACCTGCCTGGGTTACACCTGCCCTTCACGCCCTGCCTCCCCTCCACTATGCTTCTTGAAACAGCTTTGAGATGAAAGAAAAAATAGCACTTTAGTGCATAAGGAAGGGGTCTGGTACATATTAATGGTTTAAGGGTGATTCTAAGTGCCTGAAAGCTTGCATAATAATTGCTTTACTTTTAACTTTGCCCTTTAGGAAAACGGCGTTTACTTCTGTGGAATAAAGTATATTGAGGATGGCTTAACATTAAGTGAGCCAGATTCAGGCGCCCCAGCTCCCCGTTACCAGATCATTGAAGAGAACATTCAAATCCTCAAGGAGCAGGAGGTGGAGTTCATCAGTGTGCCTGTTCCAGAATTTGCTGACAGTGATCCAGCTGATATCGTTCATGACTTTCACCGGGTAAGGACAGTCTGTAATGCGAGTGAGAGTTTCTTGCCATATGCTTGTTTGTAGCCATGGATTGGTTGTGTTGACTTTCAAAAGCAGGCTGTAGGGCTGTGGTCCAGTCCCTGACATCTCTGACTGGGCTTGGAAAGGCTTGTATCTGAGACCTGCAGAGCTGCTGCCAGGCGGCATAGACTAGGGTGGGCAACGTATTTTCACCAGAGGATCTTATTTGTTCCTGATCAGTCTTCTGGAGGCTGCATGCCGGGAGAGGGCAGTGCCACTGCTCACATGCATCCACAAGTGACACAAAAGTGATGCACACACTCAAGCAACATACACATACCAGCTTCTCATTTGCTATGCCTTATGTAGCCTTTGGGAACTGGCACATCAAAGTGCTCCAGGAGCTTTGGGATGGCAACTTCATGCCATGAGTTATTGCAAAACACTCCAGCTGTCTTCTCTACCCTTTCCTGATGGAACTGCCACTCCTGATGAGTTCATTGAAGATCCAGTGCTCAGGCTATATTGGAAATGATGCCCTTCTCCAGTAATGCTCAGATACTGACACTGATTGCTGAACGTTCTGGCGCAGAGGTGGTATTGTGGCAGGTGAAGCCAGAGGAGGACCACTAGCCACTGACAGTTGACAGAACTTGTTGTATATTTGATTTTATTGCCAGTGCTACAATGCATTCAAAATCAGGGAGTGTCTCGAGCCCAGATAAAAACGCTCAGGCTGTTCATCATCCTTGTGTAGTAGAGAATATTTGAGCTAGCTGGACTGATGATATGATACAGCTTCCTATCTTCCTGTGCAATAACACAGTTGCAATAACTGCAACCACTGAACATGTTCTAAAGCCTGTGAACAACAGGCTTTTTAGGAACCTGGAGTTTGGAATGTGGCAGGTATGGAAATGGGAATTTTCAGTACTTAACAAAAGTCCTGATTTTCTTCCCTAATTCATGTCTCAGACAAGGAAATGATGGATCCCCACCACTGATTTTTGTAAAAAAAATTATGATGTGAGTACAAGGGGCCCCTGCAGCAAAACGTTGCAGTGCATCTTACTCCTAACAGAAGTACTGTTCTAGGCTTCACCCAGCCTGAAACAGGAACCTTGCACTGCCTCGAATTTACCATGGGCACTTTCCCACTTTTTCCTTCCTGCGCAAAAGTGCTTCAGATTGGTGTGGAACAACATTTTATTGCTGCATAGTGTAGTGAGGAGAGTAATTCACTGTTTGCCATGATGCTTTTAAGGGCCTGTGCAGGTAAGCATCCTCACTCCCTTTTTCATTATCTTTTCTGTTACTACCTTTTCAGCGTTCCATGGTTTATCTTCCCACGATCATCAGACTTGCATCATTTGCCCAAATTCCAGTTCCTTTAATCTCCCTTGCAGTGGAAGTGAGAGCTGCCCATAGAAAGCAGTTGGAAAGCAAATTATTTTAACATGGCTGTGATTGAGCAGCACTGTTTATATTGTCACCCACCCACATTGTTTAGGGAAGTTTTTAATGATTGATGTTTTAATGTACTTTTAATCTTTTGCTGGAAGCCACCCAGAGTGGCTGGGGAAAAATAAATTATTATTATTATTATTATTATTATTATTATTATTATTATTATATCATCATCATTATCAGACTCAACAAAAACTAGCAGCCGCCCAGAGTTCATGTTTCTGGTATTCATTGTGAACTAAACAGTTCCCTCCATACAATCAGTTACATCCAGCAGCTTCCTTCCTGCAGAATGGGAATGGGGATGCTGTGATCTTCAGGTGTTGCCCTCCAACTCCTATCAGCCTGAGCCAGCATTCCCAATGGTTAGGGACCCTCACTGTGGCCTCAGTGTACTTTCAACTGATGGGATATGTGGCTATTTGAGTTTACTCTTAGATGAAATCCCCCCCCTCTCTCCAATTCTTTTACTGCTCTAGAAAAAACCCTCAAATTCTGATTTGTCTACCTTGCATAAATTGGGTTGTCTTACTGTAGTAACTGAAATTCAACACATAATTATAGAACCCTGCATATTAATCTGATATTTATTTTAGAGTGTTGAATAAGGAAAATCACATACTTTGAGTGTCATCTACCATTTTGGATCGTTTGCCTATGACTTGAGATGCCTGGAACTTGGGGGTTGTACTGTATAATAATAATTCTCCTCCAAATAGTTTAAATCACATGCCCAGAAAACCTTCACATTTACAATTTGAAAACATTTAGTGCATAAAAAGTACTAGGTTTTATTGTGTTTTGCACTTCGTAAATTAGGCCTGGGATATTCATGCAGCAAAATGGGGTGGTGGGAACCTCAGTTGGCAGAATGGCCTGTGCCACTTCAGGTAATTGGATCACATTTTTTTTTAGTGCTTCCCAATGTGGAAGACACTGCCCCCCTCCCAAAGGAAGAAACAACCACAGAAAACTAGCACAGAAGGCTGGACTTTCCTTAGTGCTAGTTTTGTTTTATCTGAAAGGACATTACAAATAATATCTGCAAAGGCAGGCAGGCATAATAATAATGATAATAATAAATTTTATCTATATCCCGCCCTCCCCATCCGAAGCCGGGCTCAGAGCGGCTAACATCAAATGTATAATACATTAACATAAAATCAGACAATCAATTAAAATACATCCTCAAATCAGATCAGGATCAGAATAAAATCCAATCAGGTGGCAACTCGCAGATTAGGGTTGGGGACCTTAAATGCTCACCAGGCCCAACTGTTTGTGCTGAACTTATATGGGCCTGTGAGAAAAATTGGGAGGCCACTTTCATGCAAGTTCTTATGAAAGGGGAGAGGGAGTCAGACTGAACCCCGACCAAAGACCTGGCAGAGCAGCTCTGTCTTTCAGGCCCTGCGGAAAGATGTCAAGTCCCGCAGGGCCCTAGTCTCTTGTGACAGAGCGTTCCACCAGATTGGAGCCACGGCCGAAAAAGCCCTGGCTCTAGTTGGCCTGGGACCTTCAGGATGTTTTTGTTTGACGACCAGGAAATTTTCAGCAGGAAAATGAAGTAGCAATTACTCATACATAATTTTGTATGTTTACAATTACTAACATGCTATTTGTGACATCTTCTCATCAGAGACTTACAGCTTACCTTGACCTCAGCCTGGATAAATGCTATGTTATTCCTCTAAACACGTCGGTTGTTATGCCGCCTAAAAACTTTTTGGAGTTGTTGATCAACATCAAGGTATGATTAAAATTCACGTTTCTTTTTGAATATATTCAAGCTAGATCATTAAACTTTCATACTGGAGATATACGTGTATGTAAACATGAAAGAGCAGCAGAATGTTGTAACTTCATTAGCTATTTTTTTATTTATAAGTCATTTTAAGAATTTAAAAAATAATAATTACACTGTACACAATTCAAAAGCATAACTTACATTGTTTGAAGAATGTGGTTTAAGTCTACCTTGTCTATAATCAGTTAATTTTTACATTATAGCATATACATAAAACTTGTTTACGCATTCAAACAACTTCTCAACAAGAATGCTGTTTCACAGAATAGGGGTAGTCATGCTGAAAGTGATGCTTGGAGCCGGGGTTGACCAGGCTTCTGATATTTTTGATATATCAAGGAAAAACTGTCCTGCAGAACACAGTGACTTACTGAGTAGATAAGAGTTAAGGGGGTCTCTGAAGTAACCTGGTCCTAATCAGTTGTTTTGAAAAATCTTAATACAAATTATTAATATTCGTTTTTTAAAGTAATTTTGTCTTGAGGGCCATTTTTGCTAGTAGCCCAAACCTTTCAGTTTAAATTTGAGTTCCCCATTATGTCCAAATTGAGAGAACTGTAGTTAACTTTAGTTATGGAAGGGTTGCCATACGTCCGGAATTTCCTGGACACATCCAGAATACTCCTGTCTCTAGCTGTGTCTGAGCGGAAATCGGTCAAATGTCCGGGAAAATCCGGATGTATGGCAGACCTTGTCGGGAGTGCCGTTTTTGCTTATTTTCCTTAAAAAAATTGGCCAAAAAGCTCAACAAGTTTGGCCAAAAAAAGTAGAACAACATTTCTGTCTAGATTTTCACTGTTTGAAATATGGCAACCCCAGCTATGGTTATTTTAAAAAATAGTGTTATAGTGGTAGCATTAAGCCAAAAACCTTTCGGCAGCTTTGAGAGATCTTATTGAATATATTAACAGGGCAAAACTGCCACACATAATGTAGAGCAAAACTGCCCTACATTAGCCTTGGCAGAAATATATGATACAATAGTTATCTATTATTATTTATATCAACTGTCCATCAAAATGTGATTCACCATTTCTCCTCTATTATGTTTTATTGTTTTCTAAAGTGTGCAAAATTGATAGAGTATTTTTAAAAAGCAGTTTCCTTCTACCTTCTGCAAAAAGTCCCTCCCCTCCAACACACATTTTGCAGAACTGAACTTTTTTCCCCGCAGAACAATTGTAAAAACGACCCACCTGGCATCATTAACATTATTGAGACTATACTGTTGCACTTTTATTTGGGTTGATGCAGGCTGGAACATACTTGCCTCAGTCCTACTTGATTCATGAGCAGATGATAGTTACTGATCGTATAGAAAATGTGGATCAGCTGGGCTTCTTCATCTATCGCCTCTGTCGTGGCAAAGAGACCTACAAATTGCAGCGCAAGGAAATGCTGAAAGGTATGGTTGGCATGTGGATGGGAAAAAGAAAGGTACCTCAACTCTGTTGAGGGTGATGGCCCTCCTGTTAAGTGCCATATAAAATAGTGAAAGTGTAGCATCCCAGTGCTCTATTCATATTGTGACAGCCTGAGACTTTGCAGCTTTGCTGCAGTTCAAGTGTAATTGCATGCGTTTGTTGGCCCTCATGCTAAATAGTTACATTCTCACATGGCAACTCTTAGCATTCAGGACAGTTTTTTGTACCATTGAATTTTTTTTGTACACTGTTGCAATATCAGTAATTGCATGTTTAGCACTGTGATCTGATTCAGATAATATACTTCACTAAGAACTGTAATAATAAACGTATAAATGGAATGGTGAACTCATAGACAAAATACATAAAACGTATTTCATGTGGTACTTCATTATTTAGTTTAACCAGTTTGCCAGTTTGAATCAGGCAACTTTTATGCATCAAGCACTTTGCATAAGATTTAACAACAGTGCAGTGGGCACCAGTCAGATGTAAGCCAAGTCACCATTATTTTCAATGGATGACAGGCATGAGCTTAAACATTTACCATTCAAATCAGGGGACTAAAAATTGCTTAACTTGGGCTGAATCATGAGTTGTAGCATCTCGTGGTATGTTGGAACAGAATTGACTAATTTTGCTGGAGCATTGTTTGGGACACAGAACAAAGGAAGTACCTTTCAATGAAGACTAAACTTGATGTGGATCTGAAGAAGTGTGTATGCACATGAAAGCTTATACCCAGAACAAACTTAGTTGGTCTCTAAGGTGCTACTGGATGATTTATTATTTTTTAAATTTCGACTGCATCAGACCAACAAGGCTACTTATCTGAATCTTGATTATTGCTTGCTTTAAAGGAACCAACTGGACAGGAGCCGCTTACACTCGTGTAAGCGGCTCCTCTCCTCTCCCGCTTTGCTCCTTTAAAGAAGCAGGCTCTCTGTCCCTCTCTCCTCCCCACTCAGCGGCTCTTCTCCCACTTTGCTGTTTCAAAGCGAGCCACGGAGGAGGGAAGGAAGGGGAACCATGGATCCTCTTCTCACGACTGCAGCAGATCCCCCCCCCCCCGCCACCTGTAGGCATTCCCTCCATAACACGCACAGACATTTCCCCTTACTTTCTAGGAGGAAAAAAGTGAGTGTTATGGTGCAAAAAATACGGTAACTGTTGAGGCTTTCACCACAGCTCTTCAGTTGGGTAGGAAGAATATGACAGGGATGGCTGATGTGTGGCTCTTCAGACATTGTTGGACTCCAGCTCCCGTCAGCCGGAACCAGCATGGCCAATGGTCAGGGATGATGGGAGTTGTAGTCCAGCAATATCTGGAGAGCCAGTGTTAGCTACCCCTGGTATAAGGTGGCATTTCTTGCATTTGCCTGCCTTTGGCAGCAGAAACTGTGAGCTATGCTGGGGCAAAACTGAATTTAGTGGTAGCCTGTTCTAGAGCCTAGATTTGTTATACTTGGTATGGCGATCCTGATTAAAGGACAACAATATCAGATGCATCAAGATGGTTCAACAAGAACTGTACATATGAGCAACTCTCTTGCGATAAGACTGCTCAGAGAGAGCAGCTGTGTCTGCTTTTTAGTTCATTAAATGTCTGCAGCTCCCTGCATCATCCAACATCCGTAGATTTGCAGAGAGATTTGCAGCCTCCAGCCTTCACAACCTTCCTATCTTGACTCTCCTATGTAGTTTATATGTGTCTTGCAGGTGCTCATCGATGCCCTAGTGCAGCTGAGGGGCCTGAAGGAAGGTGGTGGTTTGAATTCTTGAATTTAACCCATTTTCTCAGGGAAAACAAAAAACCCCCCACTCCAATTAAAAACAGAACTTTTATTTTTAGAAAAGCAGTTTGCATTCAAAACATTTTCACCAGCACTTTGAATACTTTCTGCCTATAATTGACCTATCAGCTAATAAAAAGTCACAGGGAATCTCTTTGAAGGCCCAGCACCCATCAGCTGAGAGCAGCTCTAAAGGAAGTTGCTGTAACAGTTCCAGTCACCTCCTTTAAACTTTGGCATACACCAGGCACATGTCATTGTGATGCCAGGCTATTGATGGGTGGGTGGTCAAAGTTGGGGGTGGGGGAGATACGGAGCTGGCTTGTTGGCCAGTCCCAGTTCCCTATTAATGACCTACAGAGTCTCCAGTTTGACAGAATCCCTCACAACAGTTTTCACAGGAAATAAAAGGCAACTATCATTTTTTTTGGTAATCTTTATATTCTATTCACTTTCCCACAACAGGAATACAGAAGCGTGAAGCAAGTAATTGCCGAAAGATTCGACACTTTGAGAACAGGTTTGTCATGGAAACACTCATCTGTGAAGAATAGACATACTGTCGTGACTGAAAATACACACATTGGCCCCCGCCCTTTATATTATGTGCAGTGATCTTTATTTTAAGTCATTTATGTAAGTAGTGGACAAGGCTTTATAGCTGAATGCCAACACTTTTTATCTTACAATAAACCTTTTTAACGTTTTCCCATATTTTGAAGCATGGTGCCCTTTTTATATGTTTGAATAGCTGCTATATAAAGTCTTAGTTGTTAGTACATTTCATGTAATGAACCTTTAAGTAATACCAGGTCAATAATTTATCCCATTTTAGAGTAAAATTGGAGAATAATTCATCTGAATTTATTATAAAGAATACATGCACAAATGGACTGCAACTCTTGAGATTTTTAATAGCATATTACTTGCAACGTTGGGGAAGCATTGGGAAAACAATTTGTAATAAAAGTGCAATTCATTTTCTTCTTTTAATACAGTCTCATTTAAGTTTGATTTCCAAGTCGCTGTTCTAGTATAAGCATCTGCTGTAACAAAGTTAAGCAGTAACAGAATGTTACTGACGTGTATATATGCTATGTATGTGCATTGAAAATAAATATTACAAACCTGTTTGTCTAAATGTTTTTGTAACTTTTCTTTGAGCAATTTTCTTTATGTGCACAGTATCTCTAGGAATGTTTGAATTACTGGATTTTAATGCTAATAATATTTTGGCGCAGACTTGACACTAAAATACTACAAATCACCTTTATGGATTAAACAATAGAAACCATTATTAAATGGGAAATCCTAACAAGTAAACAGAGAAAAGTGCTTCATGTTCTCAATTTTGGTTGTCCTTTTTCTACCACAGTTAGTTACCACAGTTGCCCCAGTGAAAGGGCCTTGCTGGGTTGCCAGTTGTGTTGCTAGAATGTGCCCCAAAATCATCCAAGTGACCTCAGTGAGCATTTCAATGTCAAATACTCAGATTATTTCTACTTTTTATTTAGTATTTTTATTTATTTACTTGATTGGGGAGGGCAGCTGTCCTCTTGGCTATGCCCATGTCGATGTATTTATGTCCACAGCATTCCCCTGATCCACCAAACTTGTAATTACCCAAAAAAGAAACGAGATTTGTCTGGCATGGCTTGTTTGCAAGAAACCCATGCTGGGTCTTAGTAATTGCCACATCCTTTTCTAAAGTGCCCACAGACTAACTGTTGAGATTAGCTAGGTTTTTCCTTACCACCTCATTTCCTGTCTTGGGCTTCAGCTCCCTTCTGATATCATTTATTATGTTATCACCAGATTGGGCATTATTTTCTTTTTGGATGAAGATGGAGGCAAAGTAGGGTGGAATCTACACACACATAAAAATTGCTCCGAGCATGCTTTTTTATTTTTTTAAGTAAGTGTTCTTAAAAATACAGTACATTGAATTTTCCACAAGGCTCATGATAGCCATCTAGTGTCTCATCGTATATCACATTTAAAACACACTTTAAAAATTTTTTTATTTGCAGCTGTATAGCTGAGTCCTAAGTGTTGAGAAGTTTTGCGTTCCAATAGCATTTCTTTGTCTTCTCCACACAAATGACTTACCACTTGCTTGTTCTTCCTCTTGCTTCAAACACAGGCAAAGAAACCTTTATTATTTAAACATCTCTTTCAAGCCTGAGCTCATTCTGAGCTTTAGCCTGGCTGACCCTGCAACTGCTGGCTTCTCATGTGATTTCCCCTTTCTTCCATTTTTATACATGCCCTTCTTAAATCTCAGCTCATCTGTAAGCATTCTTTAGATGCCTCCCACTTTCTTGTTGCAATTGTCTGCATTTCACCTTTAAGAAACTCCCATCCTTCTTGGATTCCTTCTCTTTGAGTATTTCTGACCATGAGATCTCACCCAGTAGCTACTTAAGCTTTTTGAAATTGGCCGCCTTAAACTGCAGATCGCATGTGTGACTAAATGCAGCTTTCCCTTGCTTCTGAATCATGAAACCCAGGAGGACTTCATCACTCCCTTCTAAGTTTCTGAATACAGGTGGTGACTATTTTGTGCATGGGTTCTGCTCCTGGTCCCTGCATGCTCCACCCTGCTCCCATTCTGGCTTCTTCCTGGTCCAAAAGGACCTACGTCGGTGGTCACACATCAATGGGGTGCACACAATATGGTTGCCATCTTTACTTCCACTTTGTCAGTTCCTCCCTATTGGTGAGTACAAAGAGGGACCGAAGGGTTCAAAAAATTATTTCTCCAAAGTGAGTGACTGGGTGGTAAAATTTCAAACAAGGGCAAAACGATGCATTTTTTTGGGGGTATTTTTTGGGGATGCAGGTGGTGCTGTGGTCTAAACCAGAGCCTAGGTCACTTGCTGATCAGAAGGTCGGCAGTTTGAATCCCCGTGACGGAGTGAGCTCCTGTTGCTCAGTCCCAGCTTCTGCCAACCTAGCAGTTCAAAAGCACATCAAGTGCAAGTAGATAAATAGGTACCACTCCAGCGGGAAGGTGAACAATGTTTCCGTGCGCTGCTCTGGTTCGCCAACTTAGTCCTGCTGGCCACATGACCCGGAAGCTGTACGCCGACAAACGCCGGCTCCCTTGGCCTATAGAGCGAGATGAGCACTGCAACCCCAGTCGCCCGCGACTGGACCTAACTTTCCGGGTTGCCTTTGTATTAATTTCACAGATGTGATGGTGTTTGAACTGGTGGCGATGGACCAGGAATGAAACCTCGGAGTGGTGGTGGGTAGCTTGATGTTCACCGTTAGCAGCAGCAGCAGCAGCAGCTGTTAAAAAGGCAAATTCCATGTTTGTGATCAAGGAGTCGAGAATAAAACTGGTGCCCAGTTCTGGCCCCCCCTCACTTCCAAAGGCTCGGGGCAGAGGGAATAAAGTGCCTCTCGGCGCAGCGTCCCACTCGAGGCCCCGCTTCTACGGGACCAGGCTCTGCCCCGCTCAGAGCCCACCACCGGCCGAGGCTCCGCCGCCGCCCCGGCCCGGCCCGCCCGGCATGCTTTGCGAGCGGCAGCGCCTGGGCGGCGCCCCGGAAGTGACGCAGGGGGCGGGAATCTGCCGGAAGGAGGGGCGGGAGCCGCGGGCGCCGGTCGAGGCTGGTCGGGCTGTGGCGGCGGCGGCGCCCGGGATGGCGACCCCCAGGACCCCCAGGAAGACGGAGGCGCCGCCCGCCGGCCAGGCGACGCCGGAGCGGGACAGGTGAGGCTCGCGGGGAGGGCGCGGGAGGGAGGCGCGTCCCCTGAGGCCAGGTCTCTCCCAGGCGGGGGCGCGGCGCTTTCTCTCCGCTGTGGCGAAGGGTCCCTTCCGGGGCAGAAGGAGCCTGGCGGGGCCGCGCGGGGTCCGGGGCAGCTTGGCGTCTCCCCGGGGCGGGGCGTGGAGGATGCCCGCCCGCCCGCCCTCCCGTTGCTCTGGCGGGACTCGCGGCGCCTCACCTGCCACCAGCAGAGAGAGACAGGACAGCGCTGTCCCCTCGTAACTCTCCTGCAGCCCGAGCAGATATTCTGAAAAGGAGGACGGTGTATGTGAAGCAGAGAGAAAGGAAACGGCATCAGGGACACCAGGGAACAGAGATCCCGCAAATGGATCTCCTCTCTCTCTCTCTGCCCGGCAAGGAACTTTTATTCTGACCCAGTCCTGTCATGGGAGTGAGGTGAGGATTCCCCTGGCATCCCTGCTCCCTCCGGATCCCACTTCCGCCTCCACCAGACTCCAGATGTCTCTTCCTGGGACCCCAGCTGTTGCTGCTGCTGCCATCCTGCCAACTACAGTGGTACTTGGGTTACATACGCTTCAGGTTGCAGACACTTCAGGTTACAGACTCCGCTAACCCAGAAATAGTACCTCGGGTTAAGAACTTTGCTTCAGGATGAGAACAGAAATCGTGCTCCGGTGGTGCAGTAGCAGCAGGAGGCCCCAGTCGCTAAAGTGGTGCTTCAGGTTAAGAACAGTTTCAGGTCAAGAACGGACCTCCGGAACCAATTAAGTACTTAACCTGAGGTACCACTGTATAGCTAACACTTCTGCATTCCAGCACACTTTTGAACCTGGTGACATCCGGAATGTCATAGAGATAGGTTAGAAAATGAATACAGTGGTACCTCGGATTAAGTACTTAATTCGTTCTGGAGGTCTGTTCTTAACCTGAAACTGTTCTTAACCTGAAGCACCACTTTAGCTAATGGGGCCTCCTGCTGCCGCTGCGCCGCTGGAACCCGATTTCCGTTCTTATCCTGAAGCAAAGTTCTTAACCTGAAGCACCATTTCTGGGTTAGCGGAGTGTGTAACCTGAAGCATATGTAACCTGAAGCATATGTATCCTGAGGTACCACTGTAGAGTGCCCTTGCTCGATGTCGTGCTCTTATCACTAGAGGTTTAGTTATAGGAAGATGGGACGTACGGTTGCCAGAAATTCAGATCTTATGGATGACTTCTCATGCCTTTCTCCTGCCAAATGGAAATGGATAAAATTAGTGTCTAATCAGAAAAGCTTGTTCTGGCCCAAGGCAACACATGTAGTGCTTCAGGGGGAGTCCAGCATGGCAGCCATATTTTTGTCACGATCCACCTTGGGTACCAGCCCACTGGTTGAGGATCCCTGCCTTGTCCTGAGCATAACCTCTAGGACTTGTGTCTATTTCTACTGTTCTCCCTTGGCTAGGTTTAATCAGACATGAAAGGCTTGCAGCAGCACATTGTTAGGTGCATAGCCAGAAGCACCTTGTCAAAAATAAAAGGCTGCAAAAACTGAAATGAGTCCCATAAAGCATGATTTGATGAATCATTGGAAATCTCACTTGGAGCTGCATCAGTCATTCATACAACCAGCTTTAAAATCTAAATCTCAAAAATTATTTCTGTCGGGTTAGAACTTTTCTTGTGAGCCAATAGTACTGTTTGTTTACTATAGCTATCAATCATTTTGCACAAAAGTTACTAATTTGGTTTTGGAATCACTGAGACCTCAGTTGCATCTGCAAATGTTTGCAAGGAATTTGCACGCTTACTTCAAAAGGTAGCCAGATTTAATGGCAGCTCTCAGTGCAAGACCTTTCTTTAGATGACTGCTTGTTCTATTCATGGAAAGATTTTACAAATTGAGTAGAGTGTTGTTCCAATAAAACACACCAAAAAACCCTAAAAAAGCACCCAAAAACTAATTATAATCAAATGGGTTCGGATATTTGTAGATTTTAATAAACTGCAGCTGATGTTCTTTAATGTATTTACCAATAATTGTATTTAAACTTTTGATCAAAATTGTTGTCCATATTTTGTAATATTGGTTCAGGAAAGCAATGGGTTAATAATACTCTATTCTAGAGAAATAGTGGTTCTTTTTTGTTTTACCACCTGTTTGACTTAATCTCTTTTTGAGGGGGAAATATTGCATTAATTTATTTCTTCTAACAAATTATATGCTAATCCTTTAATAAATGTTTTGTAATATTCTTCTGTAAAACCATCTGGCCCTGGTACGGTGCAATAACTTGATAACATTCAGTAATAGTTCCCAGGTTTCAGTATCCATTGCAGGCCCATCTGCACTGTACATTTAAAGCAGTATCATACCACTTTAAACAGGTATGGTGTCTCCCAAAGAATCCTGTACTGTATACCTGAAAGAGCATTTCCACCACCAGCTCCGAGGGCCTTCTGGCGGTTCCGTCATTGCAAGAAGTGAGGTTACAGGGAAGTGAGGTTGCAGAGGGCCTTCTTGGTAGTGGCACCCTCCCTGTGTGACACGCTGCAAGGAAATAAACAACTATCTGACTTTGTAGAAGACCTCTGAAGGCAGCCCAGTATAGGAAACTTTTAATGTGTGGTGTTTTACCATGGTTTTATCATTTGTTGGAAGTGGTCTAGAGTAGCTGGAGCAACCCAGCCAGATGGGCGGCATATAAATGATTAAATAAATCATCCTCATCATCCTGGGAATTGTAGTGGTTTAACATTTAATCCTTCCCACGGAACTCTTGAAACCGTAGCTCTAAACAATAGTGCAGTGCAGCTGCAGTATATAATTTGTGTTTCTTGTTCTGGTGTAGAGTACGAATACTGTTGATAAAAGCTGGTTCATTATGTGCTGATGTTGCTGCAATACTACGTGGTCTGAAGAATGAACTTTATGATTGCCCAAAGAATCCTGATACTCTTCATCCTGATAAATAAAGAATAATCCATAACCCACCTTAAATTTAGGTTATGGTCATTCCCCCCCCCCTACAAGATTACAAAGCAAATGGAGGCAAGATGGGGGATCTAGCGGAAGATGGAATGAATGCTGTGCACAAAAGAAAAGTTCTTTAGAACACAGAAGCAGTCAAGTGGGAAAGCAGCCTAGAAGAGAAGGGTCTGCAGTTCCATTCTAGCAAATGTAAAAACCAAACATCTTACTCAATTAGAAGAGGTAGTTTGGCAAAATCTGTATCTCTATAAATTTGTGAACAACTTTGCATAGCCAATTTATTTGGTTCTTTTTGAAATCTGTGGTATTTGGAGGATTGTAACCAGCCATAGTAAAACAGTTCATACAGAGAGCAGAGGGGGACTTTAATGTAGGAATGTATAAGACAGTAACACCCAGTGAACTTCATGGCTGAGTGGGGATTTGAACCCAGGTCTCCCAGGTCCTAGTCCTACAGACGCTCTAACCGCTCGCTGGGGAGAACCTTTTTCTTTCAGTTTGCAAAGTCACAGCTTCTGTGACAGGTGGAGCTGCCAGTGAGGGACGTTGACTCATTCTCTACATTCATACCCGCATAGCATGATTATTTAAAAATTTTAATGTTTTTATTTCTGTAAAGGAAAAGACTTCCCTGTAAATGGTACGGGAGCAGTGGCGTAGTTGAGGGGTGTAGAGCTGGGGGAGCATGGCCCCCAGGCACATTTTTTGGAAGGGAACTCCCCACCCCTGCAAAAATCCTAATCCTTTTTGTCATAGTTTCCCATCTGCACCCCATGCTCAACCTGCATTCCTAGAAAGAAAAGATGCAACAGTTCCAAATAAAGGGAGCAAACCTTTATTCTTCCAAGCAAGCCAGCAAAAGTAATATTATGAGACGAAATGAAAGGCAAAGCAAGAGGGATTGCTTTACTGCTAGAACCATTTATTTTTGAGAAACAAGATCACCATTAGACGCCCCTTAAATCATCAGCCAGCACAGGAATCAGCAGCAGAAGCCCCACAAGCTTGTCTGCAAACCACAGCATGTCTCAGCAAAAGATTGGAGGGGACGGGTGAAAATCAGTCCGATTTTGATACATTTTTCTTCCTTAGGCTTCCATTTGCTGAAAAAGCATTTTTTGCCCTATGTGATGCCTTGCATGTGACGGACAGTGTGCGAGTAACCGCTTGGAAGACTTATGAAAAAGTGTCTCTGGATGGAGTTGTAGTAAGTATATGATTTGTTTCTTGACAGATTAATGGCCATTTATGTTAGAATGTGCTCAAGATATAAAATAGTTATGAAGACTGAGACAATAACACTAAACCAAAAACTTTACTAGCCTCTCTTTATACTCAAAACATTTTTTCCTGCCTCCGTTTCTATTTCATCTTATGCAGTTGAGTTGGTTTGCGAACAAACAGTATTGGTAGAAATCATGCATATGTAATAGTCTTCTAAAAAATCCTAAATTTAGTGTGAACCTTAGATATTTCTGAAATTGCATTAATCAAATGTAGGCATTTATGACCAGTAACTTTGAAACGGGGTTCACTTCTTTCCTGTATAAGCACAACACTCATGTGCTGAAAGACCTTTTCCCCTCCCCACTTGCCATGTGCAGTTGGGCCCTCAGCAGACCAGGCAGGTCTAGGAATGGGAATCCGAGGCCTCCTGCCGTTCCCATGCAGATGTTCCTAGCTCACATTGTTGAATAAGGTGGAGAGGAGAAGCTGTATGGGCATGTGGGAAATGTTTTTGTTCCTCACCATGTCTAGATATGTCCTGCGCATGTGTCTACAGGTACCCTGAGGAGGGAAGCCTTCTGAAGTGTTGCCCTGCCAATTAGAGTGCTTCTGTTTCCTATTGATGTCCATGGGAGAGCCTGGGATTTTCTTAATTTTTTTCACATTGACATGAATGGGGTTTCAGTATCCTAATCTTAAAATCTATCTTAAGAACGAATTCCACTGATTCTGAGGGGGTGCAGGAGAACCTCAGCTATTTTTATATCAATCATATCCATTTGACATTTGCTTCTTGGTATCATTTGCCAAATCATACTAGCATATGCATATTCCTAAGAAAATGCTTTGTCTTAAGAAACAACATTGGCTACTCAGTTCTGCTTCTGATTTACAATGAGCATGAAAACTACTCTTTGTTTTTTCTAGGAGAGCCACCTTAAAAAAGAATGGTGGGGGATCTGTATTTTTACAACAGCCATTGACCTGGATGAGGTGACATTCACTTTTACAGAGCTCCTGAAATGCCTAGGTATTAGGTAGGTTTGTTGTATCAGCTGAGTTTGATACAATTCAACAGGTATGGAATAATTCTGTGCGTGTATTTTGTCGGAGGCTTATTTCCCGACTACTGTGAATGGTTCTGTTGCTGTGATTTTGCCTAAAGCAATGTCTAACCAGGGTCTAGGATTTAACAAGATAAATGTTTCCTTATTTCACTTGCATGAAGAAGGGTCTGAGATCAGTTTTTGTCAGATCGTATTTGAGAATAGGTAGGGACTGTTAACCTCCCTCCCTATTTTCCATATCGAAACCTACCCTGCTGTGGAAGAATACAAATCCCTGCATTTCCTCCCGGCTGCAAAGCTTAATAGCAGCTTGGTGGGTCTGCACTTTTGGTCAGGGAAGTGCTGTGCTACTACCCTGATAACTTTTATCAAGCCCTCCATGCATTGCAGCTGCATTTAAATAACGGCTGTGGAGTAGGGAATCGTGATAGCAGCTTTGCCATCTCATGTCTGTTTTAGGCCAGGGAAAGAGAGTGGTGTGAGTTGGCTGAAGGTTGAAGTGCGATGAGATACAGTTTTTTTCTTTGGGACTCCAGGGTGAGGTGCTGGATAGACTGCCTGGGGCCAGTTTGCTTCCTCCTGTGCCTGGCTTGGGGATAAAGCAAATATTTTAAAGGCCCTATATGCTTCACTGCTCTGTTAGCTGAGCAAAGCTTAAACCCTGTAGCATTGCTCAAAGAAAGTTTGGTCCTTTTTGAGAAATTGGCTTTTAATATGTGCTTTGAGCCTTATGGAAATATTTGATTATTGACTGTTATGTTTTTCTTGCAGCGTTTGCAAATTTGTGTACATGATTAAAGAAATGGATGTCAACATGGACACCATTAGTACTAAAGTGGAAAGTACTATATCACACCTAAAGAAAAAATATGATGTCCTGCTTGCACTATACCACAAGTTGGAAAGGTAAAGTGCTTATTGTTTTCTGCATTTTAAAACCTAGTTTAAATTTAAATTTACTTTTTTGAGTGAATTACAGCATTAAAATGAACATTGTATTTGGGGATTAAGAATGGTGTAGTGGCTGGAATGTTGTGACCTGGGAGACTGATGTTCTAGTCCCCACTCAGCCATAAAGCTCGTTAGGTGACCGTGGGCCTGTCACTGTCTCTCAGAAATGATAGGTCAAGATATCCCTGCAACCTCCAGCTTAGTCTTGCTATTATTGATTGACATATCCCCCAAGGTCCAAAGAACTGACAATCTTCCTGTTTATAGCAGCACAATCCCAAATCATACAGATAAATGAACAGAATATGGTTTATTGGGTTTTCTGAGTGTCTCACTTACCATGCCAGAATTATTCAAGGCACTGCTAAGAAAGATTGTTTTCAGTCTGTCTGGTTCCCCTTTTTAAGTTAAGTTAATAACAACCTAAATGTTAAACCTACAATTGCTCAAATCTCACTGTGGAGAGGTTTAGTTTCTCATAAACGAAGAGGCTTGACACAGGTGGCATGTTTATGATCTTAGCTTAGCTTATCATTTTTATTTCATTGTAAAGGCAATAAAAACAATTTGGGGGAAAATGTCTTTATTATCCTGTGTTTGACTGTAACACAGTATGCATTGATGATATGATAAAACAGAAAAGCAAATAAAAATTGATTTAGAAAAAAAGTTCACAGTTCAGCCAAATTAATTCAAAATTACACAAGCACACACAGTGTCTTTTGAAAATTGATAGTACAACAATGCTTGTCTGGATCATGTATTACTACTACTGCTACTAATTTTTTATTTGTATCCCGCCCTCCCTGGCCGAGGCCATGCTCAGATTTTATAACATTATAAAAACAACACAATATGCATAAAAACAGACATCAATTAACTAAAATACGTCTTAGAATTAATTCAGACAAGTTAAAATCTGGGCAGGTGGCAATTATCAGGTTAGAATTGAGAGTGGTTAATACTTGCCAGGACCAACTGTTTCCACTGAGCATACAAGGACCTGTGAGCGGGTTGGGGGGCCTCCTTCGGGCTTGTTTTTATACAAAGGAAAGTAATTCTGACCTATAATTAAGTAAATTATTGGGCTACATTTGAACTTGCATGTTTAAATTTGTTCATACAATAAAGATACCGGTACCATACTTAAGATTTCAAATATTCTACTCTTTATTGCTCTTGGATGGCCATCTGTCATGGATCCTTTAGCTGAGTGAGATTCCTGCATTGCAGGGGGTTGGACTAGAGGACCCCTCAGTCCCTTCCAACTCTGCGATTCTGTGTTTCTAATACATCCTTTAGCAACATCCTTCCACCACAAATTTGCAGCATTGAAATCCTCCGGGCTGGAAGGGGGTGTTTGAATGGTGTGAAAGGGAACAAGGAGGAGGAGTTTTAAACTTCCTGTTAAGTCACTCTGTAAAATACTGCAGTGGACGCTCCGGTTGCGAACGTGATCTGTGCAGGAGGCACGTTCGCAACCCGTGCGGGTCGCAATTCGGCGCTTCTGCACATGCGGAAAGCGTGATTTAGCGCTTCTGTGCGTGTGCAACCGCTGAATCCCGGAAGTAACCCATTCTGGTACTTCTCGGTTTCGGTGCGTCCGTAACCTGAAAAAAAAACGCAACCTGAAGCGTCTGTAACCTGAGATATGACTGTATCAGCATATTACAGTACATAAAGGGAACAGAACAGTTCCCTTGAGCTGCCAGTTACTAGTATGTCTCTCAAGCTGAGCTGAAGAGTTTGGATAAGGGAGAGGAGTAAGCAATTCTACTACACAAACACAAAGTAAAAACAAAAACCTGGTATCATTCCTATATGGGGCTTTCACAACTAAGAGGTGTTGTCCAAGAATATCCAGGTAACCCTGAAAAGACGCACCCCAAGTTACTGGACATGTTTTGCTTTGTGTGCAAGGCATCTCCCACCTCCTACAGCCCAGAGGGGCTCCATATCCACACTGAGCTCTTCCTCGGAGGGTTCCTGGACCCTCACAAAGCTCTCCCTGCCCGCCTGCGAGGTGCCTGAGGGGACGTAATTCAGGGGGCTTCTCGCAGCCTCACACAGGAGAGATCCGTTCCTGGTCTGCTTCCCTTCCCTTCTCCAGCTCCCTTCAGCCTTGGGAGGCATTTCTCCCTCCACGGCCTCAGTGCCTGCAGCCACAAGTTGGATCTGAAGTCTTAGGCAAGGCATAATGCGACAAGACTTCAGAAACTGCTCACACTCATAAAATTCCTTGTTGCAGAACGTGCCTGCCGCCGTCGGCTTTTCAGGTGCTTGCTAAATGGTACATATATAATATATAAAATAGTGTATAGTATAATACTGTATAGTATAGAAATAATAGTAGACAGATTTTAGCATTCATATGATAGTATAAGTTTCAGCATAATTGGAAAAACCGCTGCAGAATTTCATTTTGCATCCCTTTGGCTCCTGCTAAAAACCATCTAGGATCCAACCCTCTCCCAGCAAACACATTTTCTTCAAAGCAGCTGTGACTTTAGAATACTCTGGGTGTGCTGAGTTGAAATCTTAAGTTTTAGAGTGCACTGATACGCCTTTTTTCTTTTTCTTTTTAAAAGAACTTGTGGACTTATCTATGTTGAGCATCCTGATGATCAGTAAGTTTGTCTGTTTTCATAAAATCAAAGAAATGTTGATGTGTGAGCTGCTAGCCAGTGCATAGGTTCACAAGATAGCAGGTGGCAAAGGGTAGGAGTATGTTTCACTGTTATAATGTGAAGGTATATTGTTTTAATAAACTGTTGGGGGTGTGGTGGTGCTGTTTTTGTTTGTTGCTATGTTAGGTATTTTTATATTGTAAACTGCCCTGTCATCCTCGGATGAAGTGTGGTATAGAATTATTATTATTATTATTATTATTAATATTAATATTATACAGTAACTGTATTTTTGGCTTAAAAAATCACAGCCACACAAAGCATTAGACCTTTGATTTAAATCACTTAGCTGCATACCTTTTTAAAAGTGTTTTAAAGCAGGAAATGTAGAATCGTCACTTATGTTTTTCTCTTCTATTTGTAGAGTTTGTGCTGAACTAAGTTCTTCACTAGTTCTAAAACTATGCTGGATCATGTTTCTTTTGGCAAAAGGTAAGTAGTAGTATCCTTCAGTGTTTAAACGAAAAAAGAACCCCCCCAAAATTGGTTTGACTATTTTGACTCTTAAGCTTTGCATTAATATTGTAAGCTACCTGGAGAATGCTGTTATTAGGACCATATATGTATGCTGATCAGTCATTGATCAGTCAATCAGTAAAATAATTTGAAATCTGAGAAAAGCAAGCATAGGGCTGGTTCCTACCGTGTGTGTGTGTGAGTGAGAGAGAGAGAGAGAGAGAGAGAGAGAGAGAGAATTGGGCGATATTCAGCTGGTTAAGTGATGACAAAGCTTCTCTCAGGAATACAAAAATAGCAGAGGAAGATACTTATCAACTACCAGCTGAAATTTTTTTCTAGGCATGTTTGGCTTAGTTAGAGAATCTTCCTGTCATTTTTACCATATAGTTGCCAAGCTAAGCAGTCATATTACCAAGGTGAATTCAGTGCTGCATTTGTGCCAAAAGGGATCACCTGAAAGAAACCACCTGATCATGTATAGTGGAGCCCTTTGTGTAATACCTTGGTGTGCTACTGTTGTTTAGCATGGGCATATCCTAAAGCAGCAGGGGCCATTTTGGATAAACCGTGATGACCTGCCAGTGACCTGATGTCAGGCGCAAGAGCGTTAAGGGGATCTCTTACTTCAAATCTACATAAGCACCATAGCACTAAGGTTGGAGGGAAGCCTTCAATGAGGAAAAGGTAGCAATGAGATCTCTTATCTCTTCTAAGCACCACAGTGGTCAGATCAGAGAGAAGCTGTCAGCTTAAGGGAGAGGTTTGTGGAAATGCTGCTTTTTGCTGCCGTTCTTATCCCTGTGGTGCTTAGTCCTCTGGAAAAAGCAAGCAGAGGAATCTTAAGGGGAAGGGGCTAAAATGCTAAACGTGTGTGTGTGCGCGCGTGTGCGTGCGTGCATGTGTATGTATGTGCGCCTGTCTGGCTGCTTGCAGGTCTGGTGTGTGGGAGAGGGAGAGAAATGTGTGCTTAGTGCGCATGTGTGGGACAATGGAAGAGGGAAAAGGCACATACATTTTTCTTGTTTTTGCCCTGCCCACCATGGGAACGTGCCCCTCAGAAGGTTGGACAAGCTCTGATCTGGCCCTCAGGCTGAAATAGGTGCTCAGTTCCTGTCTTAAAACTTTATTTGAGCAAGGTCGTGAATACTAGGCACTGAAAATTGTTCATGATTATAAAGTGTTTGGCAACCTAGATAATTTGCTGAAGAGCCATAAGATACAAAGTGTTGCATCCAGATTGTCTCTTCTGCAAAAGGAAGAGCTCCTTTCATTCACAGAAGGAGCTGAGCTCCAACAGAGGCCTCTGCTGGAGGGAGGGGAGCCAATGTCTGCTGATTCCCCCAGTCACCCACCCACCTTCCCCCTGTTCTGGAATGTCCCCAAACTCTCCCTTGTAGCTTTCAGGAAGCAAAAAGGGCTGCAAGGGAATGGGGATTGTGCAACAATGGCCACCCTCTCTTCATTCAGTGTCCCATGAGCTCTAAATCTACGCCTAGAGGGCGGATTCAGCCACCTAGATCCATTAGCAGAAGCCAGCCCAAGGGCTCCTGCTAACCCAGTAGGGTTTTGCCTCATGCCCAGATCTGCTCTGGAGGATTGGGAGAACCCTCCGGAAGAGCAGGAAAGGGGAGATCCTTATGCTGAGCAGGCAGAAATGCTTGCACTGACAGAACACTCTCCTTAGTCCTCTCTTGAATTCCACCCTATGTATTTCCAGCCTAGTTTTCCCAAATGTGAAACATGATACATTTTTCACTTATGGTTTGAAGAGGTGTTTATTGAAAATGTTCTCTCATTTTTCTAACGTTTTCAGGAAAAATACTACAGATGGAAGAAGATTTGGTTATTTCCTTCCAGTTGCTGCTTTGTGTCCTTGATTATTTTATCAAACTGGTTCCTCCAGCAGTACTCAATGAACCATACAGTAAGGATTTAAGCTTTTCATTGCACACAACAGTAAACATGTTTGTAGTCCACATAAGAGATTGTGTGTCCTGAAAAGATAAAGAGAATTTTATAAGTTGTTTAAACTGACCCCACTTTCATTTACTGTGTTGCTTATATTTGTGCCCCTTAGTGCATTCTGTACCAGAGCGACTGTTCAGCCCTGCAGATATATGTTGCTACAAAGGAGAAGCAAAAATGTAAAAGCTTACGCTTAATAATATTTGGGAATCATGCTTGAGTATTGAAAACAATAACTGCAGTATTTGCATTTTATAATACAGTACTTGCATAACTTTTGTATTGCTGGAATGCCCTTTAGAATCATTTCCCCATATTCTCTACATCTCTGAAAGACTTGCCGTGGTTACGGACAGGACTTTCAAAAAGAAATGCATAAAGTACATTGTAATTGTACATTCCAAATCCAAAGAGGGTTTTTACTGAAAATGACACAAAGAAAATTGAAACGTCTGTTTTAATCTGAGTTTTGTTCTTGTATTTTTTGCATGCTGCTTAAAAATATTAAAATATTGTTTACAAATCCTTTTTTTAAGGTAAATAATAAATATTTACCTATGAAAGTGTTATTTGTAATTTACTGACTTTCCTGGTGGATGCTTGAATATATATTAGATTTTGGTTTAAAGCATCCCTGAAATCTTTCAGAGGGCTATGTCATGTTTAAAAAGGTTTTTTAAATAAAATTGTTTTGTGAATTTGCCCTAGAGCTCTGTATAAACTGATATTCTGGCATCAAAAATATATGGTGATACATATACTGTGAGTGCACATGTCACGTGAATGTGTGCTCTGAATTTTGTGCTGATCCGAGTCAGACTCCGTAGGAAGCCAACCTTTTTGGACCAGTGGGCACATTGCAGGTTTTGAAAGAGTTCTGTTTTGCAGTAACAAAATGGCTACCATGGGGGAGTGGCATAACATTGCAGCTCACTTCAGAAGGTCAGCCAAAGTAATTGCTGCCCAATTACAACAGAAAGCCTTTCCCAGTACCAGGAAAAATGTACACAGTAGCCACAATCACTTCTCTCCCTCGCACTCATGCCACATATGCAGACCACAGACACACAGGCCTCTCTCTCTTGCGTTCACACCCCCTTCAGGTACACAGCCACACGTGCCACCCTTCCTCTCTCTCTCTCTGGCCAAGTGCATCTCCTTTGTCTCTCTTTCTCTCTCTTTGACCCAGCAGTCATGCGCCCCCCCATCTCACACTGCACACATATCTCTCCCCTCTCTCCCCTGCCTCTTCTCCCCCCACCCCAAATCTTTCCAAACCAGCCAGAATGCAGTTGGGGGGGGGGCTTCCAGTTCTAGCAACCACTCCACACTTCTGCCATTTCCAGTTATTTAATTTTTTGTGGGTTACCTGGACTGGGTGCCTTTGAGCACAGGGGCCTGGGGATGCCAGGGAAGGCCTTTGTGAGAGCCATGGAACCCGAGGGCACCAAACTGGCGATCCTCACAGTAGGCAAAAGGCCCCAGTCTATAAGGCTATTGCTTCACGCTGTTCTTCATTATTGTTGAAAGAAAATCCTGAAAGAGTGCCAGTTGCAGAATCATTTTAGATTTCAAGATGAGGCAAAATTGTTTTGGTTGGTGGCTGAAAAACCAGGCACATTTGATTCAGAAATACTAAATTCTATTAATTCCTAAGTGTGAGACTAAAATAGTGTTCCTGTTCGTAGAATGACATAGAAAGAAACACAATGATGAGTTCTAGAACTATCTATCTAAAATGTAACACAGATATTTCTAATACTGTTTTTATGTTTAAATATTTATTGCAAAACCCCTAAAAGGGACAAAAAAGATAGATATCCATATTTTAGGGGTTTTGCAAGAAATATTAAAACATAAAACCAGTATTAGAAATATCTGTGTTGCATTTTAGATAGATCTCGAACTTATCATTGTGTTTCTTTCTATGTGATTCATAGAGAGAGAGAAGGAAGAAAAGCCGAGGGATGGATGTGAATGCAGTTGAGTGTTGAGGATTAAAGGCTTGTGCCAAAGTTTCAAGGATATTTTAAGAAAGCAGCAGTCTTCGGAGGGTTATTCATAGTTAGAGTTACTTCTTGTTTAATATATGTTCTCATTTCCTTTTCAGATATACAGATATAGCTTTTAAAAACTTATTTTCATACTCTTAAAATATTGCTTTTTTGCATTTTGCTTTGACTTAATGATGTATGATGAACAAATACTTGCCTTCTTCCCATAGAATCCCTGAGTGCAATGTCTGTTAATAGCTCAGCTCGAACTTACAGGCGAACTCAGAACAGGAGTATACGTACTTCAAAAACAGACACAGAAATAAAGGTTATCGAAGAACTTTGTAAAGAACATGATTGTAATTTGGATGAGGTAAAACCAGATTAGTGTTGTTGTTGTTGTTGTTGTTATATATAAAAAAACACAGTTTTCTGCAATGTCCTCCTCTGCCCCCCCCCAGGTGACCCACTCCCTTACTCAGTTGCCTACAATCCCCCACTTCTCCGACTAGTTTCTCAACCTGTTATGGCTTGTGTCCCTCTCCCTGCGATCTAATGCCTTCTGAGCCCTTTTATGTTTGTCCTGGTAAAACGGATTTCTCCCACCGCTTAGAGAAGCTGCCCTGCCATGTTGCCGGCACGCCACGGACTTCTCTTCTCCCTCACATCTTGACCTCAGCAGTTAAATATATGTGAATGTCCCATAACCCCCAAGTCAGTGTATAAGTATGGGTTGAAGTCCAAGAGCAACAATCTGTTATTTTATCTATTACAGTCTCATCTGATGTATCTACTCCTAACATTAATGACATAATAGCATTTGGCACTGAAGGATTCCCTTTCTTTCCTCTTTGGAGATTGAAACCTTTGCCTTGTTTTCAGTGTCGTGGGGTCAGGAAGAGTGCTGTTGAACAATGTCTTGAATTTAGCTCTCAAAAGTTAAAGCAATTGAAGATACTTAAAGTAATTTAAAAATCGAATGTCTGGATGTGGGCAATTGCTCAGACCTGGAAATACCAGCAAATACCAGTACATCATAGTTTTCAAGAAGCTTGTTTTGCTATATTATGCATGTAACTAAGACCACCTAATAGTGACCCTTTTTTTTTTTTTACCTTTTTAAGGTGAAAAATGTTTACTTTACTAGTTTTATTCCATTCCTGAACTCTTTGGGTATTACACCTTCCAGTGGACTTCCAGAGGTAACATTAGTTTAATTTTAAAATCTTTAATTCAGGGTTGTCACAGTGAATCCTTGTGATGTTTTTGTTAGTTTTATTCTGTCTAATTCTTATAAATAGTTTATATAGGAGTAGCTATTTCACAGCTTTTTGATATGATAGGTCCTTGGAACTGTCAGATTAAAGAGATTAAGAAGAACTTTAAACTGACTATCAAAGGGTTGTCATATAGATGATGGAGCAAATTTATTTCCTGTTGTGCCGGAGGGTAGGGCTCAAACCAGTGAGTTCAGTTACAGGAAAAAGTTCTTAGACTACACATCAGGAAGAACCTCCCGATTATATACACCAGCAGAATACCTTGCAAAGAGCTAGACTATTGAAAGTTTTGAAGTACAGTGGTACTTTGGTTCTCAAACGCCTTGGTACTCAAACAACTTGGAACCCAAACACTGCAAACCCGGAAGTAAGTGTTCCAGTTTGCGAACCTTTTTTGGAAGCCAAACGTGCTCCATTTTGAGTGTTACGCTTCCGATTTGAGTGCCACGCTTCCGTTTTGAGTGTTATACTGAGGTCTGTCTGTTTTTGCTATTTATTTTGCATTTTTTGGTAGCTCTTTTTGTTTTGTTTTTGTGACTGTGTAGAACACAGTTCAGGTACTGATTAATTGGTTGTGTGACTGCAGTACACTATTGCTTTCATTTTATGGATCAATGGTCTTGTTAGATAGTAAAATGCATGCTAAATTGCTGTTTTAGTGGTTGTTTTTAAAAGTCTGGAACGGATTAATCCATTTTGCATTACTTTCTATGGCAAAAGCGTGCCTTGGGTTTGGAATGGACTTCCGGATCGAATTGAGTTTGAGAACCAAGGTACCACTGTATAGGCTTTGTACGCTGTAACAGTAGATTTTGTTCATCAGTAGTGGGTTGGTGGAGGAAGTCTCTTCCAACTGCACAGTCCTCTAATTACTTTCAGGAATGAATTGAATTGCAAATAAATAGCTTGCATATGAATAGTTAGACAATCGTGAGCCTAGGTCTCAGTCTTAGTTTTTTCCTTTTGTCCCCTTTTTGTTGAAACCCAAGGTTGAGAATATATCAAGCAAATATGAAGAAATGTATCTGAAAAACAAGGATATTGATGCCAGATTATTTTTAGAGAAAGATGAAACTTTGCAATATGATCACACTGAATGGTAATTTTTTGGATTGCCTTTTTTTTGCATTGTAGTAAATTCTACTAATTCTTGAAGCAAAATGGTAACTTGGGGGGAATGCTTCTTAACTAATCAATCTTGCAGGATTTTTCCAATGATAAATAAGAGCTGTAAAATTCTATGAGAAGCGCTATGTGAGAACAAATAATAAGGCTTTAAAACCGCTGCTTTAGGATATGACTTCTATGGATAATAATATCTGTATGAGTTCTTTCTAATCATCCTCCTTCTCCCAAAATGTCCTGTCAACTTTCCACTTGCTTTAATTAATATGTTTAGAGCTGAGATTCTCAAATATTGATAACAAGCTTCTCTTCACTGAGTTGTCATCAGCTGGAGGCCTGATGTTTCTTTCTTGGAGTTGCAGCTGGAGTCTGTCATGGCAGCAAGTGAGCGCTCCATCCCTGTGTGCCCAAGGAAACTGGCCTTTCCCCAGCACTGGCCAGCAGGGAAAAGCCTTCCCTTCCCCTGTGGACGGATTGCTTGAAGTCCCACCTGGCTTGACTTTCAGGGGAGTTAAGGCTTTCAAAAGATTTAATGTTGGTGACACACTTTTTAGATATGCATCATTTTGCAACACAGTAATTGAGTTTGTACTTTGTAGTTCCGCTACAAGTGGAAAGGCCACTTTTTAAGAAATCTTCCCTGGGTCCCAAAGACTTAAATAACTATCACCAAGTTGCAAATGTCCCCTTCCTAGGCAAGGTTTTTGAGCAGGCAGTTGCTAACCAGCTCCAGGCTCTCTTGGAAGAGACTGATTTTCTAGATCCATGGCAGTTGAAGTTTAGGCCTTGTTTTGGCATGGAAACTGCGTCTCCCGTCTCTTGGGGAGTGCAACCCACCTACCCACCCACCCATCCCTTCATCCAGGGCAGTTTACAATATAAAAAGACAAAAATACTAACAGACAACAACACCCCCCCCCCAATATACTCACAGTTTAAAAGGGCATAGATTAGATAAATTAGATAAAGGCCTGGGAGAAGAGGAACATTTTTGCCTGGTGCCTAAAGGAGTCTAATGAAGGTGTCACACAAACCTGCCTCAGGAGAGCCTTCCACAAACAGGGAGCCACCTCTTCAGTGGAGCAGAAGTGAGCAAACCACAAGCTCATGTATGATTCCATGAAACCATGGCTTCATATCCTGGCTTGTTTGGATATTTCCTGGTTTGAACAAAATGGGAGAGCATAGTTAATGAGAAGACTTCCTGGTTTGTTTGCTCATGGACATAAAGGGTAAAGCAAGGAGGTTTTGCACAAGATCAAAGTGCTCATTCATACCTACCTACCAAGCCAAGAGTTTGTTGTCCAAATGCAGGCATCTTGGCTGGAATACATCAGGCTTTTATGCAGACAAGTTAACATTTTTCTCATGTTAAGTTTACAGTTGGAGAGAACACCAACCAAGAATAACCCAGGTTATGATCCTCTTGTTGTGCTTCCGCAGACCCCAGTTCGGTAAGAATAATTGTCCTAATTTTGAATTTAGTTGAAAAGGTTTAGAAAATTATTTCTACGGGTACAGGAAATACGTTGAGTTTATCTGAAATTCTGTTTGTCGTGCAAGTGCTTCAATTCTGATTTAATGCTTCTGCATAAAAAAGCATTTGCAGAGACCCTACAGACAGGCTGAATGGTATCAGTGGTCTTTCCATCAAAACCAGCCTTCAAGTTCAGCTCACAAAAGTAGACAGTAGTCAATGTCTTCTCTCCACAGTTAGAATGTGTGTCAATATTGCATGGCTTTAAATCAGTTCAGCCACTGCTCCCCAGAAGCTTAATCAGAACTTCCACAGCTGCCGCAAAATTAAGTTCATAGACTGTATAAAATGTTGCTGAAAATACTAGTGATATGAATGTAAGGAAGTGCCAGCCCTGTTTTTAATCATGTTCCAAAGAAGGTTATTTTTGGTAGTTGTGTTCAGCTGATCAAATCTTGGCTTACTAACCTCTGGGTCAGTAAATTCTGTGGAACACCTCGCTACCAGGAAAATACCAAACTCTGCTTCCATCTTCTGCCATTTGGTGGCTTCTGCCTCTGCAGCACTATTTTGTGATTGTTGAGTTTCAGTGAGTTAGTGTGTCCTGGAGGTAGAATTTTTGAGAAGCCCTCTTTTAATCTGTCCTCATGCAGGAGTTGCTCCAGCCCCCTGATCATTTGGGTGGCTCTACTCTGAAACCTGCCCAGATCTACAGTATCCACATTGAGCTGAGGCATTTTCATATTAGCAGATCTATTTTAGATCCCTTTTCTAGTATGATCTCTAGGGTGGATTTTGGTGTGTACAAAGCACAGTGCATTACTTAATGCTGCCCTTCGCATTTTATTTATATTATTGTGATTTTATTGCTTTATTTATCACTTTAATCTCCTGGTTATAATAGGCATTATATACTGTAAGTAATTTAATTAATAAATAAATAATGCCCTTGCACACCAGCTAGGAAGCTATGGTGAATGACTTCCAAACAAGCCTGAATATAAAGGCTTGTTGATGTAACAGGAAACTACTGTCACGGCGCTCTCAGACAAAAATGTCCAGAGTGAGGAGTTAACTCTTTATTGTCAAAAGTACACTTGCAAGTTAGGGGAAGGCAGGTCTATTGGTCCACGTCTCAGCCGCTACAAGGTGTGCACGGGATGAGGCAGTTGCCGCAACACAGAGTCCTGGCCCCGACCTCAGCTTATGTATCTCCCCGATCTGAGCTGTGTGTAAGCAGGTGCAGACTTTGCGTGTGTGAACCTGCTTCTGCTTCTCCCTCTGCAGTCCTCTTCTGGACCTGGGGAGCTGGGGGCAGGAGGAAGCGGTGTGGAAGCCCTGGGCTCTCCACCAGCCTCTTCCTTCTCTCCCTACATGCTCCCTCAGATCACTGATCCCTTCTTCCAAGTCAGTCCCAACCCCCCTCCTCCCAGTGCCCACTCTTCAGCGTCTAGCCAGTCCCAACAACTACGATTTCTCCTGCTGAAGGAAGGAAGGAAGGAAGGAAGGAAGGAAGGAAGGAAGGAAGGAACTAAGCATGCAGGTGTAGGAAGCCTGTTCATATTGATGTTCATTATGTAGTTATTTGATGTCCAAATGTGGCCGATGTATCATTTTATGTGGTGATTTTTTTCTGTTCGAAGGCAGTTTCTTCATTTCAGAAAATAGTAATAAAAATACTTTCCCCCTCTGTAGTGCTGCGATGAATACTATCCAACAGCTAATGATGATTTTAAACTCTGCAAGTGATAAACCATCAGATAACCTTATCTCATATTTTAACGTAAGTAATATCATTTTAACCAAAGGGACTGGTTTGAATGCAGTATAAAAAATCAGAATTTAATGTTATTTTATGCTTCACAAATGTTTCATGTTCTAACATGCCCTTTTCATGCTACTTCCCCACCCCACCCCGGCTTCAGGTAGTATAGCCCTATTTATCTCCAGGTCTCCAGAGGCGGAGCTAGCTGTGCCCCCGGGGGCAGGGCGAACTACCTTTTTCTAACTCAGAATATTCTAAAGTAGTAGAAGGAATAGATGATAACTTTTAAGCATCATATTAAAGCTCTACTAAGTATCCTAGTACGTTTGTTTTGCCAGCAATGTAACTTTAATTCCTTGGCAGGACATACAGATTTGGGTAAGAGAGGAATGGGGCAGGGGTAGTGGTTGTTCCCAGAGATGAGAGAATGATCCCATCACAAACACGCTTACTAAGTAGATTTTAATGTCTTTTAAATAACGGAGAGGCATTTGTGAATCTAGATATTGTAGTGAGAAAACCCTTTTTTGCAGTGTTTTATTTAGAACCTCCTTGTTAGGTGGTAGTCTCCTGAATTGTGGTAAAGTAATTGGATGTATGTATTTAGACTTTTGAGGATTTCATAGAAGCCTTTTTTGCTGCCAGGGAAGATATTAGCCCATTTTCCGCTCTCAAACTTCTTTGATACAGTGGTGCCTCGCAAGACGAAATTAATCCGTTCCGTGAGTCTCTTCGTCTTGCGGTTTTTTCGTCTTGCGAAGCGCGGCTATTAGCGGCTTAGTGGCTTTAAGAAAAAGGAAACAAACTCGCAAGAACTCGCAAGACGTTTCATCTTGCGAAGCAAGCCCATAGGGAAATTCGTCTTGCGGAACGACTAAAAAAATGGGAAACTTTTTCGTCTTGCGAGTTTTTCGTCTTACGAGGCATTCGTCTTGCGGGGCACCACTGTAGTTGGCTTTCTTTCTTTCTTTCTTTCTTTCTTTCTTTCTTTCTTTCTTTCTTTCTTTCTTTCTCTCTCTCTCTCTCTCTCTCTCTCTCTCTCTCTCTCTCTCTCTTTCTCTCTCTTTCTCTCTCTTTCTCTCTCTTTCTCTCTTTCTCTCTCTTTCTCTCTCTCTCCCTGACCTCCCAATATTCTCACTGAAAATCAGTTCTTCATGACATAGTAATTCCATAAAGCATGAGCACTAGCAGAGGATAGTTCTTGTTTATCCAATATATTATATCTGTTCATCTAAGGGGAGGCTTTCCCCATCTCATTACAGAACTGCACTGCAAATCCTATGCAAAGCATACTGGAAAGAACAGAAAACCTGAGCCATGTCTTCAGAGAGAAATTTGCTGAAGCAGTTGGGCAAGGATGTGCTGAAATTGGATCACAGGTGGGGTTCTCTGTGGCTGTGCAGGCATCATCCCAGGCTGGATTTGAATGCACATTCAAACTGCCCGTCTTGCAGGACTCAAGGAGGCTCTGCCACTGCTGCTGGTCTCACAGTCCAAATGTAGAGCGCTTTTGCTTTCGCTCTTTACACACAGCTGAGATAGACCAGTGCCTGGCCTATGCAGGCTGTGCTGATTTAATTTCTCCAGGACCCGTGCCACTCTCTGGACTGTACATTTGGTATCCAGCAGGAAGCTTCTATCTGAATATCCCAGGGCTGGGGTGGGGAGTGTACACTCTAGACTGGACAGTACAGTTTACTGCAATTATGAGGCAAACTCATGACTTTTCATTTCAGATTCTTTCTTGATGTATCATTTGCTTCTAATTCTGTGACTAGGAATGGATATTATGCAAAAATATTACATTAGACTTAGTGAGCCACACAAGTCCATGCAGAGCTTGCTTGAGTCTTGTTACAATAAAGTTATGAACTCAGACAAAAAAGCAGCTGTTCCCTGGAGGGCCCCCGCCTTACCTCTGCAAGGTCTGGGGCAAGTGGTGTACCTGGTTGCCCCCACCCCCCCGCCCCATACAGGCCTGGAGCCATAAGGTTGGGCTGAGTTGCAGGGCCATAATGTCTTGCCAGTCGGCATCTAGCACCCTTTCTCCTGCGAGTTTGCTTTGATTTCCAAATAGTGTGTTCCCAAAAAAGCCATGCAACAAAAACATTTGTTGGGAATGGATTTCTACAAATATCCTAGTCTTGGATATGCCTTTTTCTTCTTTTCTGGGGTGTGCGTGTGTCTGATGTAGTAGAGCAGTTCTCTCTAAATAGCCACATTAAACCCATTAATCACAAATAAACTGTATTACAGAAGGTCATTCTCTTAAAGCAAAGTATTGTTACAACTTATTACATCAGCTTTTAAATTGTTTTCCCCCTAGAGGTATAGGCTTGGTGTACGGTTATACTACAGGGTGATGGAAGCCATCTTAAAGTCGGTAGGTGTTCAACATACAGAATTTTTAATATTTATATTCCCCTTTTAATGGGCTAAAGTATATCTTCATTTATTCATTTATCTTAGGAAGAAAAACGCCTATCAATTCATAATTTTAGGTATGTTTGGCAAACCTACTTCAAAGTTATATTTTAAATACATCTAAAAAATGTTGAAACGCTGAAAGACTGTCTTTTTTCTCTTTTTTTATAGCAAACTTTTGAATAACAACATCTTTCATACATCTCTGTTGGCCTGTGCTCTTGAAGTTGTCATAGCTACTTATGGCAGTAAGTTGTATATCTATGCCATATTACGGAAGGGGCTGTTTCATTCATAGTGATCAGTTATGATCCTTCCCCCCTCCCTTGCCTTTTCCCACACAGCCACGACTTCCCTAGACTTCCCTGGTATTTACTTTGTTTCACTTAATGCTGGTAAGAGTCCGTTGTGGTGTTTTGTGTGTGAGTTTTATCCTTGCGACAATGCTTTTAATATCAAATTATTTAAACTGAGTTATTTACATTTGAAATACTGATTACTACATTATTTGCAAAAGGAAACCAGACAGATTAATGCCAGAAGGCTGGAGGGGGGGTTAATGTACCCAATTTCCAAAACTTATAAAATTGCTACCTTTTGTATAGCATTCCTTCCCCAGTCTCAAGTTAACAGACTTCCAGTTTCCTTCAGAAACACTGAACCATTAAGGCATGTTGAATTTTTCAGATTCCTTAGAATGAGAGGTGCTGAAACATGGCTTGGGAATTCAAAAGATATTTCAGTTAAATTAATATAATTTAGTTTTGCTTGGTAAGTAAAATGTGTGTAAAATTGCGGGTGGCGCTGTGGGTTAAACCACAGAGCCTAGGACTTGCCGATCAGAAGGTTGGCAGTTTGAATCCCCGCAATGACGGGGTGAGCTCCCGTTGCTCGGTCCCAGCCCCTGCCAACCTAGCAGTTCGAAAGCACATCAAAGTGCAAGTAGATAATTAGGTACCGCTCCAGCGGGAAGATAAACGGCGTTTCCGTATGCTGCTCTGGTTCACCAGAAGCAGCTTAGTCATGCTGGCCACATGACCCGGAAGCTGTATGCTGGCTCCCTCGGCCAATAATGCAAGATGAGCACTGCAACCCCAGAGTCGGTCACGACTGGACTTAACTGTCAGGGGTCCCTTTACTTTTTACATAAAAAATGATTGCCAAGTACTTGCAATAATATTCTATATTTTTTATTAATAATAATATTTAATATCATTTGGCATTGTGCTATATTTTCAGAAGGTAAAATTAAAATTCTTAGATTTTCTGAAAACAGTAAATGTAGACTTACCAAGCTAAATGTGGTCCAGTTACCAAAAAAATAGCAGATTTGAATTCCTCAAACCCCAAAATTATTTTTAAGACCAGACCACTCACTGAATTTCCCCCCAAATAAGTAAGTTTAACCTCCTAAAATGACATGCTCTAGAACCATAGTTTCTTTGGGAATTTGTTGTCTGATCTCAGATCTTAAATGCTGGAGCAAAACCTGTTTTCAACAGGACTTCCTTGGATCTGGAACGTTGAGAATAGGGACATGATAAATGGCACATCTCAGTGTGTAGGAACAATTTATTGAGGACTTGCGTTATTCAACAAAAGAATAATCAGTTGTGTTCTCTTTAGCCTCAAGGAATGCTTCACAAAGTGAAAGTATGAATATGGAAACAGATTTATCTTTCCCATGGATTATCAACATATTTGACTTAAAAGCCTTTGACTTATACAAGGTTATTGAAAGCTTCATTAAAGCAGAACCAAACTTGACAAGAGAGATGATAAAACACCTGGAATGCTGTGAACACCGTATAATGGAATCCCTGGCATGGCAATCAGTAAGTTGTCTTCTCCATTCAAATACTAGCAAGGTCTAAACCTGCTTAGCTTGTGACCTCAGGCAACATCAGGTGTGTTCAGGGGTCTATGGCCTTAGGCACTGGTAAGTTGCTTTCTAAACATAAAAATGCAGTGTATGACAGGAGTATAGATACATAAAATATATGTTATTTAAGAAATACCACCATTTTATCCTTGTCCTATATTTGCACTTGTCTGTCATCTCACTGGCAATGTAGTGTGCATGCCCTCTCAAGTTAAAGCCCAAGAACCCCTTGGCCACCCTGGTGCCCAAGGCTCCTTGGCTTACAGTTGGGTGAGGGGAGCAGCCGCTGGCAGTAGTGGAACTCCAAAGGGTAGGGGCATTGTGTACCTGGCTTCTGATACCAAGCACTAATTCTTGCCAGATGGGTAGCGGGGAGGTACAGGGATCTCAGTTTCATGCAGGCACGGCAGCAGAACCAATCAGGTCGTCCTGCTGCCGCCCCCACACCACGTGGATCTCCCTGTGCCTTGCCCACTCCCTCTTGGTACGCAGCAGCCCCATCTTCACCAACCTCCTGGTTGCTTCTGCTAAGTGACCTCTTCTCTGGGGGGCGGGGTGAGGAGGAAGAGGAGGCTCCTCTGGGCAGCCACTCCTGGCCATCAGTTGGGCTGGGCGATACCAGCTTTTCAACATTACGGTATATCGCCAGCCAAACATTGCAGTTTGGTCATATTCCACAATGTTGAAAAAACAAGCTGCATTGGCCTTTTCCCATGAGGCACCAGGAGAAACTGCCCCCGCTCTCACCTTGGGAACTGCGGTGGTTTCACCCAGGCGCTCACAGGCTGGAAAATTGCAGCTTGTTTGCACAGCTCAGCTGGGAATCAAGAAGGTTCCCCCTCCCCAGCTGAGTCAGCCCTGGTGCTCCCCCCGCTCCCCTAAGCTGAACAGTTTCATGGAGCCCCCAACCCGCCCCTGGGTCATGGGAGCGAGCTCATTTAAGTGCTTGGCTGTTTGTTGCTGCTGTGCTTACAGCACCACCCGGCTCCAGTTCATTCTCCACCAAACTTTGATATAGATATGAACTGTGGAAAGGCTTTCTGCCTCAACTTCAGTGTTTCTTTGTGGTCACACACCATTCTAAGCATGCCTGTTGATGGAATATTTCTTTGACTTCTATTAGTTTGTTAAACTACAGAGCCTAAGACTTGCCGATCAGAAGGTCGGCGGTTCGAATCCCCGTGACGGGGTGAGCTCCCATTGCTCGGTCCCAGCTCCTGCCAACCTAGCATCTCGAAAGCACATCAAAGTGCAAGTAGATAAATAGGAAAGGTAAACGGCTGCAGCGGAAAGGTAAACGGCGTTTCCGTGCGCTGCTCTGGTTCGCCAGAAGCGGCTTAGTCATGCTGGCCACATGACCCGGAAGCTGCATGCCGGCTCCCTCGGCCAATAAAGCGAGATGAGCACTGCAACCCCAGAGTCGGTCACGACTGGACCTAATGGTCAGGGGTCCCTTTACCTTTACGTATTAGTTTGTGACTTCTTGCACATATTATATGGCTTTTGTTTATGAATGAAGAAACAATTGATCATTTCATCAATATTGTCAATACATTATTAGCCCACGTGTTGCCTTTTGTTGATCAGATCATCCAGCTGAGGTTAGGGCAGCTGCACACTCCTCAGTCAAGGAGGTTAAAGATCCCTCTGCATCATAGGAGGACAGAGTGCGATGGCGGTTTCACTCCCCATTATATCGCTTGTGAAACTGCTACTGCTCCTGAGTCCCTCTGCTAGCAGCGCCACTGGAGGAAGGAACTCTAGCAGAGGGACCCAGGAACAGCAGCAGTTTCACCATCAATATACCGCTGAGTGAAGCCGGCACCACGGTCTGCTCCTCCTCCTGGTCCTGGGCAATAGATTGATATGTCGCTCAGGCCTAGCCATCAGTCGCACCTTCCCTAGAGCCGCGCAAGTAGCAGGACTCCTTTCCCCTCTCTGTGCTGCTTCCAGATGGGCCTTCTCTTCAGGATATATGAATTTTTGTTGTTGAGATGGGCTTCCTCACAGTTGGTTATTTTGCAGTAGTTTGGGGAGCAAAAGAAAATTTTATCAAAATCATTACAGATGGAAGAAATTAGGACTGTTATTCTTAAAATTAATTCCTGCAAAGCACTGGGGCCAGATGGTTTTCCTGTGGGTGGTACGATTCATATCTAAATTTCTTGCACGCTAAGCTTCTTTCTGTTTATGAAAATGCCTTTGAGGCAGGTACCTGTCAACTTCAGTCAATGTATGAAGCACATACAGTGGTGCCCCGCAAGTCGAACGCCTCGCAAGACGAAAAACCCGCTAGACGAAAGGGTTTTCCGTTTTGGAGGCGCTTCGTAAAACGAATTCCCCTATGGGGTTGCTTCGCAAGACGAAAAAAATCTTGCATCCCCCCGCGGGTTTTTTCCACTTTTTCCGCCCTTTTCTTAAGCCGCTAAGCCGCTTATCAGCTGTTCCGCTGATAAGCCGCTTAACAGCTGATCGCTGGAAGCCGCTTGACAGCTGTAGCGCTAATCCGCTAAGCTGTCAATGGGCTTGCTTCGCAAGACGAAAAAACCGCTATACGAAGAGCCTCATGGAACGGATTAATTTCGTCTTGCAAGGCACCACTGTATGTCTCTGAAACCTGGCAGAGTGCACACTAATGGTGAAAATATAGACCAACCTCTTTAATTAATGTTGGTGTTAAAATGCCGGCAGCAGTTCTGGCTAATATATTGATCAGTGATTTCAACAGTTTGTTTCATTCAGCAGAGAGCTGACCATCTAAGATGGGAAACCAATTTAGTGGCTATATATAGTCTTTGAATGGGTCTGGCTGCACTTACTTCTTTGGGTGCTATAAAAGCATTTGACAAAGTATATTGGCAGTTTATGTTTGTTACTTTGGAAAAGTTTGGATTTCCTCAAGAACTTATAAAATGGATTAGAATTTTATACCAAGCTCCTAAATCTTAAGTAAGGACAAATGGAATTATTTTTGATCCGTTATTTGGAGAAAGTTACAAGTCAGTGTTCTCCTCTGTCTCCAATGATATTTCCAACCCTACAATTCTGTGTTTCTGTTATGTATCAGTCCACATTTATCCAATGTTGTAGAACATTGAGTTATCAAAAGTTGCTTACAGGATCATCTTCATCCTCCCAAAATAAAAACAAAACCTGTTCTGTAGTATATTACCTGTACTGTATTGTTTAAGTTGGCTTCTCTTGACTGCAAAATTACTCTGCCCAGTAGATGTCAGGCTTTTCCATCTTACACTTTATAGTTTCAGGCATGAAAAACACTCTTTCTCTCTTCCTTTGTAGACATTACAGCTAACCTTGGTTGTATCCTTCCTTCTCCACATGGCGGATGCAACACAGCTGTGATACGTTACATCTTGCTTTCACTTGCTTTCTCCTTTACTGACTGTTTCTTTGATCTTTTCTATTGTTATTTTTTCTACAACAAACCTGTGAGGTCGTTAAGCTAAAAACAAGTTCTTTGCACAAGGCTTTCCTGGGAGCCTCACGGCTGGGAATGAATTTGGCCTTATATTGTTTTTCGCTGCCCTCATTCACTGCCCTCTTGGATTGCATACCACGCCCCACCCCCCACTGTCCTTGGCGTGAGAGCCTTGGGATATGAAAAAGTATTAGTTTCTTTCTTTCTTTCTTTTTTAAACTTGGGGTTGCGTAACTGGCTGTGCTGGTGAGGCACTCTGTCTCGTCCTTAAACAAAGGGGCATGCCATTAAGAATGTTCTGGGAAGTTCATATGCAGCTATTAAATTAGCCATGGTTAAAAAAACATGGTTTGGTAGATGAGCATGTTGCAATAAAATTCTCCTAACTTCAGCCTTGGTATCTTTTGATAAATATTCTGGATCATAACATAGCTTGCAAATGGAAAATAAAACTGAGGCCCTGAAATAAAAGTCAGTATTAAAATGTGTGTGTGTTAGTGGTACATGATTCAGAATGTGGAGGCCACTAGTACGTACATTATAATCAAATGTCAACAACTTTTTGCGCAGGAGGGAAAGGCTAGGCAGGAGAACAAATACTGTTCTGTTGAGCACCGGCTCCTATGGGAAGCATCATTTGATCATTTCCCACATCCACTCTTTCCTGAGAGATGTTAGCACACCTTGCAGCTTGAGTGAATTAGATTGGAATAATCACTTAACATTTATCGAGTTCAGAGTCTTTTTTCACTCAGGTACTTTTTACAAAATGAGTGGAGAGGAACAGCAGTCATTTTGTTTGACAAGAACAACAAAATGGCTCAGCATTTAGGGATGGAGTTAACTTACAAACAAACGATGTCCTCATGCTACTAACTCAAGAGAAGGAACTGTACAGTGGTGCCTCGCAAGACGAAATTAATTCGTTCCGCAAGTTTTTTCTTCTTGCGAGTTTTTCGTCTTGCGAAGCACGGTTTCCCATAGGAATGCATTGAAAATCAATCAATGCGTTCCTATGGAGACCGTCCGGGGACAGAGGGGAAGCGCCGCACGCCTTCCCCTCTGTCCCCAGACCTGTTTAAAACAAGGGAAGGGGCAGCAGGGAGAATCGCTTCTCCCTGTTGCCGCCCCTTGGTTCAAAAGGGGTCCGGGGAGAGGCGTCCCCTCTTTTGAAGCAAGGGGCGGAGGGGAAAAGATCGCTTCTCCCCGTTGCCGCCCCTTGGTTCAAAAGGGGCCCGGGGACAGAGGGGAAGGCATGCACACTCTCCCCTCTGTCCCCGGAGATTGTGGGGCTGGCAACGGGGAGAAGCGATCTTCTCCCCTCCGCCCCTTGCTTCAAAAGAGGTCCGGGGGCAGCGGGGAAGACGCTTGCGGGGCAAGCTTCATTTTGCGAAGCAAGCCCATAGGGAAATGCGTCTTGCGAAGCGGCTAAGAAAACGAAAAACTCCTTCGTCTAGCGAGTTTTTCGTCTTCCGAGGCGTTCGTCTTGCGGGGTACCACTGTATTTGCTTTTCTCCAACTAGGGAATGTCTAAAAGGAAGCATGGGCTAATAGCCACTGATTTAATGTACTCCGCACACCTCCAGAAGGCATAGCCAGACTCTCTCTCTTCCCCAGTTGTCCTATCCGAGGGTAAAGGCTGGAGGGGAAGAAGGTGTAACCTTTGCTATTCTGGCCTTGCCTGTGTGAAGTACCAGATGGTGGCTGGCAAAACCAAACTTCACTGAGCTAACTGTAATCGTTGTAATCGCAGGCTATGTGTTTGTAGCATACATTCTGAAATAATTATATTTCTCAGCTTCGCTCTAAAAATATTTACAAACAGTTATTGTACCCAGTGCACTGTTTTCTGTTGAGGCCAATTAACAGAGCTTTCTCAATGGAAGCACACAATGTAAACAGCAAACTATTTGCATTACATGGATGAATTCGTAGAATGACTCTCACGGGGCTAAAGTATCAACATTTCCCCTTCTCTGCCTACATAATGCAAGGGAGGATTTATGGCAAGTTTACTTTCAGTTTCAGTGAACTACTTGCTTGTGAACCAGAAATTGTGTTTTAAAGTAAACGATTACCTGCTAACAAACCAACTTTATGCCACGAATTACATGAAGCTGCTTTCTTTGTTTACTAGCTTGCTGATTTATATGAACCTAAGAGTTTGCTCCAGCTTGCTGAGACTCAAGCTCCATTTGTCCTCTGTTCAGCATGTAAAAATAAATTCTGAACCAAAGCAGCAAGTTCCTTGACTAGCAGAAGCATACATTTCAAGCAACATTAATCTGTACACTCCAAGTGTAATTAAATGTTGTTTGCAAAGAAGTGAAGACTAACCTGGATAATTAATTTAGCATTAGATCGCTTGTGATCAGGCCATTCCCCGTCACAAGGATCAGTCTTTTTGTGTCTGGGGGTCTTACAATAGGTAGGATTATTGTAGGTATTAATCTTCACAAGATTCTTTGAGCCTCTGGTGTACACAAATTTGCTACAAGAATATTGAAAATAAATGGGATTGATTATCTTGCCAAGTTGGGTTTTAAACTTGCAGTGCAGCCAGTGTTATGGTACGGTCACCTTTTCTGACGTAGAAAATAGAAAAAAATAATGCAAGGTGAGTGAGAATCACTTTTCATGTTCGTTATTCCAATAGGGATAATATTTGAAGCTTTTTCTCATTAGAACATAATTTATAAATTGTGAGAGGCTAGTTTTAAATAATTGCTTTAATCAATATAATCTTCATCGTTATATGTACAAACGTACAAGCAACTCCTTATACAAAGAAACAAAATACCTACAGATTTTTTTTAAAGGTTCATTCTGTCTCTCCCATTCTCTCGTGTCCATTTATATTGCAGATTCACTGTCAAATATTCTTGCTTTTATGGTCTGGAGGCCATGTTGAACGAATTTGTCAGAACCCTTAGTTTCAGGGAAGCTATTATCACATCTTCTAGTCGACCAGCTCTTCATTTTTATTGAATTTTGAATAGTCTCTGAAGTAAAATAATAAACTATGGGGTCAAAGCAACAGTTAGAAACTGCAATACATAGAGTGATTGGATACATAGTCCTGACAGCAGCAACTACTGAACAGTTAATCCACGTTTGTGTTCTGATCAGGGAATAGAGTATTAGGGTAATGTTATATGGCACAAAACAGAAACAGAAAATCAGCAAATGAACAAAAATCATTTTAAGGACTTTTTTTTTGCTTAATTTATTCCGACTTAGTGTAGCTGGCTTATTTAAAGTTCTTAAAACCATTGTGGAGCAAGTAACATTCAATATCAGTGGAATTAAAAACCCTACAATTTCAATGAAAATTATAATCCTTGAAAGATAGGTTTTCCAAATTTTTTCAGGAAAGTTTTCAAAACATGTCCTTTGGGGGAGTCCTTCCATGCTGACATGGACATTGGTGGATTGGAAAAAGCTTGCTGGGATGCTTCCTCCTATCACAATTATCCAGACCGCAGCGCAGATGATCTTGGCATTTCTTCTTGTTCGAATAGCCTTAGATCGAAAGGGGTGTACGATAGCTAAAAAACGGTCAATGCTTATGCTGGTCAAAAAGAAAATGCTTCCATACATGTTTATATAGAAGAGTGTGACCGAAATCCTGCAAAGTATGTCTCCAAATGGCCAGTCTTTGGAGGCAAAGTAATAAATCCTGAAGGGTAAGGTGAAAACGAAAAGCAGGTCTGATATTGCTAAGTTAAGCATATAAGTGGTGGTTTCATTTCGTACTTTCAATACGCAGGTGAAAATGTATATAGCAACGCAATTGGATATTAAACCAAGAACAAATACCATGCTAAACATGCATCCGTACAAAGTATACTTGAAGGAGTCTTCAGCAGAACAGTTAGAGCTTAGCATTGTCATGCAATGAACTGCTAAAACTAGCTGCTTCTTCAGTCAAGCCGTACCTTGTATTTTGTTGTAGTCTCCGTGAAATCCTCAGATGGTGCGTAAAACCAGTCCTTGAGTGATTTCATATGGGTCCAGCTTGACTTTGAAACTTCACAGCTGAATTTCAGTATTAAACAGAGAAGATACCATTCTGCTGGTCACTGGCAAATAATTATTTTCTTCCAAATTCCGTAGTACTTCTGGATGATAGGGAGCATCTCCTCGTCCACAATGAAGGCGTAATTAAGCTTAACTTCTTCACATATTTCTGTAGAGGTTGATCCTTCCTGTGGTGCTGTAGAAAGCACTTCAGATAAATCCGTTTCAAAGTTACGTTCTGAGTTAGGTGGGAACAGACTTCTTGTGTTAGCACTACGCTAGCATTTTTCTTTCCTTCGTGCTGTTGAGTAAGTTCTGACCCCACAGGGTAGAAAGCAAGCCAGAGAATAAAATTCCTAAGCAAGTATTTTCTTGCTGATCTTAAGCTCTCCCCACAGCTGCCAATTAAATTGTGTCTTTGCTTGTTCAGAGAAGGCAAACTAAAGAGCACGCAAGCCCAAGCCCCACCCATGCTTACTCAGCTTGCTAAATGACATGGCAGGAAGAGGAGGCTGGGCTTCAGAAAGGAAGGGTTCAACTACAAATTCTTAAGCAAAAGTATTTTTTTTAACCTTCCATTGCCAGAAATATATTTGAATTGAGAGCCATGCAAATAGTAATAGTAGTAGCAAACTATTTTGAAAGCATTTTTTCAGCTGAGAGGGGTGCAAAAAATGGTTTAAATTGTGTTCTTGGTCCTTCTAACCCTACTTCCCTAACTCCTTGTTGGTGTGAAGAGAGTAAGAATGTCCTCAAAACACAGGACTTAGTGATGTACCTTTTTAAAACAAAAAAACAAAAACTTTGGGGGATTTTAATTTGGGAGGAGTTTGACTTGTATCCTAAGATAAATTTCTGAAGTAAGTGCCTTAAGCTCAGTTCACGGAAAGACAGTTCATCTTTCCTTCTGTGAACTGCCTTAATGGTGTAATCTTTTGTGCCTGCTCAGAAGGAAATGCCACAGAGTTCTGTGGGATTTATGGCCACGTAAATGTGCATATGATTGCAATCTTAAGACTATCCCCGCTGACCTTTGAGTGAGCCCCCCCTTGACATTTTTTTTATGGGTGGACATTCATAGACTGATTGCGCTGTCCACTTGCTGTGTGAGAGACAGACAAGAGCTTGCATTTCAGCATCAGAAAAATGTAAAGTATATGCAAAATATAATGATCATTTATTCCTTTTTGTATTTTCTTCCTGAACCTAATTGGGGAGACTATTCCTGATGTTCTCAGCTGACATCCCGAGGCTTTTATTTCAGTAGGAATTGTTTGATTTAGAGGACAGAATAATATTCAGTCTTGTGTTTTGTGGCCAAGCTACCTTGGGCCTTAGGAACTGAACATTTCTTTTAAAATTGTCAACAATTTGGCAATCTTACTTGCAAGCATAGGCAGTGGTTAAACTGCATTGTTAGGATTCTTTTTGTCTTTTGAAAGGACTTCATGGGTTAGAAGAGTGAAGAAGAGGGGCATGCAAGTAAGATGTGGGTTTTCCTCCTGTGTGTGTCCTGGAGCAAGACACTTACTAATCTGTAGTTTCCTTATCTATTAACTCTGACTATATTTACCTAACTGAGCTGAGGCTTACACGTTGACTCAAGTGGAACTTTGAATTGGACTACTTTGCAGTCAAATGTTGTCCTGTAACAGAAGGTTTAGCAAAAATATTCCGTAACTTAAACAATTTCTTTAAAATAAATCATGTTTAAAATAATGTGTAATTGGGCACCCTAAAGTGTCACTAAAAAGCTTTGAAAAGGAATTTAAGATAATGATGTTTACACAAAAACCCCAATCAAGTAATATTTTCTGTAGTTAGAAGTGCATAGAATGGGTGTACAAAGTCCTGTTTTGTGGGCGTGATAGTGGACTCTGCGTTATTCCTCTAAAAGGCTTTTCTACAAACTGCAAAAGGTCTCTGGTTCAGTCCCTTTTGTCTCTAGGTAGCTGAGAGGGTTTCTGTCTGCAACCCTTGGTGGAATTATTTACCAACTTAACTAAATACTTCAGCCTTATTAGTAGGAAGAAATCATATTTCAACGGAAGTTACTTCCAGATAACATTAGAGGCTGCATGGAGAGGCAGCACTTTCACTGTTGAACCTCTCTGACTGCTACAGAAAGAAGCTGTGTTGCCCATTCCGAGTCACAGGCCAGGGTCTCGCCACCATGAAGTGAGCCTGGCTTGTGATTTCCTTCCAGAAGTTCCTGCTTCAAACACGAGGAACTTGAACAGTTCCTCGTTTAACAGGAAGTTAATGGTGCATTTTAAAATAGCTAAAACATTGAGCCCAGTTCTTTTCAGATACAGCATTTCAGATACCAGTCACATACTGGTTACCTACATTGAACTGTCAGTCCACCATTACAAAGAAATAAAGAATGGTTTGAAAATAGTTTTTAGTATTTACCTGTCTTGGTTCGTAACTGAAAGGTTGGAAGGGAGCAGCTTGCTTCCAGTAATTCTGTATTTCTGATGGGCAGCCAGACCAGTTAGAGTTTAGTGAAATCGCCAAGTTCTATCAGGTTCCATGTTCATAAGTGTATTGTTCTAGCCAAAGGCCATGACAAACCTGTAGCAATAATACAGACCATACAACCATAATAGAAGCCAACATCCATGATGAAAGAGAGAAGATGCCTGAGACACAAACAAGATTAAATCTAGGTTGATTTCAGATCAACCCCCCAATCACCCAAAGAACATACAGCTATTTTATCTAAAGCTTTTCCCCCGATTTGTTTTGCAGCTCGTGCATAGACAGCTGCTCTGTGTATTACAAAGCTATTATTGTCACTCAGACTCAACGGTTTATGCAGAGGTGCACCTGCTTGCTTATGCAAATAATGATTTCAGAAAGCGATATAAGGGCGAGGCCAACAGATAAGGAGTGATTGCTTCCACCTGAGATTACAATCTAAATACAGGCCTACTATTGTAGTAGACTTTTTCTTTTCTAGTTATTTTCAGCAATTTAAAAACCTCTTAAGTTTTTAAGCTTAACTCCAGTACAGTAACTAATCAGATTCTTATGTTGCTGGCACTTGTTTTAGGATTCACCATTATTTGAGCTCATAAAGCAGTCTAAGGAGCGAGGTGGGCAGCCTGACCAAACTGAACCTCCCAACTGTTTCACTCAGCCTCTTCAGCATAACCACACTGCTGCAGACCTGTAAGTAAAATTATGGGCAGATTCCTATGAGAATATAAAGATACTCACTTGGTCCATTGACTCCTTGCCTACTCCGACTGGAAGCAAGTCATCTACTCCCTTTAAGTTCACAGACGTAGGCAGTGATCACATATGAGATAGCATCTCCATGGGGTTCCCACGGGGAGCACCTTTTCCCAACTGAGCTGGCCAACCCGCCACTACTGTTCGGAGATGGAGACCGCCTGACCAAGGGGTTCCACACACCGGCAACCTTGAGATTGCATTACTGCAGCGGTAGGGCATGTTGAATTTTTCAACTTTCAAAGTCCAAAATTGAGGGGTGCTAAAAAGTTGTAACGTGACTTGGGAATTCAAAAGATATGTTGGTTAAATTAATATAATTTAGTTTTGCTCAGTAAGTAAAATGTGTGTAAAATTGCATAGAAATAATAAAAATGACTGCCAAGTGCTTGCAGTTACAGGTGAGATCCGGGTACCTTATTGTATTGTGAAAGAGCTTTAATACAATTTTATGAAGAGAGAGAGAGAGAGAGAGAGAGAGAGAGAGAGAGAGAGAGAGAGAGTCCCCCTCACTCGTTCTGTTAGTGCCTCATTGGCCCAGGGAGTGGGCTCTCTGAGAGCCTCCCTTGAGCAGTGTCTCCAGGGCTTCCTCTGTCTTCAGGCAGGAGGAGGGAAGCTCCTCCAGTTGCTTCAGTCCAGGGGGTCTGTCTGGCCTCAGTGCCCACCCACATGTCAAAGATTTCTTGGAGAATCTACACTTATTTCTCCACTAAGAGTACACAGATCCCCTAAATGGCAATTTCACTCAATACTCAACACTTTCACCATGGGTTTAGCCAGGATTGGGGGGGCAGGCATTATTGGGGGAGCAGAACTGAGTTATCTGTGATACAATCTGTTAGTTAATTATTATTATTTATTTGCTTGACTTAGAGGGGCTGCCTCTCCGGCTATGTCCATGTATTTCACTAAACTTATTTGAGTCACTGTGTGGAACTGCTCTGCTTCTGTCCTTCAAGACACCTTTTCTGAGTGCTATGGCATTAGCGCAAGGAGCCTCTGCATTCAGTGCATTATCCATCAGTAATGATCTATGTCCAGTCCACAGCGACTGTGACTCTAAGGATTTGCTTCAAGATAATAATAATATATTCCTGTTTTCCACAGAGAACAGGAGTCAGTGCTCCCTTCCTAATGTCTCCATGCTCTCTCCCCTGAGCAGGCATGGGGCACCATAGATGTCTGTAGAACTCTGTGCGCACACACAGGCACACAATCTTCACATTTTCATCCTTGCTCCGAGGCAAAGGCCTTGAAGGGGCTGCTTGGGAAGCTGTGATGTGCCAGGATCCTTATCTCAGGCCTCCTGTGGGGATCACAGCACATTCCACAAAGCAGCAGCTGCAACTGCAGCCTTCATTACCAACACCACTATTCAGGACATTTTCAGGGCAGCTCTCTGGGGCTCCAGTGCCCACATTTACGAGACAATACAGAGTGGATCTACACGCATCAGTTGTGGTGGTCTTTGTTTTTCTGCCTCAGGGAGTGGTGTTTTGATTCCCACCCTTTGTCCCTACAGGCCCTGGTACATTGCACAGTCGCATTTTGCTAGGAAAATGGAACACTGACCATGCACTCACCAAATGGTACTTACCGTGCAAGGGGGCCAACTGGAATAAAATTTTGGGACACTGAGGAAAGCCCCACCCTCCGTAACTGATCACAAGACATGGTGCATGCACACCATTTGAATGGTGATGCCCATCAAATTTGGGGGAGCCTATCCCCCTCAAATATTTTAGGGGGGCTAAAGGGACCTTGGCCCCTAGGAGTTGGCTCCCAGGTTACTGTGAATGCAACTTACCCAGCAGAATAAGTGTGATAACAACCAGCAGACCCTGCATACAAACTGCTCCAAGCCTCATGCAGCAATCACTGAAGGATGGGGCATTCCTACCCTCAACAGAGTTACATTAGAGGCCTTGTTTTTTTTACTAGTTTTTCCATGCTATATTCTGTATATGTATTATTTCCACATGTTATCTGTGATCTTGGAGGAGCTTCCATCTAGGTTTTGGGCGTGAGAGTAAGCCTGGGGAAGAGCAATGGAGGAAGTGATGAGATTTAGCCACATGTTTCCTGCCTGGAGCAAGTGGGAGGATATAGTTAGCACCCTGCAGGCTCCCTTGCTTATTCTGCAAGAAATGTTCCATTCATGGTTAGCATCCAGTGTTCCATTCTTGTGTTGTTTCCATAGGTACCTGTCCCCAACAAAATCTCCCAAGAAAAAGGTGTCTTCCGCTTTGGTATATCCTCCTCCAGATGGTCAGCACGCATTGGCAAACCATCCTCAAAAACCATATAAATCTACTTCTCTCTCACTGTTCTACAAAAAAGGTTGGTGTTGTGTGTTTGTGTGACACCTTTTTATTTTCAGGCAGTGGGCAGAATCCACTGCGACAGGATTCCACCTTTCTCTCCCTCCCATGACTGCCACCTTTGCACCCCAAAAAGCTGCTCCAGAAGGTCTTCCTTCCATGAGCTTGTAAAGGGCTGCAAGGGGAGGGCAAGAAAGCGGCAGGAGTGGAATTCTGTTCTGCTCACACAAGGGCAGCAGCAATGGCTGCCTCACTTGGATCGTCTGTATTCCATTACAGACATAATCAAGAGAAAGGGAAGGAATGCAGTCAGGAGCAGGGAGGGGAGGGAATGAGTTTCAGTCCTGAACATTTGAGGAAGATTGGCAATTCATAATAATGGAGAAATAAAGACTGTTGCTTGCAAAGAACCGCATGCAGTGTTCTGCAGATCTTTTGGCTGCAGCAAATTGTGTTCCTCAAAGCTTCCTAGGAGTGAAAGGATGTGGTAGATCTGTAACTCCTATCAGTAAGCAGAAATTCTTTTTGTTTATGCAGTGGGCACTCATGATGCAAGCATATATATTTGGAAACTGCAGAACACTGATCCTTATCTCTCTTTTATTGCAGTTTTAAAATAGTCCTGATGGATATTTATCTTTTAGCATTCGTTTATTAAAAGAATGCTGTTGTAGTGCAGTTAATTTTGAATCATCTTGTAGCTAGTGCAAACAGGACAGAACTCCTATAGCAGAATATTAATACATTAGAATAGATTTAAAGGTTATCAAAGAAAGAAACTGAGCAAGAATCAAAGTTATTGTATGTTAAAATACCTTTATTATTCAGATTCATACAGTATCTTAGGCTTCACTTGTCCCGATTAACATTAGTAGCATAAAAAACAGCAACAAGGAAAGACTCAGCAAACTATTGGGGAGACTTTTTTATGTAAACAAAATCTAATGGAAAATATCCAAGACCTAATAGTTGGAAAACCATGTAATGGTTAGTATGGCAGACGTGAGACTGTCTCTGTTCCATTTCCTTCAAATCAGACACAGCTTAAGATCTCTTGAGCAAAAACATTAATCAGAATTTGAAACTTGCATAAGAGGTTCTTCACAGAACCTTATTAGCAAATTTCACCATTTATTAAAAATTGAGCAGCTTTCTTTTCATTTAGAAAGAAATGGAATAAAGACTTTGTTCAAGATATAGACTGGATATCAGTATTTAAACATATTCCAACAAATTTAACCCATGCCTATCAAAGGAAAAAGTTAATGCAGTATACCAAAGGCATCTAAATCTTCATAAATTCAGTATGGTTTATACTTCTGATATTTGCTAATTATTATGTCCATTCATGAACATTTTGGCTCCTGAATGACGAAAACCCAGGAGTAAGTGCTCCGGTTTTCGAACATTACTCGGAACACAAACGTTCAACACGGCTTCCGCTGTGCAGAAACCTAGCTGTCAGGCAATCAGCAGCCATGTCTCTGAAGCCGAACGGACTTCCAGAATGGATTATATTCATGTTCCAAGGTACCACTGGACTGGACTGATACTTGGCAAATTATATAATGCCACCTTCCCTCTGTATCTGAAAGAAATCCTGATGGGTCATTTAAAAGGAGAAATAGAATTAAATGATTTATAGCTAGTTCTTACATTATTTTCAGGGGCAAAAACATATTGCCAAATACTGGAAATTAGATTTAAACCTGCAAATATCAAATATCCGACTGGCTGGTTAATAGCTGGGAAACAACCATTTTAATGAACTCTATAACACACATGCATTATAATACAGTAAATATTCTTAAACCCAAAGCCGCATAATTTCTTTAAAACAAGAGTAGATGCATCAAAAGCAGATCTGTTTTTCTGAGCAGTTCACTTCTGTGCATACCACGCTCTGCTCAAAAGTGCAAAATGCAACAATGCATTTGAGAAATGCTGTAGGGTTGGCAAATAGGCTGTTGGCTGGAACTTGGTTCCATTTAAAATCACAGTACTTTGCTTTAAATTTCTGCAACACTAAATATTATGTGACAAGCAGTGATTTGAAGATGATTCCCCTCTCTCCTCTCTAGTGCACTGGCTGGCTTATATGCGATTGAAAAACTTATGTTCGCGTCTTCTGTCTGATCACCCTGAACTTGAACATTTGATCTGGACACTCTTTCATCACACACTGCAAAATGAATATGAACTTATGAAAGACCGGCACTTAGACCAGGTAATGAGTCTGGCAGGTGTGAGCTGATTTCAGTCTTGTGTAGCTTATGTTTCTTTTTTTTCTTTTAAGCTTCTCCATGGTTTCAGAAACATTGTGCGAAATTTGCAAAGTAAGTAGTGTTTCTCAATCTTCTTCACACAGAGGACCGACCACTTGTTTGTTCTTCCTCTTGCTTCAGACATAGCTGAAGATACATTTATTATTATTTTTAACTTCCCTTGCAAGTCTGAGCTCATTCTGAGTTTTAGCCTGACCGTCACCCTACAACTGTTAGCTACTCATGTATACTTCTCCTTAGTGATTTCCTCTTTCTTCCACTTTTTATACACGCCCTTCTTAAATCTTAGCTCATCTGCAAGCTCCTTTTGCAACCACACACTTCTGTTTCCTTGTGGTACTGATGTAAAAGAGTAATAGAGATGGATTCATTCAGCATCTGGATGGCACTCCCCTCCCCCAACAGCTTCATGCAGTTGTTGAATAGCATTGGTTAGAAACAGAGCACTGTGGAACATCATGGTACATATACCTGAAATGCCTTAAGCTGAGTGTGCCCCTCAGCACTATCCTCTAGGATTTAACTCCTAGGTAAGAGCAGAGCCTCTGTAATAAATGCCATCATCCCAGACAGGAAATCCAGAAGGATACCAAAGCAATAGATTGTCCCCCCTCCACATATTTTGCCATTTGTAAGTTGTCCACCTTGGAATTTGGAAGTTTCATTGGGAAACCTTCACCTTAAAATAGATTTGAAGGGGGCCAGATAATTACTTTCTTCCAATAGTGGGTTTTTTTCCAGTTTTTTAAAATTAATGCTGTATTGCAGACATGCCCAGTGCATCGATTGCAATCGACCAACCAATCAATCACAGGATGAATTCTGGTCAATCACTCCTGCCCTTGTTCCGTGCGTCCGTCATTGGGAGAGGGGTGGGATCTTTGCAGTGGATGAGGGCTTGGTTGGCTGCCTCAGGATTTGCACCTCTCTTTAGGTTGTGCAGTCAGGCGGCGGGTGTGGAAGAGAGGGAGCCTGGCAGGTTTCTTTCCCTCTCTGCCCACTGCCCCCCCCTCCGCCTGAGGCAGCGCTGGTGACTCTGAGGCGGCAGCCGTTAGAGCAAGAGCAGACGCCTCAGGGAGATGGTGGCCTTTGCTGCTGCTGCTGCCACGCTGGGGAGAGCGAGGCAGAGAGGGTTTCCCCACCCTCCCTTCCCCAGCCATGTGCCCTTGTTCGGGGTCCCCACATTCACCACCGCTCCCCATCGCCTGCTCTGTTATTCCCAATTACTCCAGGTTGGCAGCCTGTTTTCCCCACCCCGTATGATTTTTGTCCCCCTTCTTCTCTCCCTCAGTCTACCCCAACGGCCCGTAGCCTGGCCCACCCCCCTCCATTGCCCTCTCTCCTCCTCCTCTCAGGCGCCTCCTGCACGAGAGGAGGGGGATCCATGGCCAGTGACCTGGAGTGTGTGCCGGGAGCTCTTCATCAGCGGCTGTGATTCCTTAAAAAAAAATATTTTAATGCTGGTTTTCTGGCACGAAAAGCAGTGCCTTTGATTTCGTCTCCTGCTCTGATCCTTTTGACTCCTCTTATTGAATATATATATATCTCGCAGGGGGGGAATGGTGTGTGGGGTGATGAGTGGGCCCTCCTTGGGGGGAGGGGAGAGTGTGATAGATCACTGCCAGTATTTTATACTGGATGGTATCGCAGACTCCTTGAAGTTGGACATGCCTATAGCCAAGACCATTATACACCAAACACCCTTGCTTCTGAAGAAATGGGAAACACATGACATAGAATATTGGGGGGGGGGGAGGAACAAAGCGACAACATAGCAAAACACTCTATAGTACTGTGATTAAATTGAAAAGAAAAATATCATTTGCACTGTCATTCCAGAAATATAAAAGTAGAGCCCAGCTCTCAATAAATTTCTTTCCTCAATTATTACGTATTGCATTTATCTCCCAGGTCAGGTTTATGATTAAGACAAGTTTGCCAGGTTTTGCATCTCTAAATGGACAGGGAATTTGGGGCATTTGAAGGATTGCCTTGTGTGATGTTAACATATGAGAGTGCTGGAGATGAAATAGTTAAACAAGTTACCCAATCAGAACCCAGGGGGTGGAGTCAGAGGGACTATAAAACCAGCTCTGGGAGGGGCAAAAGGGGGAGTTTGTTGGGAGGTTGGTTGGAGTGGGAGTGAATTGGGATAGAGTCTGGGGGTAGGTGGAGTTAGTGTAGCCAAACAAGCCGAGTCAGGAACAGTTAGGGGCTAGGAAGACAAGTAAATATTTGAGATGGTTTAGTGATTGAGAGCAGGTAGCGGAGGGTATAGGTCTGGATAGGCACCCCATGATTGTAATTGACCAATACCGTTTATGAAACCACATGCTTGTTAAACTGCAATAAATAAACAGAAGTTTATGTTCCCATTTAACCCTGACTGGACTCAGTATTGTACCAGGTAGGGCCTGGTTAGTGGCAGTGAAAAATAAAGTGGTGGCACAGCGATCAAGAGACTGTGAAACGTCCAGGGACCCTGTGTGATTGCCACATCTTGTCCCACATGAGTGTCTGAAATATAAGGTCAACATCAGAGGCATTCCTTCAGATGTTTGCACTAGTGAACATTAGGTGGGTGGAGACCAGATAGAAGACACTGTCAGTGAAGGCCTCAGGCATATGAAACGTCTTTCCCAGACACATGCGGGAGGTACCATAACTGTTGTTGTTTCCGTGACAAGTTAAGAACTTTTTATTCTCCCAAACATTTATTGGTTGATTTGGTGCAGTTTTTCCAAAATTTTGTTGCATGTTAAAATTGATATCTCCCCCCCCCTTTTTTTACAAGTGGAGTATTCAAGTGCTTGCTGGTTTTTGTGTTATAATTTTGTTTGTGTATTTTTTATTATTTGTGCAGCTGCTTTTAATAGAAAAGCAACATAGGAATCTTAAATAAAATTAATTAAACTTTTAGGTAATTCCAAATAGTGTGTTGTTCCATTTGTTGAGTGGTTGCTTAGAGTTCATCTTTTATAACCTCTGTGAAGGAGCACAATGGAAGTGAGCGGCTTCCCTGATGTCCAGTTCTGACAGGCACTCTGTTTTTCCATAGATAATGATGTGCTCCATGTATGGCATCTGCAAGGTGAAGAACATTGATCTCAGGTTTAAAACTATTGTGACAGCATATAAGGAACTCACTAATGCAAATCAAGAGGTATGGGAAATCTTTCAGCATCAGTTTTATATAGCTATTTTAATTTGGCTGCTAGTTGGGTTTAACATTTATTTGAAACATTATGGCATTGTGGATATATGTTGCCATCCCATTTTCCTTTTCCTTTTGTCTCCTTTCCATTTTTTATTTAGATTAGTTTGTTTTTTATTGTATTGTATGTGGGGAAAGTATCAATAAAAAAGGGGGAGAGAGAAAATGATAGAATAGGCTGAACAGTGTGAATGCATTAGTTCCTTAAAGGATGTCTTGAACTTTTGCAGTTCCTGAGTTAGATCCAGGAATGTCCTATCTAAAGGCAATTTTAAACCAATCCGACCTCAGGGTGGGCACCATAGAGGGACACCCTTCTCTTAGGACTGTGCTATGTAGAAGAATAGAAGAAAATGCAAATACTAAAGAGAGCTTATATATAACTTTCTAACCCTGTCCAGACTTTCAAGTGTGTTTTGATTGGGGAAGGAAGATATGATTCCATAATAGTCTTCTACAACTCAATATTCATGCAGAAGCTGAAAACTAACATTTTGCAATATGCTTCCAATAAGGTAAGTAGTTGTGCTCCTGTCCTGAGTCTAGTGTAAATTAAAGGAAATGAGCAAAAATTAACTGGATGGATTACAGGATATGAATATCCTGATATGAAACTACATTAGCTCTTCATCTCATGCCTTTCTCCAAGTCCCTTCTGGCAGGGAGGCTCGGAGGACCAGGGAGGGGGCCTTTTCAGCTGGGGATCCTCATTTGGGGGGGATGCTCTCCACAGGTTGGTCTGCCTGGCACCTTTGCTGACATCATCTTTTTGGTGCCAGATAAAAACGTCCTCTTTCCTCCAGGCTTTTGATGGACTGTGATGCTGATGTTTCACTACTGATGCTCTGTCAAAGCTTTCTGCTGCTGTTAGGTAGATTATTTTGTGCATTTTTAAACCAACGACTTGAGTTTTTATGTGAATGGATCTATATTCTAAACTGACACACTGTTAAGACCATATTCATGGAAGACAATCTTACTTGGCTACGAATGCTCACCAAAGAATAAAGTTATAATCTAGTCTTACTTACCATTATGTTTTTAAATATGCTGCAAGTAGCTTGGAGGCCTTTTTTGTGTAACAAGGAACTAGCCTGTTTAATTGATTATGATGTTGTTAATAATCATATGTTTTCATGTTAACAGCCTCCAACGTTATCGTCTCTGCCACACCTTCCTCACAGCCCTTACAAGTTTTCTCATTCCCCTTTGCGTGTCCCTGCGGGAAACAACATTTATATCTCACCTTTGAAGAGTCCCTACAAATTCTCTGAGGGGCTGTTGTCACCCACTAAAATGACACCCAGGTCAAAGTAGGTAACCTGTTTCTTTAAGCTAATAACTGAATCAGACACAAAAACAAGCTAGACAGAATGTTTCTGGGCTGAAAAGATCAGACTCTTGCTATACCTTCATTATGTGAATGCTTAGGGGGCTCTGTCATCTCGTCCCCCTTCCCCATATCTGCTACAGGAGATAGGGGGATTATATTTATTCATTATTATATTATAATAATTCGGTGCTACTAGTAACTAGTAAACTAACTACAAGAATACTTGCTTTTGCTATGTCATATTCCTTACTGATTTATATGAAAACTTTTTCAAGATAATGTGGAAGTATTATTGATAAGCTTAAAAAGTATTAAGGGTTAAAAGTCTGATGTTTTTAACCTGGATTTTCAATTTCTACTTTAGCTATGTCATGACTATCTCATCTAAAACTTGTTTAGCCAAATGAAGCCTCTGACTGAAGAAAAGAGGCTTGGGGAGAGCAGGGGAAGCAAGAAAATGAGTTTAGTTGGGTCAAATAAATGAGCCACCTCCAAACAGCCTATAGAATCATGCCCAGACTAGGAACTTCACTCTGACTGGTGGAACATATGGATATCATTGGTTATCAGTCCTTGTCTGTAGCATTCTCTCCCCTCCGCCTCAGGAGTAGCCTGTGTTGTAGTTTAGGGAGCTATGAAAATGGGGTTTGATTTCTTTCCTTTGAACGGGATATGTCTAGCTGATAAGACACCTAAATCTGGAGGGAAAGGAGCAAGTTGAGCGTTATGGGGAGTATTGTGCAACTTCCTCTTGCAAATGTGACAATTTTCACATGTCATGCCTTGTATATGAGGTATCTCTCATCTTATGCCAGAGTTTGGTTAAACATGTGAAGCCAGGAGCCCCCATAAGCACTCCCCTGCTGGTGCCTTCTCAAAGCCCAAGTCTGGCTTCAGGAGAGAGGCGTAGGAGTTCAGGCAGGGTCCTAGAGTCCTTGTGCCTCCCAAACTTCCTTTTCTGAGTATACTGTAATGTTTCACTGTCGCTACGGCCATTGGCTAATGTGAATAAAGTTCGTTCTATCTATCTTTGTGCCTCCTTCCTAAAGGCGGGCAAGTGCTTGCCCAGTTTTAGGGAGGAAGGGGGAGGGCTCTAGGACCCTGCCACAGCCCTTGCGCCTCCTTCCCAAAGCTTTAGGCAGGTGGGGAAGATGAAAATAAATAGAAAGTGGGTTTCCTTCAGTTTCCATTTATTTATTTCCCACCCATCCACGCAAAGCTGCCATCACAGAAGTAAAATAAGGAGAAGATGCAAGTTACCTGTAATTTTTTGGCATCAGTTTAATAGAAAAATGAGAGTTATGTTTTTATCCCATTCTTGTTTTTGCAGAATATTGGTCTCAATAGGAGAATCCTTTGGGGTAAGTTTTGTGTTTGAAATGATAATTGCTTTAAGAAGGATTTAGAGTATTATGGTCAAGATGCACATTACAGAGCTACAACATGTCCCTTACATCTTTTTAAATAAAGAACATCTGCTGGACACACCGGAAAGAGTGTGTGACGCAATTTTGTGGTTGGCTCTTTCCCCTCACAATTTGCACCCATCAAGCTACATGTCTTCCTTCAGGCGAAAAGATACAAGAATCTGTTTTTCATCCCCTATACTGAGTGAGACAGGAGCAGCCTGAGGAGGGCAATTTTGAGAGGAAAGTTACCAACAAGGAAAGGGTTAAACACTCCCCCCCCCCCGTCATCTTCCAGCCCTTCTGATTTCAGCTCCATCATTAAAAGCGAACTAAAGTGGTTGAATTCCAGTTACCATATTTTTCGCCCCATAGGGCGCACCGGCCCATAGGGCGCATCTAGGGTTTTTTTTGGGGGGGGGAATAAAGAAAAAAATTTATCTCCCCCCCCCCAAGGCACGGGGCTGGTGTGGGGGAAGCCCGAGCTTCCCCCGACTCCAGCCCCCAGAACAGGCTGCTATCCGCAAGCCTAGGGAGCCCGGCGGGAAGGCACGCCGGTCTCCCCAGGCTTGTGGATATCTGCCTTCTCAGCGTGCCCCGGGCTTTGGGATGCAGGCAGCTCTCCGCAAGCCTTGAGAGACCAGCGGAACCTCGTGCCGGGCTCCCACGGCTTGCGGAGAGCTTCCTGAAGCCTGGAGAGCGAGAGGGGTCGGTACACACTGACCGTTGTCGCTCTCCAGGCTTCAGCGAAAGCCTGCATTCGCCCCATAGGACGCACACACATTTCCCCTTCATTTTTGGAGGGGGAAAAAGTGCGTCCTATAGGGCGAAAAATAAGGTAGTTTAGAAGTGAGCAGAGCCACACAAAAATCAGATACAGTCATACCTTGGTTTTTGAATGGAATGTGTTCCAAAAGTCAATTCGACTTCCGAAACGTTGAAAAACCGAGGTACGGCTTCTGATTGGCTCCTGATTGCGCAGGCGCACCGGAAACAATAGCGGAAGCCATATTGGATGTTTGGCTTCCAAAATAACGTTTGAAAACCGGAACACTCACTTCCGGGTTTCAATCGTTTGGGAACCGAAACGTACGAGTACCAAGGCGTTCGACTGTAGTGGTTTCTACATACTGAGTGGACCATCTGGGTTGCAGCCCTCTTTCATCCTGACGTCTGGATTCCCTCATGGGCAGCCTTCCAAGGGCCGCAGGCCAGGGGTGAGTGGGGCTAGAAGCAAATGGACAGGGCTGCATTCCAACCATGCAAAGGTGAGATCACAGGAATCTGCCTTGCAGCCAGTCAGACTACTGGCCCCTCTATCCCAGTGAGTGGTTGCAGGTTTCCAGGGTCTCAGGCAGGGATCTGCCACCTCACTTCCTACCTGAACCTTTTAGCATAGTGAAGGGTGGCTAGGAAGAGTGGCCTCCCTGCCTCCTGGGCTAAGCTTGAACAGGTTTGGGCTCAGGTTTTTTTGTGTTTCCTCCCTCCATTAACACTCAGCTGCTTATAGCACAGTATCCCAGAAGGAGTGATGGTTAGAGTTTGGAGAGTAAGTGCTATGATATTAAAAAAATAAAAACAAATAAACACCAGCTCCCTATCCTAATCTATGTGACGTTGTATCGAGAATAAGGAAAGGAAAAAAGATGGATTTTCCCTGCTGAGACTTTGATGACTTTGAATCCAGTCTTGTGCTTGGTAGAGGTCTATTCCTGTGATGTTCGACTGGAGGAAGGGAAGGGGAAGCGATCCACCCGTTTCTCCTTTGCCCTCTGAAAGGTGGAAAGGCCTCTGGAGCACCATGGGAGGTTGTGATGGATCTGTTCCCTCCACAAACAGAAGGGCAACTCTGGATCAAACCCATAGTACTGTATTTCTAAGATAAATGGATGGGTTTCAACTTTTGTGTGGTTCTCTGGCATTCTAGACTTCTGAAAAGTTTCAGAAGATAAACCAGATGGTGTGCAACAGAGATCATAATCTAAAGCGCCATGCTGAAGTGAGCACAGCGCCCAAACCTCTGAAGAGGCTGCACTTTGATATTGGACAAGACGAAGCAGATGGAAGGTGAGCTTGTTTTTAAAGTGGTTGAATTCAGTTGTCTTCATTGATATAAAATACTTTCTAAAAGGAGAATGGGATGTTTGGTTTAGTGTATGTATGTATAATTATGTCAATTAACATGTTTTATTTTTATACAAAGTGATGAGGCAGTTTCTGAATTTTCCAAAGCAGCTCTTAAGTCTTGCTGTATTTTATATTGAAATGTGGCTTGTTTCTTCTACAGTACAAATGACGACACTGGAAATTTTGGTGAAGCCTCTGTTTCTATGGTTATATAACTGGTTTCATACAGTAAATGAAATTTTGCAAATGCCTAAAGTGCAGGGTAGACTGTGTATTTCTCTCTGTGTGTACACACACACATTAAGCTTGAATGAGAAACTCTGTCTGGTTTAAATGATTAAATTATGTTCTGATCTGCCGAAGGAGATTCCTTCACTCCCTTGGAAATTCCACACAGATATTAGGTGCAATGTACACTGAAAGTCATTCGGTGCAGTTTGCCTAACATGTATCCATGTTCTCATCTGGTTTGCAGTGGGAAAGCACATACGCATTTGCTGCCCTGGGGCACTAGCCAGCCAACCATGCTTTCTGGATCAGAGTATTGTGTAACTGTGTAACTGTGTTTTTCTCTCTCTACAGGGAACACATCTCTGGAGATTCCAAATTCCAACAAAAGCTTGCAGAAATGAGTAAGTTCTTGTCTCCAGGGAAAGATAGTTCTCAATATAACGGAGAGTGACATTCTCAGGAAAGGAGGAAGAGGGGAACAATCTCTTAGAAGGACCCTTTCCTTGAGGCATGAGCAATAATTGTCCTCTCAGGCCAAAGCTACTCCTCTGGGGGAGTGGAGGGATCTTGGTCGTGGGTCAATCAGTCATTAGGAACAAGAAAGCCGTGTGTGATGGGGACACAAGACTGGTGCAAAGGTTGTGGATGCTGCCTGTTGTCTACATAATCTTGTAGACAGTGCTGGAGAGGAGTCAGTGGTCATGGTGCACATAGGCACCAATGACAAAGGGAAATGTAGCTGTGAGGTCCTAGAAGTGAACTTTAGCTTGGTAGGATGTTGAGTCAGGACTCTCAAGGTAACTGCCTCTGAGGTGCCGCCAGTTCCAAGCCCAGAGACAGCTTGACAGCAGATTGGTCTCTGTGTGTGGATGAGACTGTATTGTGAGGAGGAGGCTTGGACTTATTTGACACTGGGGAATGTTTTGGGACGAGCCAAGCCTGTACAAGAGAGGCAAGCTGCCCTTGAACCAGCATGGAACCAAACTATTGACACTTAAAATATAAAGGTGGCAAAGCAGCTTTAAAACAGATTGTAGAGGGAAAGTTGATAGGAACTGAGGAGGGTCCAGTTCAGAATAAATCTTTGCCCAGAGATGGTGAAATTTTGTTCAAACGTCTTTGGCACTTGGTTTTAGTCTGTGGTGCTTTGACTTCTTTGAACTGCTGTCATGCACCACTACACTTTCAATGCCTAGATTCTGTCTCTCCTTTATAAGGAGAGAAGCTGTGTATAAATTTACAGTGGTGCCTCGTAAGACGAAAATAATCCTTTCCGCGAGTCTCTTCGTCTAGCGGTTTTTTCGTCTTGCGAAGCAACCCACTTAGCGGATTAGCGCTATTAGTGGCTTAGCGGCTATTAAAGGCTTAGCGGCTTAGCAGCTAAAAGGCTATTAGCGGCTTAGCGGCTTAGAAAAAAGGGGGGGAAAGCGAAAAAAATCGCAAGACGTTTTCGTCTTGCGAAGCAAGCCCATAGGGAAATCCGTCTTGCGAAGCGCATCGAAAAATGGAAAACCCTTTCGTCTAGCGGGTTTTTCGTCTTGCGAGGCATTCGTCTTGCGGGGCACCACTGTATATGCCAATGCTAGATGCCTCTGAGTCCGTAAGTGTGAGCTTTCATGCTTGGTCTTAAGAGGAGAGCATATGGAGAACATGGTAGACTGGAGAAAACCAGTGAGATGCAGTTAGCTCTGAATACCAAATCCATAGTAAAGGCAGGGAAGGAAGCACTGGAGGGGGCATCATTTGGTATGTCAAATAGGGCACAGAGTCCAGCAAGCTAGAAATCCCCAAAGGGCAAGATTTCTCCATAGGAATGCTGCACATGGTGATACTGCGTCCCAAAGCTAATTTAGTGCTTGGGGTGGGGGTGTGCCATCAGCCCCCTGACCAAATTGCTCAGGGCGATACTGAGAAAGGCTGTCGTAATAGCTGATTTCATGTAGACAGGGTATATGTGTGCTCCGGTCAAGACGAAGAGGTAGAATTTTTGATGCATTGAATGACTCTGCCTTAGTTGTTCATGGAACTGACCAGAGGACTTAATCTTAAGTGGCACCCGGGGTGCCTTTTCCCCTGAAACGGAACCAGGGCAGCTTACAGATAAAATAGAAATAGCTTAAAACACTTGGGGGGGTGTCATTAAAAACAGTTAAACATTACTAGAATTAAAAGGTGTGCATGTATATAAGATCTATTAAAATACAGAGATCATTACAATAAAAGCAGCATAGCACCAGCCTTTTCCTTAAAAATGGTCAGTTCCCAAAAGCCTGTTGGAATTCACCTGCTGGCAGAAGGAAGGCAGTTTAGCCTGTATAGGGAGGGAGATCCAAAGTCTGGGAGTAGTTTAAAGCAAAACATTCACACCAATGGGGTGTTGGCTATGCACAAACAGCTGTGCAGTTTTCTAAGTCTGGGTTTCTTGATTTCGACTGTGATAGTCTCCGGTGCTGGCGTTCTTGGACTCAGATGGATTTCGTGCCCCCTTGTGCTCTTAAGTCAGGTCCTTTTAATAACTGATGCAGTCCCAGGTTTTTCTGTGCCAACTTTTCGTTATTCCTCTTGATACTGTTTTTATTCATTCTCTTCACATGTCCATTATAATGAGCACATTTGTAGAACAAAGGCCAGATTAGCTGCTTATTTGCCTTCCGCTTATTTTTCCTATTTAATGCCCAAAGTACTAATAATAATAATTTATTATTTATACCCCGCCCATCTGGCTGGGCCTCCCCAGCCACTCTGGGCGGCTTCCATAAAAACCAAAAATACAGTAAAATAACACACGTTAAAAACTTCCCTGAAGTAAAACTGTCGTGCTTGTTTTTTAGCATCTACTCGAACCAGAATACAAAACCAGAAACTGAATGATGGAGCTGATACTTCAACCACTGATCAAAAGTGAACTTCCACATTATGTGAATTGTATGTATTGCTGTATCTTTATTGTCTGCATTATCTTGTCATTTGCTAATTTGAAATAGTTGGGCTTTATAGCCAATGTTTTATAGCAGTATGCAATATTAGCTACTTAATTGCCACATATATGGGTTTTTTAAGTAAAAATTTATTTGCTTCCAAATGCAGCATTGGTGGTTTAATACTCTCTCGTTTTATTTATACAAATTCCTTAGAGCAAAGGCACCTGAGATTTAAGTAGACAGTCAAAATGCACTTGTGTTTTAAGAAATGTCATTTCAGTTTTAGACTTGCATGCACTATTTACCTATTTTATGCATTAGAAACAAACAAGCAAACAAAAAGGCAGTTCATACATAATTTAATTACACATGCAAGGACTAAGATCTACAATAATGTGTATAACTTGAACATGAGGTGTAAAAGCTGATTGTACTTGAGTAGGACTGGATAAACGCTCACTGTGTAGCCATACTACTGAAACAAAGATGCTGTACCTCATTGATATTTCCACCTTCATTCCTTTTGTTTTTAAGCACTTATTTGCTTTTTGTAATCTGGTGGGCTTCTTGAATTTTACTGAAATGTACTGATAGGCATATTCACCATTTTCTTTTCTGCAGTACAAAATACTAAATGTGCTCTTTTCCATCCATATCTTGAACAAAAAAAGATGTTAACAGCTTTCATGCAAATAAGGTGGTTGAATTTTAAAGCTTAACTAGGCTATGAAAATGAAACCCTGGGGTTTACTAGCAATAAGTTCAAGATTTTGGCTACTAAAGTTTAACTATCCTATTATAATTATGTATTGAAGCAAAGGTGACTACTGTCCATTGGAAGTATTATTCTTTATACAGATAAATATTACTGCTTCAAGGATTAATTTCACTTTTTCATGTAAGCAGCAATATATAGTTTTCCTTGTAGTTATGACCTTGAATTCTCATAACCCTGTGCATTTGATTTTGGTCCTAGGATGGCTTAGAGGTGAACTATAAAAATGGATTTTTTTCTCACCTTTGTCTCCAAGTATGAATTATTTTCATGCTGCATGATTTATGGTTTAGAAAAAAAAATACATTCTTGAAATGTTTATTTCAGTACAATACACATTTACAAACATTGGTAGTACAACGTTAATAGTGATTTCAATGCAGTCAGATTGCTAGCAAAATACTAGTGTGTAACTATTTTTAGGGCTTTTTCACCTTTAGTTTATTTGGGTTTTTGTATTACTACAATACAGTTTCATATTCGCCCGCCATGCCTCCCTCTGCCCTCATGCCCTTTTGTTGTTGTTGTTACGTTTTCTCTTCAGGTGTTCAGGTTCACATGCTCAGATAAGGGTTAGGGCAAAAGAGTGGCAGCGCTCTGAGTTCCAGATACAAATAGGCTGGAGAGGTTTGCAGCCCTCTCTTCTGCCTCCTCCTAGCTGTGGCTTTTGGGTTACTGTGCGAGAGAGCAGTGTCCTCCTCCTTTTCTCATGCTCTGCCAAGCTCTCGCCAGCACTGGAAGTGAGGGTGGAGGAGCACTCAGCTGGTGGACATGGGCAGGGACAGAAAATGCACCAGCTCCTTTGGGTCACTTTCCCATGGTTGCTGGCCCTTTTTGGCCCTAGAGACACTGGATCTCCAAGGTTGGTCTGGTCAAGGCAGTTGTAGCAGAAGCAGGACCAAGGATTTCTTCATCCTCAGAAAGGGAGAGCCGATACATTCTGTGGCCACGGGATGTCTTTCCAAGGATCACAGGAGTACAGCCACAGCATCATGCAAAAACTCCTTAGTTTGGTTTGAATGGCCCACAAGGATGCTGATTTTCAGCAATAAGGATTAAATAAGCAACTTTTATATCTTTATCTTACACAAGGTTTACTTGGCAGTAACACTTGTGTCATGCTGTCAATGGGTTGGGTGGAGTTGTCCTGGTGAGGAAGGCAGGAGCAGTAAGCTCTTCCAGAAGCGGTTGCTCCCCCGTTTCCTGCGCTTTGCTCCCCTTTTGCTCCTTCTACAGTCAGCAGTACTTTCTACAGCAGAACTTGAGCTTGGTGAGTCTGGGGGGACACCCGCTGTGGGAAGAGCTTAACTCCCCCCAACCCAGTGACAACATGACACCCTTACAAATCTACTTTTCAGGTAAATACCAGTCGTACTTTCTACCAATGGAAAGTTTAAAAGCTCTCATAATTTACCTTATAGACTAGAAACACCAATTTTCTTCCCCATTTTTCTTTGCACCCCATTTCACTTTGGTGACGAAGACAAAACAGTACTGTGGCCTTTCTCTGACCTAACATATGCACAGATATGTATCAGAATTTTAAGCAGTTTTCAGGTTCCCACATACATGGAAGAGCTTTAGAAGACTAGTTCTAAAAATACACCTTAGTCAAACAACACTTGAGTATTTTCTACCAGTTTTAACAGTGAAGGAACTAGCTCCTGTTGAGATTTCCCTGTAAGAGTGTGTGACTAGAGAAGGTTAAATTTAGATATCTGAAGTCGTAGAAGTGGGAGTGGAGGAAGAAGAGTTAAGCAAAGTTAAGGGGAAGAGCTCAGTGCCCCCCAAGATCTGCAGAATAAATTATACATAATTTATACAGGTTGGCAGAATTTAAAACCAGAGTTAAAAAAGGTAAGTGAACACAATCTCTTCAAAAATCCACTTGTTTTCTCCCCCAGCCAACCTCTTTTCCATAGAGCAGCTCCACTGCTCCTCCTTCTTTTATTAATGTTCTGTCATATTAATGTAAACTATTTATCTGTCCTCCAGCACCCACCCTTGGGTAGATGGAAGTAGAGAAGTAATTTCTGCTGCAAAAGGCACTCACTGAAAGATGACTTTGTAGCTTGGAGTACAAAAGAGGTTTACGATGCTGCTACCTGCTCTTCTTGCATCTGAGGATTATAGTGTGTGACAGCCTAGAAATGACAACCACAGCAGAGGCTGGTATAACCAAATTTACCTGCAAATGAGGAAAACACCAGTTGCTGCTTGTTGTTTTTTTTAAAAAAAGTAAAACAACCTGCGGTTTTGGTTGCTGAGCGCATCTCAATCCCGGTCATGAGGTTATGTGCCACTGCAGTCACTTTTGTAGACGGCTGGTAACGCTGGAGCTTTTATGACACTTGCTTTTAAGTGGGTTTAGATTTCTGAAAACTAGCCTAGACTTAAACCAGGGAGTAATTTAATTCCTTGTCAGAAGCCCACACTATTGTTGCAGCAGAGAGACTGATAGAGTGACACCATTTGAATTTCACTTAGGATAATATGTTGCTCTGAAGGGTTCAGCAAACAGTACAGATACAATTTTAGAGAATTTGCTGAATTCTACAATACACGTTTGGAGCACAAGCATAGGTTACTTAGTCCCTCAAACTGAAGACGACATGAATTCTGTCCATGCCCAAGCTAAAGCCAAGAGGTGGAATCCTCTGCAAACAGAGTAGAACATAGTGAAGTGAATAGACGAAGTGAAGTGTCCTTTCCTAGGTTTTCACCCACCAGGAGTACTAAGAGGGGGAGTTTTCCCTTACTAGGGCAGCACACTGATTCCTGAATGCTGCCAATGCAAACTGCCAAACAGCATTTCTGCAAGGTTTTTCAAAGCTCAACAAGTGACATAAAGGAAGACGCAACAATATCCCGGGGGCGAAGGGAGTGGCTATGAGAGTCCCGCAGCCTTTCTTGCTCCAATGAAGTTAGTGGCTATGTTTTGCGAGCCAAACTACATTCATGAGACGTACTCTTTTTTTCAGCACTTACTTCGCGAGTATCCCTTCTGAAAATAGCCTTGATTTTCTGCAACTGCCCTTCCTTCAGTTTTTAAATGCTCCCACTTGGCTGGCTTTGCTAATGAAGTTCTTCAGAAGGTCATGGTCCATTTCTGCAAAGCCTGATGTCTGAGTAACTACAGTCAAGTGGTTTATGCAAAACCGAAAGCAAAATTCCTCTAATTCCTAGGAAGGAAATAAGTATTACATATGTTAGCGGAAATGGGACCACCCAAAGTAAAGCGACATGGCGGATACATTTTCCAGGCACAGCTGCAGCCCCTGCACTGACATTTGCCGAAATTTAAAGTAAACTGCGACAGCAGCTGCCACCCATGGGCTGGTAACTCCAATTGCGGGTCATTCTGTATCAAGTGATCCAGTTTTTTTTTACCTCATGGAATTCAATTTTCTTAATATTTTGTACACTTGTTGAATGATCAAAACTAAGTTTAAATCTGAAATTTTATTTTTTTACCTCATCCCATTTTTTAGTTATGTGGGTTTGAAATTTAAAAATGACAATTTTGGCCTTGCCAGACTACACAAAAACCTTGAAAGCTCAGCCCAGAATAGAGATATTTCAAAACTAAAAATACCAATCTCTTCAGAACCTTTAATATGCTATTGTCACATGATGGGCTTACTTTAAATTTTAAAGTTAAGTTACAAACTGTAAAATTTTAAAAAGTGATTTAAAAATTAATATGATTAAAAAATGGCCAAATATGTATTATTTAATATTTCTAAGAGTAACTTGAAAAATTTCATCTCGGGATCTCAATGGGATCACATTTTTAAATAATATTTTGTACATACATGTCTGCCTTACTGGGTTCTATTTAGGATAAATGGGTCGTCTTGGAGTAAAATATAGCAGAATAAACAAGACTTCAAACTGTAATATCAGTTACTTCAGGCATTTCTTTAGAAAATTATTCAGTTAAAAGATACCTGAAAAGCTAGTCAGGCTTTTTAAAAAAAATATGTGTTCCAAAGCCGAGTGATAGTTTGCTGTTGCATGATAGAATTAACGCTTTGAAAGAATCCTTGTTGGTACTTCATTTCAAAGTGTCACTGGATCAAAGGACTGCAGAGTTGGAAGAGACCCTGTGGGGCATCTAGTCCAACTGCAATGCCGAAATCTCAATTAAAGCATCTGAGCCCATTAGCACTAAGCCACAGTTCAGCATCTGCAAATGCAGCCAATATTGAAAATAAAGTTGGCTCCAGTAATATGAACCATACTCAGCAACCTGAATAAGAAAAGAAAAAGCATTTGAAAAGAAATTGTTACAACAGAACTATGAAGGCTGGATCCTGGCCACCCAGGAGCTGAACTCTTCCTGCTAAAAGGCAGGAGAGAAGTGAGTGTCTCTGACTGTCCATTTCCCCAGAAGTCGGGGCAGGGGGGCATTCAGTACAGCAAAGAAAGTCGAGCTGGGAGCAGCAGGAAGAAGGGGGAATGGGTGAAAATTGCCTCCATGCAGAAGGAAGGAACTTGCTCCTCTCTGTAAATGGAAGGAGTCCATCCATCCCTTAGTTAAGGAGAGTAAGAATAGATCCAACCCTTGCTTTTTTAGAATCATCACTTAAAGTTCTTCAATAATAATGTACCATGCACCATGAATACACAAAAACAGCTCTCACAAAGGGAGTGTTCAAGATATTTTAAAGTGTACAAGTTCTGCTGAAAATGCATGAGCTATGCTGTGCAGGGCCACCCAAGATGGACAGGTCGTAGTGGAGAGTTTTGACCAAACGTGATCCACCTGGAGCAGGAACCGGCAAGCCACTCCAGCAGTGGCGTAGCGTGGGGGGTGCAGGGGGGCTGGCCACACCATCTGGGGGTTGGGGGCGCAAATCCACGGGTTAGGGGGTGCAAATTACTTGCCTTGCCCCGGGTGCTGACAACCCACGCTACGCCACTGCACTCCAGTATCCCTGCCAAGAAAACTCCATGGACAAACTCGAAGCTACAAACATGAGTCTGACCAAACTGCGGGAGGCAGTGGAAGACAGGAGTGCCTGGCGTGCTCTGGTCCATGGGGACACGAAGAGTTGGACACGACTAAATGACTAAACAACAACAAACCAGAAAAAACTGTGACCTTCAGATTTATATTTGTGCTGTACTTTCAAATGTTCAAACTTCTTTGCATCCTGCGTCTTGTCATCCTTAGAACAGCCAAGGAAGACAGGCCAGGAGTATTCTCTGTAGATGGGAAGCCAAGGCTCAGAAAATGGCCCCTGGCAGGACGCAGATAAGTGTGCACTGCTGGAAGGGGGATGCCATCTGACTGGGGAGAGGAGTGCAGTGGTTTGTGGGTACCTGTACCAACCAGGAGGTAAGAATCAGAAGCAGGAGAAGCTTCAGAGCTGGAGGAAGAATAGGCAATTGCTCCCTGCCCAGAACCAGGAGAAGATGGAAGGGTGGTGGACAGAGGGGTCTTCATGCAGGTGCCAGCTATGTGTGCACAGGCTGTGGGGAGAAGGGGCAGAACCTGGTGGAGGCAGAGTGCTCTGCAGTTGCTGCAACTGCTCCATAGAGTCCAGACCTGGGAACAGCTGCCTAGACACTAGAGGCACATGTGCTTAGGCATCCCGAGCTGTAGAGGCGACTATAGAGTTAGCTCTGCCGTGTGTATTCCTTGGACTGGGAAGCACCCCTGACAGCCACCTGGAAGGTATACAGTGGTGCCCCGCAAGACGAACGCCTCGCAAGATGGAAAACCTGCTAGACGAAAGGGTTTTCCGTTTTGGAGGCACTTCGCAAAACAAATTTCCCTATGGGGTTACTTTGCAAGACGAAAAAATCTTGCGTCCCCCCACGGTTTTTTTTCGCTTTTTTCGCCCTTTTCCTAAGCTGCTAAGCCGCTTATCAGCTGTTCCGCTGATAAGCCGCTTAACAGCTGATCGCTGAAAGCCGCTAGACAGCTGTAGCGCTAATCCGCTAAGCTGTCAATGGGCTTGTTTTGCAAGACGAAAGAAACCGCTAGACGAAGAGAATCGCAGAACGGATTCTTTTCGTCTAGCGAGGCACCACTGTATTACAAAAGCAAAATTCAAACTGGGCCTCTCCTGATTCATAATCATCATTTAAATTTTAATAATAATAATCTTATTATTAATGCCCCGCCCATCTGGTGGAGTTTCCCAGTTTAGTCTCTTAGTTACCAGATTATTTCCAATACCAAGGGGTCTCAAACATCACCAGCATCTCTGCAGGAAACTATTAAGCCTCATTGGTAAGCCTCATTCCTACCTTTGCTTCATATTTGACTGCGGCAGAAAGAAGGGCGATTGCATTCTCCTCGGAAATTCCCTGCTTGATTGTTTGCTGGCAAAGCTTTTTCAGTCTATTTTCTCGGTAGAAGGTTGCGAGGTCCAGCAGACCTGCCAGGAGAAAAGAGGGGGCAGGGAAAATACGTGGCCACACAGGTTAGAAGGAAAGGAAACATTTAGGAGTTCATATTTTCAGAGGCACACAAACACCCAAACATTTAGGGATGTTTTGCACATACAACATGCTTGCTATTTGCATTCCACAATTTTAACTCATCCCTATTTTTCTAAGGTTTCCCTGAAACAGAAACTCTGGATGTTAATATAACTGCCCAGAAGGGGAATAAGGCAGGAAAAATGCATTCGCTATAGTCCTGGATTTCTTGGATCAAAATGGGTAGACCACAGCTTTATAGCTTAACAAGCTGCACGGCTGCTTCTTGGGGGCACTATTTAACATGCTTCCAGTTTCCCACTGGATCGGGAATCCTGGTTGTCCAGGCATTCAGCTGAATGTGCAACAGTTGCCCCTTCAGACCTTCCTACTCAGTGGGTGAAGACCTGAGGTTGCAGCCAGGACAAGCTTGGCTTGGTCTGCCTGGGATCAGTCAGGACTGAGCAACCCCCATCCTGATTCCTTTTTTTTTTTTAATAAATATTTATTGGAGTTTTTAGAAAAGAAATACAATAATAATAAACAGTGTTGCTTTGTTTTTACAAAATTTCATAACATCCTTAGACTTCCTCACGTCTCCCGCTCCCACTTGCATCATTAATAAATTTTTGTCAAGCAAATTATCATCTTATTTCCAAATTTATAACCACTTATTTAAATACAATAAAATAATTCTCCTACAAATTTTGTTTCTCTTAATCTCTCTTATCATCAAATTCTGATCTATTTTAGTGATGGCCAATTATTTATAACCAAGCATCCTTCTTAACATTCCACTAAATCACAATGTTTCTGTAGATAAATCTTGAATTTCTTCCAATCTTCTTCAATCCTTTCTTCTCCCAGGTCTCGGATTCTGCCAGTCATCTCCGCCAGTTGCATATAGTCCATCAGTTGCATCTGCCATTCTTCCAGTGTGGGTAGATCTTGAGTTTTCCAGTTCTTAGCGAGTAGTATCCTTGCTGCTGTTGTTGCATACATGAAAAATGTTCTGTCTTTCTTTAACACCTTCTGGTCGACAATGCCCAGAAGAAAGGCCTCTGGTTTCTTGGTGAAGGTATACTTAAAACCCCCATCCTGATTCCTGAGGCCTAAGAGCCTCTAGCAGAAAAAGTAAGGCGGACTGTATGTGTTATGAAAGCAACCATTTCCTCTTTCCCTTTTCTTCACACTGACTTGCGTGACAATGGCCTGCACTTCCCACCCCAAACAGAGTCTGGCAACTGCTATGAATTGCATGTTCCCATTATATAAATTCTGTGTTGTAGGGAGTTATGTGATGTAATGATTATGCAGTTTTCCTTTTTGAAAATGAAAAGGGAAATAATTGAGATTTCACTTCTTCTTTTACGGAAGATGTGAAATACTATTGGGTCTTCAATGTCAAAGGTCATATTATCAATTGAGCAATTATGCTGAACGCCAGCATAACTGTGATAATTTTTTATCAAAACTGCAGCCTGGGGAGAAGCAGTGATTTAATTTTGCTCAAGTATGCAAATGGTACATTAGGAAAATTAGGGATGCTGAAAATAATCAAATAGGGGCAAAGCCTCTTAGATTACCTGCAGGTTAGTTGAGCAGTGCACCTGGGGCTCCTCCTGCCACCACCTGGGGCAGGTGGCCCTCTGGTTGCCTCATCTGGAGGGCAGGAATTCTGTACTGCTAAAGCTAATAAAAGATAAGGCTACTTAAGGTCTACTGCTCAGCTCCTTCCAATAAGCCAGGATCACTTGCTTAGAGAACTTTAAAACAAGACTGGACATTTGTTAAAAGCAAAACCAGAATTCACACCCTGTTTTATTGGGGGAAAATGCCACGGATGACCAGATTATCATCAGGCAATTGCTCTTTCTGCCATGTCCAGCTAACGTCACATACAATCCAATCAGATATATCTTGAAAGGCTGTATGAGTGCTGAACTAAGGGGGCCTCCAAAGGAATCCAACAAAGGTTTTGCTTATTTAAAAATTTATTCAAAATGTCCTGTGACACCTACAGGTCTATCCTACTACATGCACAGAAAATTATAATTTACCCACTTTACCGCTAATTAAGGCCTTTCTCAAAGGCTACAAGTTGGACAAATACATGCTGATTGCTCCAGTACAATGCATCCAATGTACTAACCCATGAATTCTCAAATACACAGTAAGGATACTGCATGCTGGAAGTGGAAAGTTAGTGCAGCAGGTTCCATTCTGAAATTCAATGTACAGGCATCCTACCACTTGCGTGGGGGGCCCATGTGCATAACTGAAATCATGTGAAGAAATCATGTAAAAAGCTTCCAAACCCCCTTTTTTCCTGCTCGCTAGCTCTCTCCCACTCTCTCCCCAATCCAGACTACAATATCTGGAGTTGAAGGTCTGGGGCTGGCAGCTGCTGTGCTACCCCATGCATCAGCTGTTAGGCGGGGAAGTTAAGCAGCTGTAAAAAGTCCTGCTGTGCCTCAGGTCTCTTCAGGGCTTCCTCTGTCTTCACTGATGCCCTCTTCCAGCTCCAGCTACAAGGACTCTCTAGCTCTCTCACACCATTTCCAAGTTTAAATTAAATTATTTCCCGATGCCACGTGTATACATGATGGTGCACAAATTGATCGCACATAAATGGGGGGACACCTATATAAACAAATGAATAATCAGAATAAAAAAGGGCTGTTCTCAAAATATATGAAGTATTAAAGAGTATCACATGCTTTTCGATACGTTCAACTACTTTACATTTTAAGCCTGCTGAAATGAACTTCAGCTCTTCTAAATGAACCCATTTCTTCCAATTACCTACTGCATCTTCAGGAGGAAGACTGATGCTGTCCGTGTACAGGTATTCCAGAAAGGCTCGGTAAACCGGATAAGAGAATTCACTTATTTCTATAATTTCATCGTTATTGTTGTTTAGTACTGAACGGAAGTGCTCACACCTGAAGAATTACATACAAAAGGAAAATAAGTTACGTCACTGGCAAGCAGCTTGATTCTGGTTGTAAAACAGAACAACAAAAAGGGTGGGAATATTAGTTCCATACCTAATTTTGAGAAGGACTTTATGAACATGAATGTATTTTCCATCCACTTGAAATCTCACATCTGCATTATCTGGACTGTCAAATTCCTTCTTTATTGACTGAGCTACTGTTAAGTGGTCATCAGGCTCTAAACAAGACACCAATGAATACATTTAAATCACACTGCCTCTCCCTTCGGCCCTCTCTTCACATGAACCAATGCAAAACAAGCAGGCAAGAGCATTTCAAGGAAAGGGAAACTGACAATAATGCATGCAACCAAGGGAGAGAGGGGACTGCCTTTCAGCCATTCTTCTCTTTAGAACATGACACCTAGCCTGGCCACACTGGGAGTTCTTTGCGTAACAGGAATTGTCTATCTTGGCTTGTGACCGAGGTGGTAACCACATCCTCATTTGTCACATAAGCAGCTGAGGTTCCCACATTTTGCACCCAGGCCCCAACTTAAAAAGATGAAGAGCAGAATGGAGCTGACTCCAGCGCAACCAGGGGTCTAAGGCCCCCACCCCCGGCCAGGGGCAGGCAGTTAAGGGGCCAAGGACCTGCAGGGCAGTTCCTCCAGCTCTGCCACCAGTTCTGAGCCCTGGCTGAGCTGAATACCAGCTATGATGGATCTGATTAGAAATACAAAACCAAAGTGCTAACACAGAACTGCATTGAGTAAAGAAGGAAAATGACTCCATCCCTTGTGGGGGTTATGGCCTAATCTGTTGCCTTGGATTTAAACTGCAAGCCCACATTGCTCTGAGCTCCGCCCCCCCCCCCCCCGGCTTTTCAACTTGATGTCGCTCACAAACTGCCACTGTGGTGTCCCCCCCCCCTATCCCTTGGGTTCTGGGTAGTTAGCAGAAGACATTGCAAGAATTTCAAGGGTGGAGTTTCAGGTTTGGAGCTTGCCTGATTTAAGCTAGAGGAAAAAGCATAGTGGCAGTTTAAATCGAAGGCGACGGCCATGGGAGAAAAGTAACCGTGTATTGCTGTGAGCCCCTCCATCATAGGCTCAAGTTGTGTGTGTGTGTGTGTATGCTAATAAACCATGTATCTTAAAGACACCACAGTCTCTTCTGTGCCTCATTTCTACAAACACAGGCTAAGTGGCAGGTCTCTTGGAATGCCGCAGTGCTGTGGAGTCTGGGGTACCATGTAACACTCGTTCTCTGGATGGAGAGCAGTTCAGAAACCGGGAAGAACCTTTTGAAGCACCCCTTGCCCCAATGCTGCCTTGGCTAAGTGCCTCCTCTAAGTAGAAGGAGCAGCACCAGTATCTGCCCCACACAGTTTTAGCATTCAAGGAAAATGTGTTTGAGGTACCTGCAGCCACTGAGGGGCAAAGGGAGCTGCTTAGCCTCAAATGAAATAGCCATGCAGCCTCCAAACCACCTAGAAAACATAGAATGGGACACCCTTCCCCACAAAGCTATGGGGTGAAACAATATCAACAGTTTTAACAAAAAAAAAAATGGCCCATAGCAATGGGGGCAAGGAAAGGTTTCCCCCATCTCTTTATCTAGGTGGCTCAGAGCCTGCAAAGCCCCCACTCTTTATGCCAGTGTTATGGGTGAAAGAAAAAGGAAATCAAACAGCATGAAATGTCAGCAAATGGATTTTTTAAATATTTTTCTGAAAACAGTCTAATTTTAAACAGAAAGCTGGAACTTAAGAAACAGGAGGGATGTGCCGGGGGGTGGGGAGGTCTACCTGCTCAGGAGATTTGCTGTGCTGACATTGTCTCAGCTTGTTAAAGGTAAGGTAAAGGACCCCTGGACAGTTAAGCCCAGTTAAAGCCGATGATGGGGTTGCGGCGCTCATCTCGCTTTCAGGCCAAGGAAGCCGGCGTTTGTCCACAGACAGCTTTCTGGGTCATGTGGCCAGCAGGACTAAACTGCTTCTGGTGCAACAGAACACCGTGAAGGAAACCAGAGTGCACGGAAACACTGTTTAACTTCCTGCTACAGCAATACCTATTTATCTACTTGCACGGGTATGCTTTTGAACTGCTAGGTTGGCAGAAGCTGGGACACAGCAATGGGAGCTCACCCCATCATGTGGATTTGAACCACCAACCTTCTGATTGGCAATTGGTGGAACCTCCAATAAGGGACATGGGTGGCTCTGTGGTCTAAACCTCGGTCTCTACAGAGGCTTCCCCAAAAGAGTCAGAGGCATTCTGCCTGAGGCAGGTTCCAGGCACCATCTGATGGTCTGTGTTCATAACTGTTTTACTCAAGATGGTGCCTGCTTTGTTGCATACCCAGAGATTGGTGGGTCATTGAGGGAGCAGTTTCACTTTGGGCAGCAAGGCCAAGACTGTCTGATGTGGAGGGCAATCGAGTGGGACTGGCAATAAATTCCTCCTTGCAGCTACAGCAACTTGACTGTCCCAAATGTTAGCTCACCAGTCTAGGAAGATGAAGCCAAGAGGCATTTGCCAACTGCTACCACGGAATATGCCCATTTTCTTAAGGACCTGGCAGCGTTTGCTGCTGCCATAAGTCTTACGGGTTGATCCTTTCCAAGATGGAGTTATTGGGACAGGGAGAAAAGGAGGCAAAGTAAAAAGGGAAAGCTGCACCAGGGAGCTGGGCAAATAAACATGTGCTTTTTTTAAAACAAGGGAAAAGCAAAGAGGAGAGCAGTAAAAGACAGAAGGCTAAACTAGGCTAAAGAGAAGAGGAGACAGAAATAGGAGGCAGAATGAGCTGAGCTTGTAGGAGAATCGGTGGAGAATCAGCAGACCCCGAGCGAAGGCAGGAAACAAACTGAGAGACCGACAGGAATTTTAGGATTGTGTTTCCTGCCTTCTGAGCAGTAGGAGGCATTCGTGTATGCAACACACATATTGTTTTTCAAGCTGACCTCAATCAGTTCACAAAACATTTTTACAATGATACGGATTACTTTTTAAAAATCGCAACAAAATGGGAAAAGCAAAAGCGCTTGTGGCTGCTTCTCTTGGGGCAGGATGGTTCTGCAGAAGCGCTGTGGGAGCTGGGTGGTGACAGTTCACCAGGCTGCTACTCTTTCTTTTCTACTTCCGGTTGGAAGTTTGGTTAGTGGGAAGCTAACCATATCCCAGGATATTCTGTTTCTCACTCTGACTGATGAGGTCACTGCAGACATAACGGTGCCATATGAAGGGAGCAGCAGATCTGACGGAAGAGGCAACCTGCCAGAGCTGACATACTGGGGGTGGGCAGGGCTACCAGCAAAAGGGGACAGGCCAACTAATGTAAATTTTACTGATGCACAGGAGGCTAATTTCTACACACACTGACTCCCCACCTCTGTCCTCCAGCCAGGCACACAAGAGTGCAGGGACATATTCCAGCCAGGCAGGAAAACTCCAGGACAGCCTTTCTCACCTCGGGCCCCAAGATGTTCTTGAATGGCATAATCCCTGACTGGCCATGCTGCTAGGAATGATGGGGGTTGTAGTCCAACAACACACAGGGACCCAGGGTGGAGGAAGGCTGCTCTAGGACGATGGGCAGAGAGCGGGGTGGCCTGGGGGGAATCCCAGAAGTCTGGGATTGTGCATTTTGGCTCCAGGCTCCCTACTCCTGGCTCAGCTTCTTGCAAATTCTCCTTTGTGGTTCTGCAGTTGCTCAGACCTGCAACACAGTTAGGGAAGGGCTTTCCACAGCTCTCAGAATGGTCCGGCCTGTGCCATTCAGATGCTTTCCAGTGGTGTTTGGAGCTTTCCTCTCCTCCTGGGAAGATTTAAGAGCACATGCAGCAGAACGCCAGAGGGAAAGGAGCCTTCAGCAGTCCAAGTTAAGGGGGCAGATGCCCCTTAGGACCAATATGGCCTGCCTTTCACCTAAAGAGAAGCCATGTCAGAGGAGATAGAGCCAACCCTGACAAGGACGTGGGGCTTATTTCTTCCACCAAACTGGGATCCAAACTATACCACTGAAAAGAATGCTATTTACATATCTTCAAGAACTAAGTAAGATACAGCAATGCAAACGGAAAAAAAATTGTCTGAAGCTCACCCACTGAGAGGAGACGCCAAGTCACTGCAGGAGTAGCAAAACAAGCAAACACATCATCCGTGCAGACAAAGTGGGTGAGATGCGGCAGAGTGAGAGACTGTCCCCGGCACTGACCCCACATGTACACTTGGCCACCCTGGGTTTTAGCAGCAGAAGTGTGAGCAGAGTGACATGCAGCAATCTCTACGACTCTATATTTAAAAGCAAACATAAAAAAACAGTGGCATAAGGACAACATGCGGTGACAAAGCTCAGAAGTCCTAGCTGCAGGTGGCCATTGGTCCAGCACCACTTCGGTGGATAAAATGCATATTTGTAACCTAACGGCCTTCCCTATCCCTTGCCTCGACTGTAATTCTGATGGCTAGACTTGCATTTCTAGGCACATTTTATCAGTTATAAACAAACTCTCTTTAGACTCTGTCCCCCTGTCCTCAAAATCTTTGGTCAGGCTGCAGAAACAATGCACATTGTTTTTAGCAATTCTTGTTTTTATCTGTAAGCAACCTTTAGCCCTGTCAGGGGAAAAAGTGGGGTATAAATAAATATATAGTAAGAATAGTAAGAATCCTAGGAACAGTAGTTTGTTAAGGGTGCTGGGAAGTATAATAATAATAACAACAACAACAACTTATTATTTCTACCCCACCCATCTGGCTGGGTTTCCCCAGCCACTCTGGGTGGCTCCCAACCAAATATCAAAAAAATGATACAGCATTAAACACTAAAAACTTCCCTAAACAGGGCTGCCTTCAGGTGTCTTCTAGAAGTCGGGATAGTTGTTTATTCTCTTGACATTCGATGGGAGGGTGGGCACCACTACCGAGAAGGCCCTCTGCCTGGTTACCTGTAACCTCACTTCTCACAGTGAGGGAACCACCAGAAGGTCCTCGGAGATGGACCTCAGTGTCCAGGCTGAATGATGGGGTGGAGACACTCCTTCAGGTATACAGGATCGAGGCCGTTTAGCTTTGTGAGGGGTAAACTACAGTTCCCAGAATCTTTTTTTTAGTGGGGGGGGGTCATGCACTATAAATTTATGATGTGTTCTTCTATGCCCAACTCATATGTTTTCTAGGACCTATAAATCATTTCCTCCCTCTCCCTGGCAGTGGGATACCACCCCCTGTTGCTTGCAGGAATTGCCTTAAGGAATCAGGTACTCTGTAATCTGCCATTCTCAAGAAAGCACGACACACCTCTGCCTTTCAAATAAAAAAGGTCTAGTCTCCATCCAAACATAACATGACACCAGATTGTGTTAGGCCAAATTAACACTTTAGTTGTTTGAGCTTCCAAATATACAATACTCAAACCATGTTTTCAATATTTTTATATGCTTTTATTTCACAACTGAGGACTGTACTTCATAATTTCATGAAGTCATTCGTCTCCATGGTGCAGGAACCTCTTTATGCAAAACAACTGCCCTGGTTTTTTTAAATGGACTTTGAACTCAGACACAGCAAACCAGCCAGTACTACAACTTCAAGCTATGATTTCAGATTCTAGTTTGTCAGCTTCATACAAACCACAGTTTGTGGGCAAACATGAATTCAGGCAATGAGAAACCATGGTCTATCCTGATGGCAACAAGTTCAGGCACTGCCCACTATGGTTAGGGCACAGTAGCAAGTTTGGAAAATTTCCTTTCTGTTTTTAATGAATTGCAGGTTGTTGTTTTCTCTAAACCTGACATATGACACACACACACACACAGCCTTTCTGCCAAATCATGCTTTGTTTTAAAGAAGCCAACTTTAAATCATGGGTTATGAAGACAGCGGAAGTAGACAGCCTGGAGGAGCTGTGGTGCTCACCTGACCTCACTCTGGCTGAATTGCTGCCGCATACCAGGACAGGGACAGGTGAAGCAGTGGCAAGGAGTGCTGGACTGATACTGACAGTGTGCTTGTACCACACTGACCTCACCCCCCATGGGCCTCCTCCATCCCAAGATGCAGCAGTGTTTTAGCCCCAGGGAGGTCAGGCGAGTGATGCAACCCACCCAGTGATGCCATCTGAGACTGTAAGAGAGCTTATTTCAATACCATAAACCACTTGGGAGATTTTTTTACAATCAAGCATTGCATAAATTTTATGAAATAAATACCGTATTGGTACTTATTTTTTCAAATTCCGACTGTGAAAAGTTAAAGTGCGACTTAAATTCACGACCTTACAAAAATTGGCTGAAGCAGACATGCCGTGAACACCCACCCCCTTAACTCTAACTCCGGCTGGAGCCCTGGCTGGCTGGTGGCTGCCGTTTCCCGCTTTCGCTGACTTGGGGGGGGGGGTGCCCAGGAGTGGCAGGTGGTGGGATGGCAAGTGCCGCCAGGGGCTGCCGCAGCAGTGCCCACCATGCAGTTCCCCTCTGCCTGCCCCGCCACTGTTAATGGAGCAGGGGGTGCCTGTCTGGTGCCAGGAGCGGTGGGATTATCAGCAGCAGGGCAGGCAAAGGGGGAATGCATGGTGGCGGCGCAGCAGCTCCCGCCGTCCCACCCCACCCGGCGTGGTTTGAGGGGAGCTGAGCGCCCCCAGCAGAATGTGTCTCCTTGTCCAGCTGGCCCCCGCTGTTGTTTCTTTTTCTTTCCAGTTTTAAATTGGATTTTAAAGGTGCGGCTTATTTGCAGGTGCGGCTTATATTATATTTGTCTACACAAACCACAGCACACCTGCCTGAAAGCAAAACATCACTCTCCTGGATGTGATTATAAAAGCATACGGGAAGTGCCCAAAGGCATCTGATAACTGTGATCCTTATCCAAGTACAAATTGATATCTCATTTGTTAAATACGGTATTAGAAGCAAATTATGGAAAAAGGAAAGTCTCCAGCCAACACCTCTTGTCTGGGTTTACCAAGCACCTCACATTTCCAACAGGCGAACTGCTTCTTCTCTATTGCAGAACAGCATTGGGAAGGGGGATTGGCAGGCAACCGGGAAGGATATCCTGGCAGGCAAGGGAATTCCCCTGCCCACTGCTTCTCTTCTGCAGATGTCTCCACCTCATTCTGGCAGGGAAGCAGAGAAGGAGCAGCCAGTGTTTGGAAATGGGAAGTGGACTAGTAATGCGTAGTCCTAGCTTGATAAGCTGTAAGTGCAGCTCTATTATTCACACTCTTAAAGCCTTGCACTTCTCATACTGGGAGACAAAAGCTTAAAAGCACACACAAAAATAAGCTACTGTTTCCAAGAAAGACAGAAAAAGATACTGCCATTTCCAGCTACCAAGTTGCTCTTTCCCAATTATTCTTTTATTGCCAAAGCACCTTTATATAGATCTACAGGCTTTATATTCAGAAATGTGAACAGTCTAATAATTTTACTATCTTCCTTACTTATGGATAATGTCTAAGGGGAAAAAATCCCACAGTTGCTGCAGTACAGGCTACAAATTCTGCTTATTGCGTGATTATTAGCAGGATCCTACCTGTCTTTATCCACAGGAACAGGTGCAGGGTAGGACTGGTTCCCTCTATTCCCAGTGCCTAACTGGCCATAGGAATTTGCTCCCCAGGCATACAGCTGACCTTCGTCCGTTAGCACTAAGGTGTGTGCATAGCCACAGGCAACCTAGAAAAGAAAAGCACCTAAAATAATTTGTATTCTTACATTTTTGCATTTTGCATCCAAGAAGATTTATTAAAGCTTTTAAAAACATTTCTGGAGAAGTATTTATTTAAAAAACCAAATGCAAAAGACAGTTGAATCATTTATCACCATTCAAGATTCACAAACAGAATTTGAGAAGCTCATCTCTCTAAGATTTTGTGAGAAATACTGAAATACCAGCTTCCAACATATCATAGAGTCTTTTGTCTGCATGTGGCAGGACATAGAGTGTATACAGATTGACACTTAGGCAATGTGTAAATTCAGAACTGACAGGAGGCTATCATGACCTTATGCAGGATTAGGAAGAGCCAAGGAAACAGGAAAAGGCAGAAGGTGGGCTATCTTAAACCAGTTGTCCCTGCAATCACAACACATCTACAAATACTCAGTTAAGTGTCTTGGGCCAGCATTGCTCAGATTAACTTACATTATGGAACAGGTAAAAAAACAAAACTGAAATAAGGCTAATTCATCCCAAGTTATTGGGAAATAAGTCTTTTCTCATTGAAATTTAGGTTTCTTTTTTATTACACTAATGAATGGGACATTTGCAGCTTGCAAAAGTCTCCCCAGCTTCCCCCCACAAAACCCTTCACGCAAGGAAGTGTGTGTCTGCACCCCCCTTTCTTTTGAGTCTTTTTATTTCTGCAGGAGAGCAGGGAAGGCTGAGAGGAGATATGATAGCCACCTTCCAATATTTGAAGGGCTGTCACAAGGAAGATGGAACAAGCTTGTTCTCTGCTGCTCTGGAGAGTAGGACCTAAACCAATGGCTTCAAGTTACAAGAAAGGAGATTCTGACAAGAAGAAGAAGAGGAGTTTGGATTTGATATCCCGCTTTATCACTACCCGAAGGAGTCTCAAAGCGGCACACATTCTCCTTTCCCTTCCTCCCTCACAACGAACACTCTGTGAGGTGAGTGAGGCTGAGAGACTTCAGAGAAGTGAGACTGGTCCAAGGTCACCCAGCAGCTGCAGGTGGAGGAGCGGAGACGTGAACCCGGTTCCCCAGATTACAAGACTACCACTCTTAACCACTACACCACACTGGCTCTCTGACTAAAGACCAGGAAGAATTTTCTGACACTAAGAGCAGTTTGGCTGTGGAACGATCTCCATCTGCAGGTGGCGGACTCTCCTTTGGAGGTTTTGAAGCACATGACACATCTGTCATGGATCATGCTTTAGCTGAGACTCTTCACTTGCTGGGAGTGGACTGGATGACCCTTGGGTTCCCTTCCAACTCTGCAATTCTGATTCTTTCAAGACGGCTTGTTTTTCTTCCTATATCCTACCTGTGCAACTGCAAATAATCGTTTCCGAACATGCCAAGCATTCTGAAGCATTCAGCAAATCTCATTTAACTACCCTGTCTGAGAGAGAGAACTCCCTACGTTCTGCCTTCTTTCTATACTGCCTAATTGAACCTTGTTCCTCCACATATCCACTTCCCCATACATGCCCACTTGACAACTTCTGCCTGCAGAACTGACCCTGTACCAGGTGCCGCACACTATTCATTCAGCACTTATCAGAAATGATTCTTTCAGCATGGCAGCACCTACCCTTTGAAACTCTCTGTCTATTGACATCTATCAGGTATCTGCATTGTACTCTATCCAGACATGTAGACATTAACTTGTGTTTTAATCTGTTTTGAGCTTGACCGTTGATTCTGGGGATGCTCCCATTTTCAGCTGTCTCATGCTGAATACTTGCCCAATCCCTAATATTTACCCATCTAGAAAATCCATTTCAGGATAATGGCACTGTACTGATAACTCAAGTCACTTTCGAGAGTATCTTTGATAAAACATTAATTTCTTTGACAATATAAGATAATGCAGAGTGCTCCCTTTTGAAACTCCAGTTAAGCAGACCCTCTTCCAACTACTTTCTCGTTCTCTGTCTCCCACACACCCATTCAGCCCAACAAAAGCCAATCAGCACTAAATGCCAACTGAGCATGGCTCATGGAGCTGTTTTTGGGGTCCTCCCCCCTTTGAATGTTTTTCCTAAATATATTTTGGGCTTCTGTAAACCTGCAGCTTCCCCCAGGCATGTTGCCACCTTCCCTCCTGTATGGGATAAAGCTGTTTTGGCTGCATCCACACTTGGGAGGACAGGCTTGCTATCAGTATATAAGATGAAATACATAGCCCAGTAGGGTAAGCTTTTAACGAAGGCCTGGCAACAAACAAAACCTACCCGCTGCACACGGATGCCTTGCAGAGCTGCTATTCTGCAAGGTGTTGGTTGATTGCCACTATTGCCCAATCCAAGCTGACCATTGCCATTGTATCCCCAGACGTAAACCTTAGAAAGGAAGATAATTCCAGTTAGTTTGCAGGAATAAGAGTAAAGAAGAGGGAAACAGGAGTCCCCTATAATCTTTGTGTAATTCACTATGACACTTCTTTGAGGGGGGAAAACCCCTTTTGTTTCCTTAAGCGTTAGAACCAGTTCTGTGCTCCATGGGACCTTAGCATTCACCTGAGAAGCATCTAACAAGAAAAGATCCTGCCCAGTCCAATATATCTATGTGTACAGGGGTGATGAAATAACCCGTTTGATCAGGGAAACATCTGAATGCCCCAATTTGCTTGGGTAGCTGCTGCCTTATAACCTTAGTATTAGGTTAGACACACACTAGCTAGACTTCTCAGGTTGCAGAGGCAGCGCTCTTCAATGGTTTCCTGCATTTGCCCCTAAACTGATCCCATGAGCAGCTTTTCTTTTCATCTCACTTCTAATTTGTATGCCGCCTTTCTACAAGGCAGGTTATAAGCTGTAGAGACGACAACAAAATATACATCAAAGATCACACATCATATAACAATCCAATCCAATGCAAATGAGCCATGATAAAGAATATGACCTCAAAATAAACAACTTATGTAAAATAAAGCAATAAGCAATGATCCATTTAGGTTATATTACACTATTAAATTTACTCCCTACATATCAGCAAATAATAATTAAACAGAAATGCACTCTCAAACAATAACAATAAATCATTACTAGACTATAATCAATAAAAATAAAAGCGAAGTCAGAAAAATTAGAATACTACAATACATAAATGACTACGTAAAAAGATCAAACTAAAGCAACGAAGTCACATAGCTTATAAAAGTAACCGGTCCCTTGGTCCACACCCAGTTCCTGGTTCAGAACGTTTGGTGAGTCTCCCAGGGGGTCTCAAGGAAGGGAAAAGGACACTGCTCCGCTCACAGTTCTTTCTCCAGACTCTGCCCACTTCCCCTTCAGCCTTACCATGCCCTTTAATGCTTATGCGTTGTGGATGGAAAATTACCTGAGGAATTGCCCCCAAACTAGACCTAAACAAAATCTGCAGTTTTACGACTCCCTTTCACCCACAAATTTGATTTTTAGGGCAAAGAGGATGATGGCCAGGGGTGGCATTTCCTCTACTTTACCATGCAAGCAGCAGTGGAGGGGGGGCACTCAACCATGCGCTGTTACAATTGTTCCATCAGCGCAAGCATTTCTTGCCAGACAGAACAATCTCCGCTCCCTCCCTCCGTATGTTGACGTGACACATGCACCCCAGAGCTGATTTGGAGGAGCGAATGTGTGGTGCTAGGAGGTGGGGAAGCCTCACCCTTTTAGTGGGACTCCTTGTGCTGCCTCCAGCTGCTGCAACTATTTTGTTGGATCTGGCCCACAAAGTAAGTGAAGAAATGGGGAGGTGGATTTGCAGTTATTAAAAGCTCGAGGGAACAAAAAAGCCTTCACTAACTTGGACAGCTCAGAAAGGACCCAGTCAGAGAGGTTCCCTTGGAAGAACATTTCAAAGTTGTGACAGAAGGTTGCCCAAATCTACGTAGCTACCAATCTGGTACTTACAAACATCCTATCCCCCAGTTTAACCATCAAAATCTGTTTTCCGGATTCAACTTTCAGCCTGTTGATAGTCTCTCGACAGCTGTTAACAGACTTCATGAGGAACATGAAAAATAGAGCTCCATTTTGTCGCCTAAGGTGAAATGGTAAAGGTGACAGAAGCAGCTTCCGGTGAGATCTCACCAGAAGCTGTCATTGTGTGACCCCGGGGGCAGGATTCTGCTACCTGAGACGGCTGCTTCAGTTCGCCTCATGGGCAGACTGGCCTGCCATCTGCACTGCCTCTTGGGCACCTCCGATGCAGAGTCTCTAGTAACTGAGATTGGTGCTTCCTTGTGAAGATGGGGGCAGAGCATTCCGACAGCTCTGCCACACAACCATACTGCAACATGCTTGCACTACCTAGCATGGGGAAGGGAGAATGGATACCCAATTATCTTCACCGGGGCCTCTCCTCAGCCCTTCTGAAATATTCTTCCTTGCAGCACAATAGACTTTCATTCAAATGCTGTGTAAGAGGAGGCACAGAGGACAAGAAGGACTCACAAGCTTCTATGCTCAAAACTGTGCCCAGCTTGGAGGGAGGAGTTTATCCTGGTGAAATCAGAAATTGAGCCTTAATGACAGGAAGAAGCACTATTCTGAATGTTAAGAAACAGTTATTCTCCAGACACCAGGAGAGAATATTCTATCAGAATCTATCTAACCAGATTTATTATCATTAAAGATCTGCCTTAATTAGCAGCATTGTCTACTGTAGGGAGACACAGTCAACAACTTAAACTACAAGATTACACACCATAAAGAAAAACAGCCTTTTTAATTCTGAAGAAATCTCTTACCTCCCCATTTTCTACCACTGCCATTGAGCACATCTGGCCACAAGCAATGTTAATTGCAATCTTGCTTTGTAAGCAGCTAGTGACTCTCCGTGGAATTGGCTGGTTGGCTGTTGAGCCAGATCCAACTTGCCCTGAATTGTTGTAGCCCCATGTATAAACCTGTAAAGAAACAAACTATATTATATGGTTATAATCCCATATTGAGAGAAATGCCAGGTCCATTTAATTCAATGGTAAAGGTAAAGGGACCCCTGACCGTTAGGTCCAGTCGTGGATGACTCTGGGGTTGCAGCGCTCATCTTGCTTTATTGGCCGAGGGAGTTGGCGTACAGCTTCCGGATCATGTGGCCAGCATGACTAAGCCACTTCTGACGAACCAGAGAAGCGCACGGAAACACAGCTTACATTCCTGTCAGAGCAGTACCTATTTATCTACTTGCACTTCATTACTGGGTTGGCATGAGCAGGGACCAAGCACTGGGAGCTCACCCTGTCACAGGGATTTGAACCGCCGACCTTCTAATTGGCAAGCCCTAGGCTCTGTGGTTTAACCCACAGTACCACCCACGTCCCTTAATTCAATGGTACTTACTTCCAATAAACATGTTTAAGATTACACTTATGTCAAAGAAAATGCTAAATTAAAATCTCAGTTGATTTAGGCCGATGGAAATTTTTGTGACTCAAAATTTTCTGGAAAATTCATATCACTGATAGGTCTGTGAAGAAATCATCCCAAAAGCAAACAAATAGAAGCAAATATTATTTGGAAGTTACATCTCAAAAAGAGTTCTTTCATTTTTGGTTTCTTGATACTAGATAAGATTGTCTCTCGTTTGTGGAAACAATTACTAGGACAGCAATGTGAGTATTCATGTATCTGAGCTAGGATCCCACCATATCTGGGATTCCCAGAGCAGATATTAACAATAATATAATATAGTACATTTAAAAACAACACACAACCCCTTGTCTAACCTCAGAAACTAAGGAAAGAGACATTATTTTTGCAGTGGTTATGTAGCCCCAAAGGGCTACTTATGTAGCCCAGTGAACTTTTAGATGGCTATCAGCATACAATTTACACCCCAGTTTTATCCAATCCAGAGTGCTTGCCCCTTTTTGTTTCAGATATAAAATTCCAAAGTTACTTGAACAAGATTCTGATAGATTTTCTTACCTCTCCATCAGATGTTAAAACCATTGAATGATGTGAGCCACAGGCAACTTCAATCACTTTTTTGTTTAACAAGTTGGTGGAGATTTGGCAAGGAAATAAACCATGGTTGGTTGTTCCATTTCCCAGTTGACTATAAGCATTATGTCCCCACGTATATACTTCTCCTTCTACAATATAAAAAGAAAATAACTTTGAAAACATTACAAGCTATCTTTTTCCCAACTAAAGAGAAAAAATAAACAATGGCTGAAGCTTTTTGTTCCATATATTGTCCTCTGCTGTGATTTAACCACTATGTAGAACCTGATGTTGGGAAAGATGGAGGGCACAAGGAGAAGGGGACGACAGAGGACGAGATGGTTGGATAGTGTTCTCGAAGCTACCAGCATGAGTTTGACCAAACTGCGGGAGGCAGTGGAAGTCAGGAGTGCCTGGCGTGCTCTGGTCCATGGGGTCACGAAGAGTCGGACACGACTAAATGACTAAACAACAAAAAAACATAGAACACGATTAAGGGCAAATGTCACTTCAAGCATCAGCAAGCATTAATGGAGACGATAATGGTTCAAGAAAGTGAAAGGGATGGGTTGTGCTCTATTAGCATTCCGTATATTGTCAAGCCTTCAAATGAAACAATTTAAATCTTGAGAAGAATGTGCGAAGTTATATAACCCCCTCCTCTTTTTGGCAAAGTAAAATCTCCATGCTTACTATGCATCTCAAAGTATAATATTCTTTACTACTGAAACTTTATCCTGCAATGGGATACATGAGACAGATCTTTTAGGTTTAGTGTTGCAATCTCTCATTGCTAAAAAAAATGGGGGGGAAAAGACCCCAATCAGCTATCCCATTTATCTCTACAGTGCACTGATCCAGATTCACATCCTCTCTACGACCCAACCTTGTAGAACTGAATCAACAGGGAAAGGCCTGCTGAAACAAGTTCGGTCTGGGATTGGAGGCAGCAACTACAAAAAGCTTTTCAACTTTGCTTTAGTCGTTTAGTTGTGTCCAACTCTTCGTGACCCCATGGACGAGAGCATGCCAGGCACTCCTGTCTTCCACTGCCTCCCGCAGTTTGGTCAAACTCATGTTTGTAGCTTCAAGAACACTGTCCAACCATCTCGTCCTCTGTCGTCCCCTTCTCCTTGTGCCCTCCATCTTTCCCAACATCAAGGTATTTTCCAGGGAGTCTTCTCTTCTCATGAGGTGGCCAAAGTATTGGAGCCTAAGCTTCAGGATCTGTCCTTCCAGTGAGTACTCAGGGCTGATTTCCTTCAGAATGGATAGGTTTGATCTTCTTGCAGTTCATGAGGAACGTGCCCCATAACCTTTACAAGCTTGAGAGCACTGAATCAAGAGCCCAGAAAGTGTAACATGGATATATTCTAAGAGTTAGGAAAGCCTTGGTCTTTCCTTAGTGTTTCTACATGTTGTCTCTTGGTGTTTCTGAATCTGAGCTTGGCTTCACCAGCAAAATATGACTGTTCCTTCATTATCTGCTTTTGAATCTCTAATAGTGAAAGCATTATTAACACAGACCATTTTCATTTATTATCATAAGAGTCCCAAGATCTGGACCATCCAGGTGGTAACACAAGTATTCCCATGAAGAAATAAGGAACTAGACTCAATAATCACCCCCGAATCGAAAACTTAATATGTTCTTCCTTATCAATGTAAAAAGTAGAAACTGCTTTTCTCTTACAGTTAAAAATTAAATATCCCTGTCAAAGTAGACTAACAGAGTAGACTAACCACACTGAAAAGCACACAACATACCAGTGGTAGCAGCAACAACATGGGGGCCACTTCCATAGCTGAGGCAGGCTAGTTTTTTGCCACATAAAGTATCTAACCTTCGAGGTTCAATGCTGCTCTGTGTGTCACCGATTCCCAAACAACCACTGCAGTTAGTGCCAAGCGCAAAAACCTGTCATACAGTGATACTGTTAGTACAGAAAATATTTACTATCATAGCATTTCAGACTGAAAGTTTAATAAAATGGTTATAGTTTTTTAAAGATTTTGTCAAATATTTTAATCAGAACTATATCTTTGTTAAAGAAAATCAGAATTCTGCCGCGAGGATAACTATTTTCTTAATCCAATGCGTGCTTAGACAAACATGAAGTAGAGGCAAACAGTTATTAAGTGTTATATCTGCAAAAGTTACCTCATCATTTTCAGTTGCATAAAGTACTTCATTGCCTGCACTGCCAAATACACAGGCCTGGCGAATTAACTTCAACTCCTCTTGAGAGCGGAGAGCAAATATTGGCCATTTCCCAACATCCAACATCTGTTCCAATAAAAACAATATATTGTAGATTGGTCTATATAGGTTGAATGCTTCTTTTCATACTGTTTTTTTTTAAAAAAAAAATCACCACAAGTATTACGTTGTTTTGAAACAGTTGTCCTGTCCATTTCACTAAAGATAAATGTGAATATAAACTAAGTAAGAAAAGGCAACCGAATGACAAATGAAAAACAAATAGGACAGCAAATTATGAACCTAATCCCAACTACACATATCACTTTAAAACTACTTCCTCCCACTTTATATTTTTTTAAATACATGTATCTGCTACAGTGTTACCTCGGTTGTTAAACGCTTCGGAAGCCAAACGTTTTGGTTTTCGAACACCGAAAACTCGGAAGTGAATGCTTCTGTTTTTGAACACGCCTCAGAAGTCGAACGGCTTCCGAGGTGCATTTCTCCATTTTCTCAATGGAATTTGCCAACCGCCCATTGCGCCTCGGTTGCTGAACATTTTGGAAGTTGAACGGTCTTCTGAAACGGATTACGTTCAACAACCGAGGTTCCACTGTACTATGATCTGTAGGTTCTCCTTTAGCAACACAGTGGCACCTCGGGTTATGAACTTAATTTGTTCTTAACCCAAAACCACTCTTAACTTTTGCTAATTAATTAATTACACTAATTAGCTTTAACTAATGGGGCCTCCTGTTGCTGCTGCGCCACTGCTGCGCGATTTCCGTTCTCATCCTGGGGCAAAGTTCTCAACTCGAGGTACTACTTCCGGGTTAGCGGAGTTTGCAACCTGAAGTGTTTGTAACCCAAAGCGTTTGTAACCCGAGGTATCACGGTACATGCTTTGCCCACATAATCGACTCCTTGGGAGCCAGCTCCTGTTTATTGCATGTCAGTCACCACACACAGAGAAAAGCATTCATTTTCAACCCTACAAAACGTCACAACACTTTATTGCAGGGTAGTCCAACCAACAGCCCATTGAATGAGGTTCTTATAAGCACATTACATATAATTTAGAGTTCCTTTTTGGGCTGAGCAGAAGAAGATTCACAAAACAGAGACTGAAATCTGGGTTTTTTGTTGCCGGAGTTCTGTTGGGACTGCAGCAGCACAAGTATAGTCAGAGAGCATTTCTCTCATGGACTCCCTGTTATGTAGGCATACTAGAGACCGAATTGCTATGGCCTGTGAAGGGTGGTATTCCCCTCTTCCCCTTTCTAGCACAGTGCTGTACAACAACCAAGGTTCCTTATATATGACTCACACCACAGTAGACTTCACTCATGGCTCTGTGACGGGTGGTTTCTTGGCGATTTTCATCTTTGAATCCAGGGCGGCTCAGCTAAGTACAGAGAGCGTGGCTGGTGAGCCTTGGCTTGAGGTTCGCGGCACGGCATCCTTCCTTCACTGAGGCAGCCTTTGGGAGGGGGAAAGGGGAATGGATGTCCCAAGCTGCCTGTTCTCTTCACGCTTCTGCTGCTCAGGCTCCATCCTCTGGCTCCTTCTCATTCCAAGGGTCCTAGTTGCACTGCACACAGCTAAGTATAGCTGTCGCGTGTCCTTCAAAGCCACAAGGGGTAGCTGACAGTGCAGCTTAAAAAGGCAGGCAGGCAAGTTGGTTGTTTGGGCTCACACAGACATTCAGGCTGTTTCTCGAACGCCATGTACCATAGTGTACCATGTATGTTATAGGCACACAGGCTGCAATCCAAGGCACCATTACTCTGGAGTAAGAACCACTGGAATAAATGGGACTTACTCCCAAGGAAATGTACACAAGTTCAATAGGTAACCTTTACAACAGGGACGGGGAATCTGTGGCCCTGCAAATGTTGATGCTCTGTCACCCCTACCTATGGTCTGTGCTTGTTGTGGAAGTTGAGGTCAGATGAGGGAAGGGGTGGGCTGCAGGCCACACTGTTCACAGCGCCCTTACTGGGGGGCGTGTGTGTGAAGTTAACTGTGGGGCAGCTGCCACTCCTGCTGGTTCCCCTTCTAGCCTTTCCATAATGGCCACATGTACTGTGGTGGCACCGGTGGTCCTATGAGGAGGGGAGAATGGGGAGGTGGCTCATAGCCTTCTACAATAATTTTTGCACAGTATTTTGTGTAATAAATTAATATATTAAATGTGTTTTAATGATATATTTTCAATTAAATAAATTAATGATGTATATTCAATACTATTTACTGCAAATACTTTAATTTACGATATGGAAATTTAATTCAGTTCAGTTTGTGGCTCACAGGTTCTGTGTCACAGAACTCTTGCGGCCCACTTGGTCTGGGGTTGGACCACCCTGCTTTACTGTGAAGAACCAATCTTACCTTTTCAACGTCAACAAGTCTTAGTTTAGAGATGAAAGTCTATGCCATTTCTGTAGCCTAGAAAAATAAGAGGAAGAGGTGATTAGGGCAATCTCTGAAGCTCTGTCTGACAACATCTCAAGATTAAAGCCACCATCTGGGACATTTCCCCCCATTATAGCTGTGAACAATTCCCTGTGCATGTAGTTTTTGAAATGCTGTTTTTAAAGTCCATACAGGACTGTGGCTTTATGCAGCAAACATATTTCCAGTGTTCTCTCAATGAACGCTCTGTGCACCATCAGATAACTAATTGGCTGTAGTTCTTTAGTGCACAACCAGTGCCTCTCAGCAGATGCATGAACATCTTAAACAGTTCTGATGTTCATAGACATAATGAGCTGACCCATCAAAATTCCTCTCCATCCTGTCCATCTTCAAGAGCTCAGGCTGGCTTACAGTTGACACAAAACAGCAATTCTAAGAACAAACAAAAGCTGAAATATATTCATCTACAAAACCAACCTATAAAATCTATGCACATATAAAACACACCAAGCGTCAAGATTACATAAGAAAATAGTACAAATAAGATTTTAGGTACAGCTTCTTTGTCCTGACTGCTGCGCACAGACAAAACAATCTTGCAGAAATCTACAGTTATGCTCTGACTCTGTGCCTTGTGGACCCGACGGACAGCCAAGGCAGCTGCTGCAATTCTATTCTTCTGTTTTGTATCTGATCCAGGCCAGACGTCCTGCCGGCCACATGGGAAACGCCGGATCCCTCGGCCGGGAAGCCCGAGTCGCCTCGGACTGGCCTTAAGCGTCCAGGGGGCCTTTACCTCTTTCCCCCCCCCCCTAACCTCTGGAGAGCTTGCTGCCGGCAGGGGCTCCCTGTGAGGCAGCGTGGTTGGCGCCTCCTTCTCCCCAACCCAGGGGCCCTTTTCCTGGCCACATCCCCCCCCAGAGCCGGGGGAGCGGGCCGGTCTGGCGCGGCGCCTCAGGCCGCCTTTCCCCGCGGAGCTGAGGGTCTGGGGATGGGACTCTTCTCGGCCTGCTCCTGCGCTTTCGGGGGCGCCGGAAGGAAGGCGCCGCTGACAAGGGAGGCCTCGTCCCGGGCGCAGTTTGCGCGCAGCCCCGCCCCGCAGAGGGACCAGCCGCACCTCAGGGCGCCGCCGCGCCCCCGCCTCACCGTCCTTCCGCCGCCCGGCCTGCCTCGCCCTCGGGCGCCGGCCGCGTCCCTCCGCTCCGCCTCGGCCCCCAAGCCGGGCGCCGGGCTCTTCCGCGGCGGCGCAGCTCTTCCCCGCGCCGCGCTCTGGGCCTCCGCGTCCCCTGGAGCCGGGCTCCTCTCTGGCGGCTCCGTCCGGAGCCCCGTGTCCTGCCGGGGAGGAGGAGGAGGAGGAGGAGGAAGAGGCGCCTGCCGAGGAAGTCAGGGATCCAGAGATCCTTCGACCCGGCTTGCAATTCTCCTTCCTCGACAAAGAAATTGCTAATTCAGGGTAGAAATAAATGTCTAGAGGATTTTCAACCTCAGGACTTTGAAGCTCATAAATTTATAATATAAAACCTAACTTTTTATGAACCAATTATAAAACAATTTCACAGTAATCCTTGTAAAGGTAGCCAGGAAACATTCCAAAATGCACAGTAACCCAAAATGGGAAAAGTGGTGGCCGTCTTCTAGGATAGAGACCAAGGACTAAGCAAAACAATTGGCAACTTAGATATTTTAGTTCAGCACATGCCAGAGGCTGCTTTGATGTATTACTAAGAATATTTTACCTCCATTAATTTATTGCTGTTGCTTAAAGGAAAATGCATTTTTGAGACCTAGGAAACTGTAAGTAAAGAATTTTAAACTTACTTTGCACTGTGTGGTCTTTTTTATTTTTTGAAAAAGTGGTAAATGGGGTTCAGCTGCTTCTTGCAGCTGAACAAAATAAATAAGATTTAATAGCATATTCCTAGGCTTCCTTAATCAGCCTAAATGATGGGACTTCGTACCCTGCTATTGGGGCTCTAGGTATGTTAGTCCCACATTTTAAAAACCAGCTCCCCCCCCCCACTTTGTTAAACCACTCACATGTGTCTCTAGAGGATTAAACATAATTAGTATATCCTCATACCAATTTCCATCATAAAAGTGAATTGATGATATAGGTTATAAGTTATAGGTGGTTTGGCAGTCCTCTACCTAGCATGCCTCTTTGGTTCATTTTCTAAGTAAAAATCACAAATCAGTGTCACTGGATAGTGACTCAGATGTTATTGGCAGGAAAGTTCAGCTTCAATGGAAGGTAGAGAATAGGTGAAAATCATTTCTATACAGTACATGTGTAGGAGGAAGAAAAGGACAAAAGGTCTGGAATTTTCCATACCCCTGACCTGTTTCTGAATAAATGGCAACTCCCATTAGATGAAGGTTGTAGGAAAAGAAAGCAGTCAAGACCTGGTAAAGCCACTTTATTGTCCTCCTTCTTGGCACAGTAAACACCGTTACATAAATTCCTGTACTTGCATCTGCTGCCGCTGGAAAGATCTCACAAATTCTCTCTATCCGAAGCTGGTGCAACAGGGTTGGGTAGTTGGATTTAGATAAGGAAAGTAAAAGCTCAAGGGAAGAAATACAAACAAAGTCTCTGAAATTTGATACCAATTTATTGAAGGGATAAAACGGTTCTTGCACCTGCATCTCAACTGTGTTAATGATTCCCTGTACGGACATCGAGATGAGATACTTTTGAATTGTGCCCTGAAACTGGTTAATTAGTGGCATTTTGATTCAGATTGTTGTTAAACCAAAAAAGTACAGAACTAGCTTCCTGTTGTTATTTATTTGTAATATTCCTCACCCACCCATCACCAAGCAGGCTACAGAAGTTCAGCATCCAGTCATAACAGAAAAGCCTATTGCGATTAAAAAACACGTGAAATTATTCCAAATGTACGAGAGCAGTAAAAATTCAGCCAAAGAGATTTTATTATTATTTATTACATTTATATACCACCTTCATCTTCTAAGGATCTCGAGGCACATGATTCTCCTCGGCTCCTCCCCATTTCACCATTACAACAACCCTGTGAGGTAGGTTAGGCTAAGAGTTGAAGGCTGAGTGGTCCAAGGCCCCCCAGTGAGCTTCACAGCTGAGTGGGGATTCAAACCTTGCGCTCCCAGGTCCTGGTCCAACACTTGATGACCATTACGCCACACTGGGTCTCACCAAACAAAATGCCTTAGCTGTCAAAGGCTAAGATGCAGAGGTCTGTCTTCAGCATGAGGCAAAAACTCAGGTGCTAGGTGCATTTCTGGGGGGATGGAGTCCCATAATTTAGGGGCTGCCACAAAGAAAGGACCCCCATTCTCTGCACTTCCAAGGGCGGCAGAACTACAAAGAGATGCTTGATCTGCTGATCTTTAGTATGCAAGAAGGTCAGTGGGGAAGGAGGCTGTTTTTCAGATATTTGGGGCCCAAGTTATTAACCGCTTTCAATACTAATGTGCTCACGAATCCCTCATCTCCCAACCCAATCTCATTTCCACTTTAAGCTACAGTGTTTCATTTTAAACTGTATGAAAATTAGTATTCAAATATATATAAATCAGAACTGCACAACTTTTAAATAAGTATTTAATCTGCGTGTACATATAATTTCTACTGGAAGAGCCTCAGCACACAAATGGTTCTACTGATCTGTTTCTCAACATGACAAATTTCCCTCATGGAATAGATGACTGCTCAACTGAGCACAAAGAGGACAAAAAAGTTAAGTTTCACAAACAATGGTTCTGTTTTATCGTCTATGCAGATAATCAAGACTCCAGTTTAACTCTGCCAGATATTTGTGGGATAAAATATAGCTAAATTACATGTCCTAAATAAATCTAGGACATTAATAAGTTGCTCTGGAGGCAACTTAGTCATCATATGATGTTATATTGTGTTGTTACTGTATTGTGGAAATATATAAAATATATTTTTAAAAAGAATGTACCTGTATTTATCTTAAAATACACATGTTAATGCATTTTGGTAATTTTTAATGCCAAGAACAATTCAAGGAGGTGTGAAATCTGAATCTGGACTGTATTGCAATCTTTCCTTAAAAATGCAAATGAAGCAGAATTCTCCTGTAACCAAAAGGTAATGTAAAATGTGCTAGCGTCCATGAGAATAACATACGCCAGGCACTGGAATATGAAAAGTCTCTTTAAGGGAAGAGATTTAACACATCTAGTTAAACACGCCTAGTTTCTCTAGGCCCACCTTCTGTTACGGAAAGTAGTCCAGAATCATAGAATTGTAGAGATGGAAGGGACCCCAAGGGTCATTCTTCCAATGGAGGAAGCAGGATGGGACCAAATATAATTAGCACACTTTCATTTTTATATAGTGACCTGGAATTGCTACAGCAGTTTTCTCTGTTATAGTAGACATTCATAGCTACATACCTACATTTTCTGCTCTTTGTAATGGTGAACTATTCATTGGAAATAATAATTAAAAACTTCTTGCAAGGAAAGAGAGAATGCAAAATCTGAAGGGATTTACTAAATCTCACAACTCTAAGTAGATGAAAAGGTTCTCTCAAGATGTGCTGCTTCAGTTATGAGCATCATAGGAGACTTTGCTGTCCTCACTCCAGTGCTTGCCTGTCCTCTTCTTTCTGTTCCTTTCAGCCATGACAATGGCAGCTACCACAGTGACAAAGACTGTGAAAGTTATGACAAGAACCGTCACCGTCTCTGCAATGCACAGCTGGGTGTCCACAGATGACAGAGGGCGGTTTCTCAGGATATGGGGCTCCATGCATGTCACATTGTGATAGTCATCTAGGATCAGCCTTCTGACACTGTGCAGTTTAGCAAAAACCCTCTGAAGGTCACAGTCACAAAACCATGGGTTGTCCGAGAGCAAGATGTGAGTTCCAGAGGTCTGGAGAGATAATAATGTCTTGAATCGAATATGTTCAATTTGGTTGTGCACCAGGTTAAGTATTGTGAGGCTGCTTAAAGAAGTAAAGACTCCAGGGCCAATGGTTTTGATTCTGTTGCCCTCCAAGTTCAAAACTTCTAAGTGTTGCAGCATAGAAAAATCTCCACTGTTGAGGTTATGAAGGTGATTATTCTGAAGACAAAGCTGCCTCAAGCAGGTGAGACTGCGAAACGCACCCGTTTCTATCAATGATATATTATTATTTTGCAAATTGAGCTTCTGAAGATTTTCAAAGTGCTTGAAGTTCTTGTACTGTAGCTCCTGCAGCCTATTGTAGGCCAAAGTGAGTTCGTAGAGAGTAACAAGTCCCAATGAAAAGCTGTTTCCAAGAAAGGAGATCTCATTTCTACCAATATCAAGCTTATGGAGTCTCTCCAGGGAGATGAATGCTCGCTCTTCAACTCTCCTGATGTAGTTGTCACTCAGAAGGAGAACCCGTAACTTCCACAGGGATCTGAGACCTTTGCTTGGAACAGAATGCAACTGACTGTTTGACAGATCCAAGTGTTCTGTCTCCGGAGGGAAAATGAGATCAGAGCTGACATTGACTCCTGAACAGTTCACAAACATTGCCCCTTCTGTGCAGAAGCAGATTTTATGGCATGGGTTATGGGTTTCAGAGACACTAAAGGAGAGGGGAATTCAGAGGCAGATTAAGTAATGAAAATACATCTTCAGTCTTGTTCTGTATGTTCTTTAGTTCCTGTTGTACAACAGAAATATTATTATTATTTTTAAAAATATTTTATTAAGGGTTTTCTTGTTTTACAGTGTAAGTGTAATGCCTCGTATTTTTTTTCTTCCATGTAACATTTTTACAAATCCGTTTCATTTGATGAGGCATTAGAAATAATTTTTTTAAAGCACATTTTAGAAAAATACCTAGAATTTTTGGTATATGATAATAATAATTAATAATAATAATAATAATTATTATTATTATTATTATTATTATTATTATTATTATTATTATTAATACCCTGCCCATCTGGCTGGGCTTCCCCAGCCACTCTGGGTGGCTTCCAAAAAAATATTAAAATACTGTAATACATCAAACATTAAAAGCTTCCCTAAACAGGGCTGCCTTCAGATGTCTTCTAAAAGTCTGGTAGTTGTTGTTCTCTTTGACATCTGGTGGGAGGGCGTTCCACAAGCAGGGTGCCACTACCGAGAAGGCCCTCTGCCTGGTTTTCTGTAACTTGGCTTCTCACAGTGAGGGAAGCGCCAGAAGGCCCTCGGAGCTGGACCTCAGTGTCTGGGCAGAACGATGGGGGTGGAGATATGATAGAAACACAAATGAATGATTAACCTTTAAAACTTTGTTTAGGAATGACACAAGTGAGAAAAGGTTGGCTTTCTGGTTTGTACACCCGCTAGGGCTTCAGCCACAACCCTGCCTGACTCTTTAAGTCCAGTTACTAGCTCTTTTCTCAGATTCTCATGCGATGAAACATTGAGTCTAACACAGAACTTTCTGACAGTGTTGGACGATATAAAGCCACTTCATTCTATGCATAATTTTCATGCTAGGATAAAAAGAAAGTAAAAATATTTGACTAAATTTGAAACTGGAGGTGGCTACCCTGTGGCCCTTCAGATATTGTTGAAGTACAACTCCTATCATCCCTGACCAGGCTGCGTGGGGCAGAGGACAACTCAGCAACATCTGAAGGGGCCGGGGCTCAGGTATCTCTGTTTCAAATAACGCCTGGTTTGGAAGTAATGGCAAATGATGATTTAGGCAAAAGAGGAAGTGCTGGAGTGTGTGAAACTGATGCTCACGCAGGTAAAGGTAAAGGACCCCTGGATGGTTAAGCCCAGTCAAAGGGGACTATGGGGTGGCAGCGCTCATCTCGCTCTCAGGCCAAAGAAGCCGGCGTTTGTCCACAGGCAGCTTTCTGGGTCATGTGGCCAGCAGGTCTAAACCACTTCTGGTGCAACAGAACACTGTGACAGAAACCAGAGTGCACAGAAACACTGTTTACCTTCCCGCTACAGCGATACCTATTTATCTACATGCACTGGTATGCTTTTGAACGGCTAGGTTGTGGCAGAAGCTGGGACAGGGCAGCGGGAGCTCACCCCATCACACAGACTTGAACTGCTGACCTTACAATCAGGAAGCCTTCCTTGGATGGCCATCTGTTGTGGGTGCTTTAGCTGAGATTCCTGCATTTCAGGGGGCTGGACTAGATGACCCTTGGGTCCCTTCCAGCTCTAAGATTCTATGATTCTAAGCCCAAGAGGCTCAGTGGTTTAGACCACAGTGCCACCCGTGTCCACGCATGTAACAGCAAATAACAGTTTAGTGTGATGTCCTAACTCAGCTCAACATTTTCTATGAACATTCAGAGTGATTTGCATATCCTGTTCTGGCCTTTTAGGCAATAATAACAATAATAATGGCCTTCCTAATCAATAGCACACTTATATTCACATAAATTTATGAACCCTCACATTTTACTGAATGAGTACATATTTGTTCAACAAATTTTCAAATAAAAAAAGTTAAGGCATACCCTCCAACATTTTTCTGATAGGGAAATAGGGAAGTTATATCCCATAATAATAATTTTACTATTTATACCCCACACATCTTATTGGGTTACCCCAGCCACTCTGGGCGGGTTCCAACATATATAAAAGCATAATAAAACATTAAACGTTTAAAAAACCTTTCCTATACAACACTGCATTCAGATGGCTTGGGGGATGGATCCATACCCTCCAAAATTTCTCCAATGAAAACAGGGACATCCTAAGGGAAAGTGGGACATTTTGGAATCAAAGTACTGGGGCAGCTTCTCTGAATCAAGGATGTCCCTGGAAAATTGGGACACTTGGAGGGTCTGTAAAGAGTGGGATCCAATGATCATTCTGCCAATGCAAGGATTTCTGCTTGCTCAGCGAAACATTCTCCCTCCCTTCCCCCACATATTCCCTAAAACTGTTCTGGGTGTTTCCCCAGCCCTTGGGAGCAAGAGCACTGACCTCCCCCCACAGCTGAGGGGGCTGACGCCTTGCAACATACTGACATCACTCATGCTTGCACACGAAACGTGCGCACACCACGTGGCGTGCAAGAGTCATGAAAGCACACCATGTGGCGTGCATGCACAAAGTGCACGCGGCTGCCACAGAATTTTGATGCCCCCCCCCCCGGCTTCCCCTACACGGAGTCCCTGCTCGAGAGTAGATTTGGGGAGGGTGTACAGCACAAAGGAAGGAGAAGGAGAACTCAAGTTCTCTTGCATAAGCAGACATCCTAGCACTCCCCAAACTATTTAAAACAATCAAACTGAAAATGTGCTTTATCCCAAGACCATGGGTCTTATATAAAGCAGATACGTATCTGAGAACAGCCTGGTTGTGTGATTATTCACTTGTGGCGACACAGAGGCAGCCTTTTCCCTGCTGGCACCACGGTTGTGCGATGCACCCAGCGTAAATTCACGAGGCCTCACCTGTTCTTGCATTTTGCCAACTTTTGAAGGCACACTCGTTTACGCAAGCATTTCCTTGATTTCGTGACCTGTCTTCTGTTTCAATTGCTATGTTGTTCTAATGGGATTATTTTATTGCATATTTTTTATTGTAGACATTTATATTTTAAGGTTTGTGTAATTGGTCTTTATATGGCTTAGAAGCTTATTTTGGAATTAAACTGTTGTAATAAAGAGTGATGGTGATGATGTAGCTTAAAAGGATGAATGATCCACCTTAAGAGAGAAAGCCAGTTGGGGATAATGTGTAGAGTTTTGGATTTTGAACAGTGAGATCAGGGTTCAAATCCCTGCGTCATGTATGGAGCTCCCTGGATGACCTTGGGCTAGCCCCAACACCATCTCCTTCAAGCCCCATAAAAGATCACTGAAAATTAAACCAAGTTGCAGCATAAATGGAGTTTAATACCATTGTTTAAACTTATTTACAATCCCACTGTGGATGGGGTCTTATTTCTAAAACGACAAGTTACCGTATTTTTCGCTCTATAACACGCACCCGACCATAACACGCACGTAGTTTTTAGAGGAGGAAAATCTGTAGGCATGCCACCCGTAGGCATTTCCTTCATAACATGCACAGACATTTCCCCTTACTTTCTAGGAGGAAAAAAGTGAGTGTTATGGTGCAAAAAATACGGTATTTAATTCTTGCTGTTCCATGCAATTATGTTTCTTGCTATTGACAGCCATGGTGGCTATTTTCCAGACTTTCTGGAAGAATTATTGTTATGCTACTTTGAAACCTGTTTGTTTAGAAATGTACTGGTTAAATGTAAGTGAATTCTGGAATACCTGAAAGCAAAACTGCAGAGCACATTTCAAAGTTTTCTGATTTTAAAGAAATTTACAAATGCTTCTCACTCTTATTTTCTGCTGCCTCACACCATAAAGATCAAGGCCACAATTCCATGCACACGTATCTGGAAGTCCAATTGACCCTAGTGGGATTTACTTCTGATTAAATGTCTGAGCTGCAGGGCTATTAATCTGATTTTCCAAACTCTCATTGCTCCAGTTCTTTAGAAAAAGTGACGTATATGTTTGTTTTATATATTCTTTAAAGGCAATTGCTCCATGTACCCTTTCAACTGTAGAATACCCTTTTGGTGCACTCTCTTATTTACAACAATAAAAGCAACAACCATGCTATTGCAAATTGTAATGCCACCCTTTTACATGGCTAGACATGATACTTTGGCACTGACTGCTGCTTCAAAATAAATTTAATATATCTGCGGTCAACTTTAGAAAATGAGCGCTGTCACTGCCAAGACCACAGAGCCCACCTGAGAGTGGCAGGAGGGGGAGGAATGTAATAAAACTGCAAATTCTTTAGGCATGTGTTTCTTGCTATATAAAACTCAGTGAGACAGTAGTTGCAAAAATGTCTGCAAGCGTCCTTAAAAGTCGAAATATTTCCCAGTTGGCCCAAACCATAATATCCATGTTGAACACAGGAAACTCTTCACAAAGCAAAAACAATTATGTATGTTGATTCTTTAAAATGTTTTAGTAACTATTAACTGCACCAGCACAGGTTAAAATATCTGTTATCTGAAGGAACACTCATGTGTGTGTTTTTATCTAATTGTCTGTATGTGCCTTTCAGCAACATTCACTCAGATCATCCTTACCTTTGCTGCAGCCCAATGCTCTTGCCAGGGTTCCTCCTTCAAATGTCCTTTGGACATGGAGAGTGGCAGATGGAAAAGTACGGAGATGAAAGGGTTGGCTGTCAATGTGCTGAGAAAGACGGGTTGAAAGCTTCATACAAGGCAGAAGGATAGGGAGCGAGAAAGCATTAATAATGGAAGCAGTTGCAAAATTAAGCTGGCCACCTGATTATAGCTGCAGTCACTTTGGAAGAGTGTTGAGATCTGAAATGTGTATAAAGAGGCACATTTGGGTCAAACCATAGTGTGACATCTAACTCTTAAGGAACTGGAGTACAGAAAAATCAGAGGTGAACCTGCATACATATATTGGCATATGTAAAGTGGTACCTCGGGTTACATACGCTTCAGGTTACATATGCTTCAGGTTACACACTCCACTAAACCAGAAATAGTGCTTCAGGTTAAGAACTTTGCTTCAGGATGAGAACAGAAATTGTGCTCCGGCGGCGCGGCAGCAGGAGGAGGCCCCATTTGCTAAACTAATTAAGTACTTAACCCGAGGTACCACTGTACTGGGGATTCTTGGTTGCGACTCTTTGTAGTTACTCAAATGGGTATATTGATGTAAAAGGTTAGCTGAGATAGCAAAGAATTGCACGTGGGCTTAAATTTAGGGGTTTTGTTCTCACAGATGTATCTTTGCTTATACTATTCATGCTTTGCAGGTGAGATGCAGGACTCAGACATTTAATCTTGGCTACGCAGAATAAGATTCCACATAAGACAGGATGTTAGCAATACTGCTTGTAAGCATTTCTGACTGTTTGTCCCCCCCCCCAACTCTTTTCAATACAGTGGTACCTCAGGTTAAGTACTTAATTCATTCCGGAGGTCCGTTCTTAACCTGAAACTGTTCTTCACCTGAGGTACCACTTTAGCTAATGGGGCCTCCTGCTGCCACCATGCCGCCGGAGCACGATTTCTGTTCTCATCCTGAAGCAAAGTTCTTAACCCAAGGTACTATTTCTGGGTTAGCGGAGTCTGTAACCTGAAGGGTATGTAATCCGAGGTACCACTGTATTGCCTTTTAGAAAGTGAACCTATGAACAGGGACTGCCTTGTATATGAAGGATGAGGAGGAGTCCTTCTTCATGGCTCTGTGAATAGTAATAAGACACAACCCAGTGTTGCCAAGGCCCTAACCCTTTGCAGGGAGCAGGACATAGCAGGAGTCCTTGCTCCTGCTCCTTGATCTCTCACAGACATTTGATACCATCAACCAGGGCTTCCTCCTGGTCTGCCTCTGGGAAATGGGAACTAGGGCACCATATTAGAGTGGTTCCAAGCCTTCCTTCATGACTGAGTGCAGCCAGTCCCATGGGGAGTGCCTTTCAGCCCCCTGGCTGCTATGATGTGGGGTGCTGCAGGGGACTATCTTATCTCCTATTTAATATCTACATGTAGCCATTGGGAGTGGTCATTACAGGCACGCCATCTCCAGGGGACCCAGGGGACCCCCAAGCACCCACAAAAATTTCATTGGTGGTGGGAGGCTGCAGCCAAGCACCACCTTACCTCTGGTGCTCTGCGCCATGGCGCCATGGCAGGGCAGGGCGTGCTGGGCACCCACAATGTGGGGCCCAAGCTGGCTCACCTGGGTCATTAGGAGTTGGGGGGCAAGATGCTATCAGTATGCTGCTGACAATCTGCTCTGTGGGCGAGTTGCTCCTGCGACTGAGAAATTGGTCAGTTGCCAACTGTGGGTGGGGTTGCACTCACACTAAAGGAGAAGGCTCACAGTCTGAGGGTGCTTCTGGGTCCCACACTGTCTATGGAGGCTGTGGGAGCCTTAATGGCCAGAAGTGCCTTTGAGCAACTGTGGCTGGTTTGACAGCTATGGCCACTCCAGGGCTGGGAGAGCCTGGCCACTGAGTTCTTACATGAAGACTGAATTACTGCAAGGTGTTCCATGTGGGACTTCCCTTGCGCTTGATCCAGAGGCTGCAGTGAGTGCAGAATGCTGCAGCACAATGCTGACAGGAGTGAGGCCTTGTCTGCATGTAACACCTGTGCTCAGAGATCTGTACAGGTAGCCAATCTGCTACCAGGCTGAGTTCAAGGTGCTACTATTAGAATGCAAAGCCCTTCTCAACTAAGGACCCATTTACCTATGAGAATACCTTATGCCACATGCGCCAACTGGAACGGGCACTGCAACAGGTGTCACATGATGATACCTGTTCTGCCTTTGTAAGGACATGTTTAGTGTGGCAGCAGCTGCACTTTGGAACTCCTTGCCTCTTGAGATCAGACGGGAGAGACTGCACTGTACTCCTCATTGGCAGCTGGAAATACTCCTGTTTAGACAAGCCTGCCCAGATGCTTAGAAAGTTAAAGTAATTTTATTCTGTTTTAATATTTTAACTTTTGTATGTTTTAAATCAGGGCTGTAATTGTTTTGATTTTACTGTTTTGTAAACTGCTTTGAGGTGTCCCCCCCAATCAACGTGTATAAATTTTGTGAAATAAATAAAATGTGTTCAAAATGATCTGTTAACACATTATGAAAGGATGACAGAATGTGTTTTTATAGATATAAATGCACAGCCTATGTCCCAGAGAGGGTGGGAGACACACAGAAATCCATAGGGATGATGTTACCACAGTTCAAAATACTGAATGATGCTGCAGAAAGTTGGGAAACTGCACTGGGAAATCTCAAAGCAAATCTTAGAAATCAAGGAGCCATAAGTCAACAGAGCCACCATCAGTTTCTCCAATCAGAAGCTAATGGCATCAAGGAATAAGATACCCTCCTCTCCGCTGGTTGACTCCCTCCATGCACTTGGCAGTGAGGCTTCCCACTCTGCTTTTCTTGCACACCCCACCCCATCCCTTTAACGCTCACCCAAACCCTTTTACACCCCCCTCTCTCCATTGTCCAAAGGAAAAAGGCAGGGGAGATTGCAAAAGGCTTAGATCTCCCCGTGCTGCTGCTGGCAAATTAGGATGGAGAGTCGGTCTGGCAGAAATAGGAGCTTGAGAAGGAGGAAGGAGGCTAGGGCAGAAGGCGACTGCAGCAGCAGCAGAGCACTAGACCAGCACACCGCTGCTCCTGGCCACTTCATATGGAAGATCATATGCAGCGATCCCCTGTGGTCCTCCAATGGTCAGAGGGGGTGGGAGCTGGAGTCCAGCAACCGCTGGAGGGCTACAGGTTCCTCATCACTGCCATAGTCCTTTGGCTCCTCTATTGTAGGAGCTTGTAGTCAACAGATATTCAATTAATATATAATAATTGAATCTAAATCATTTTAAACAAAAGGTTTTAGATTATTTCACCTGAAGTATCTGAAATATGAAATCTAGTAAGGGTGAATAAATTGATGGCAGTATCAGGAAAAATAATTACTTACCTTTTCTTGCACAATGCTTAAGTATTCAGCTTCATCAGGTATCTCATCCAACTGAGGAAGTTGCCCCGCCCCCCTGGAAAACAGCCTGTAATTCCTAAAGCTTGAATCTGACATCCAGATTAAACTGAAATCCGCTCTCTGTGAGGATTAAATGATGTCCAAGTGCCTCTAACAGTGTTCACATTTTTCAAACAGATAATGCCCTGGCATTAAATCTCAGTGTTACATTTATGAGGATGTAGCTCCCATCCCTTCCCAGACACATGGACCAGGTGTTCGTCTTTGCTGGCCTTTGCTCCTTGACCGAATACTTGCATTTGCAAACTTGCTTGAGGCCAAGCTTTCCTCAGGCACTTTTAATATGGAAGCCTTCTGCCTGTGATCATGGGGGTAGTACATAACTAGGACCCATACATAACCTCATCGGCCATTAATTTGACACTTGAAGCCATCCAAGTTGGTGGCCATAACTGCATCTTATGACAGTGAACCCCTTTGTTTAACTTGTCTGCCCAACTTATTTGAATGACCTTGGGTTCTAGTATTATTTGGGGAGTTCAAGTTCATGCACCTCTATCATTCACCTCTTACACACTTTTTGTCTAAAATAAGCTAAACAGCCCAAACATTGTATCCTCTCCTCATATGCAGGGGTTGATTCAGTTCCTTGGCCATTTTGCCGGCAGGCCCTTTTTTTACAATAGACTCCTAAAAAAGAAGAGTATTCTCATCTTGTATATGGTGGGGATCTCTGGTCCCAATGAGGACATCACAAATGTTGAGACTGGGACTCCTGGGAGGAATCTCTATGTCCTCCTCTCTTGTCAGATAACCATTGTGAAGAACCTCTAGACATCACTGATGCCCTTAAGCCCCTTGGCAAGCTGTGCTGGGCAGACTAGATGGTCTGATTGGGGGAAATGGTATCCACTCCAGGCCTTCAATAAAGGACCTCTGAGGTGAGGTCAATAATATCCTTGTCCAGCACTGGAGCTCTGGGTTCAAGGATAAGTGATATCACCTAAGCCAGTGATCAAGCCGGTGATATCAAATCCATATATAGGCAAGGAGAAAGAGAACTTTTCCATGATTGACATCAAAGGTGTGAGAGGAGTTGTGCACAGTACACAAGTACTGCCAGTACTGGTCCAATGCAGGGAGAGTGAGCTTGGGTAGGAATCTTGTCTTGTCCTTATGTTTTTTGTCTTCAAACCTTCAGGGTCAGAAGAAGCAGGACACTTCAAACATCAAAACTTCTTCGTTTTTTATTCCAAGGTGGCAGCAGACTCCGTGCAGGGAAGGCCAGCCAGAATGGCCCCACAGGCTCGGGATGCTCAATAATGGCAAAGGTCTCCCAAGAGGAATCCTCTTCCATGATAGAAGGCCCAAGACCACACCATGAGGAGCTCTCATCAAATCACGAAAGACAAAAAAACTGCAGTTTTACTGATATACTTAAGTCCAGTAGCACCGGCAGTTATATTGCACTCTCTGCATGCCAAGGGCTTTCCTTCCCTTGTACCATGTGGACAACTTCATTTCTCCTCAGCGAGGGGGGGGGGAGGCATTCTGGGTTGTACCCAACTAATGTCTACTCAGAGTAGACCCAATTAATGCTCCTGTTCGCCATGCCTATTAATTTCAGTAGGTCTACTCTGAGTAGGACTGTCACTGGGACACAACCCTGTGTGTATGTCCAGAGGTTTCCTTCCCTTGTACTATCCAGAAAACTTCATGGCCTCACAAATATTTTCTTTTGCCAAGGCACTCTGTGTATGCTTAGAGGCTGTCTGTTACATTGCCATGCATGGCTAATTACTGGCTGCAATCTATATATTACTGCAAGGCATCCCTGCCCTGGCACCAGGCAGTCTGGAAACATCAGAGAGTTTGATTTACTGAAAGAGCAGTGCAGGGGGTGGAAGGGCACTCCAGGCTTCCAGCTATATCAGTTAATACCATGGAAGGCACTGCGGTTTCTCAAAAGGGCAACAAACGAAATGGATGCATCTCAAATCTGTTAATCAGATAAGATGGTTCTTGATTGGAAAAGTTTACAGTGACTTCAACATCGGGAGAGATTCTGCTAGTGGAGCATACTAGATGACTCTCAGAGTCCCTTCCAGCTCTACAATTCTAAGATTATATGCAGTTTCACATATAATACACTGAAATTATAAAGATGAAAGAAACACAAACACAATAGTTCTAAGTAAGGATTTAGAAGGTTTTTTTTAATAATGGTTTGTGAGAAATCCAACTGAATTATTTTAGAATTTTAGTAAAAAGAAGCACTGACAGAGACATTATGGCACTTGTCTTAATAATAACACACATTCAGTTGTCAACTTCCTAATAAATCCAAATAAAAAACCATGAAGCATTATTACTTTCTCCTGAAAGACCCAAAGTGCACTAAAATTTATAAAAAAATACTTTGTATAAAAACATGATGCAAAATTACAGCAAACACAGGCACTTTTATTCAACTGAACAAAAGCGTTGACAGATTCTGTACATGCAGACGTGTTGCTTGCGCAAGGTGTTCACTGGAGAAGAAAGCAATAGCTGAAAGTTTCTGTAGTTCATGTCAAAGATGTGATCTCAAAACTTTCAAAGTTTCTCTTGACGAGATTGTCCTAAATTAACACAAATTCAAGTTAATGCAAACACCACTTTAAATCATAGTTAAACTAAGCTATGGTGCTGGTACGAGCTGCTGAAACCGTGGACACTTTGCTCTCCCTCCTTCCCAGCTAAGTTTAAAGAATCTAAAATATAAATATAAAACTATACAAGAGCAAGTTATACAAGCAGAGGCAGCCCTCTCAATAGGGAGTGAGGCAGCTGCTTCAGAACAGGGGGCAGTGGAAATGCTGGAAGGCAGGGGCATTTGGTCTGCCCCAAACTAGCCTGCTGGCCTCAGGTACAGTGGAAGATGCTGTCATGTTTATAGAATTGATCAGCTAATCCATTTTTTTTAATGGAATGGTGAGACACTACTTGATCCTTTGTCTCAGGCAGCAATGTTTTGAGCTAGCGCTGTGGACACGTGCAATGCAATATGATGCACATTTAACTCTGAAGTAAGGTTTACTGAGTTTAGGTTGGTTTACTCCCAAATAAGTGTGTAGTATTTCAGCCTCTCTTTTTTTTAAGTTATACATTTTCATTTCCTGTTTGAAAGTATTTTGGGCCATCTCTGTTTATTATTTTGACATGGCAACAAAAAAGGGCTCTTTGTCTCTATGTGGGTCGCTGGGCATGATTTAAGACTGAAAGGCAAATGCATGCCTCATAATTCATTAAAACTACTTTACCTGGCATAATAATTCCCAGTCTCTGCTGAATGGCCTCCAGGTGAGCAATATATTCAGTTAATGAATGTTCAGGATCTTTAGATGAAGCTGAAGAAGTGCTGCAATGGCATAAATATAAAAATAATTAAGCCTCCCCATACACAAAATTCTCAGTACATAAAGTAGCCAAACACACTGACATAACCACGAAGGGCAAAACATAGTACCAACAGACTTGGGAGACCCTGACTATTACCCCCCTCCATGTGAAGCCCGGGGGGGGGTGTGCCAGCTGCTTTCCAGCTTTCCTATGAAGTTTGGAACCTGTTTAAGGAGATCCTGGTTTTCATGCTAAAAAGCAATTGCAGCTATATTCAGTTTAAACTTCCTTGTCTGACCAACAGCCTAGATTTTTTTAAACCATGAAGTGTAGCAATAATTGGAAGAAGTGCAGGTATTAAACGCTATTTGCAATACACATGCCACCGAAAAACAGAAAAGAAGTATTTCAGTTTTGTGGATAGGTACAACTCTAATTATAAAAGGGAGCTGAGCAGTATATTCACAGCTTTGGATTGGCCCCTTGTGGTCTTCCAGGTGCTGTTGGATCACAACCCCCATCATTTCTAACCGTCAGCCATGCTGCAACAGTTGGAGGACCGCAAATTCCCTGCTTCTGTCATAGATCATTCAAGCTTTAAATGCCGTTTTTATTTATAGAATGATTCCGAATGGTACATTAGTTAGAAAAAAAGTAGTGTGTGGATGACACCCACATTTGAAATAAATTCTACACCAACCTGTTATGCAGCTGCTGTGGTGGTTTAGGTGAGGAGTTCCCAAGACTCAAGAGATTGCTCCTGCTGCTGTGTCTCGCTTCTTGAGTTCCATCACCTGGAAACACCTCGTGCTGCTTTAGCACCTCGATTCTAGCCCTGGTACCTAGATTGAAGAGTATACAGTGATTCATTTAGACCTGAACCTATGGTCAATGAAGACAATTCTATAATGCAGGAAGGAAGCAATGTGTGCATTTTAAAAAGTAAGATATAGCCTACAGCAAAAACTTTTACTGTATAAGCCATGCATCAGTACTGCAGCAGACAGTCAAACATTTAAAAGCCTATTAACTATGAGCTGCTACAAGAACAAACTCAAGTCCTGAGCATTCCCTATGGCTTCCCACCTCCTGCTTTCCGCACCACCATCCAGAATCGAGAGATTTCCCTTAGTTTGTGTGGCTGCTTTCACAAGAGGGAAGCAGCTATACTTTTCAAAAGATATGTGGCATAATAGGTTACTCAGAAATAAGAGGAACACAAGTATGCACAGTTATGATAGGAGTTTAGTTTGTTCACTTCTGCACAAAGAGATATATACTAATAATAACTTGTAATCAATCCACAGGATTCTTCTGGAGTTCTCACATGAATTGTGTCTAACGTTAGGAGAAACAGATTCCGACGGCATCTCTTTCCTGCCAACTTTGTGCCATTTCTTCACCAGAAACTTTAACCTTGAGGCAAAAAGACATGAATCAGTGTGCAAAATAGTTTCCATAGTACTTGCAAGATCTCACAAAACTGTACAAATGCCGCCCACCACACTTACTGTGAAAATTCCAGGAAAAACATATAAGGTGGCCACACGACCCCCTCTCACACACGCACCACATACATCTCCACCCCCTCAAATCCAAGGGCATTTCTACATTTCACAGGCCACACATGCAGATTTTGGTAAACTATCAAGTGGCATATCAAGTTTGCCAGCCAAACAAACAAACAAACAAACAAACAAACAAACAACATACCTCCCCTGTCATATACACCATACTGGAATGCCCACCACCCACCACCAAGTCAGTAAAGTCCCTCTGTTCAGCAACAGGGATCATCTCTAGCACTCTTTTCTTTCTTTCTTTTAAAAAAGCCATTACATCATCGCTGAATTTAGGGCAGTGCGGGTGGATTTAGAAGGTTGAGCCGAAGGGGCACAAAATGTAGAAGATCCATCATTTAGAAGATTCATTTTGGCCTGGCTCAGGGTGCTGTACTACCAAAGGTTACCAAAGTCCACCCCCTGGTTCAGTGCCCACTGCCAGCTCTACATGGCTAGTGGGCATGAAACAGCTGAGAAAACGGGTTGATTTCTTTTGTTCTTTCCACACACCTCAGCAAGTGCCCACTGCCAGGCCAAAGTGGCTAGCAGGTAACAAATGTGAAGGCCCTGGGGAATAAACCCTGGAAAATCTGGGATAAAGTCTTTAAAAAAATCAAACTGAAAAAACCATATTTTCTTCTTTCCCTACCAATACACCCCCCATTCAATAAAAACACTTCACAAGGCACTTTGACTGGCAGATGCCCTTGGTTGCTTCAGGTATGCCATCTTCATTTCAATTCCTCTTTTAAAAAGAAAAAAATAGATGATAACATGTAGTGAAATGTAGAAATAGGGAACAATTTAGTGATATTTGAAGAAAAGTGTTTGGTTACCTTGATATTGCAATCACCACTCTAATGGCAGACCTGAACTTTGTAAAGGAACGGCTCCGTAATTCAGAGACGGTCAGATCAGGAGACGGATAGATGCCCATGCGCGCTATGAGGGACAGGGTTGCTTGCTCGCATTCTTGGAATCCACCCAGAAGCAGCAGAAGATATTTTTTCTGATAAACCAGAGCTTTCCTAAAGCTCTCAGCTCTCAAATACTTCCTGTATAACTTCTGCATCTAAATTTTAAAGAGAGAAGAACATTGAGCTTACAGAAAATTTAGAAACCAATTACAAAAAGCACCTACCTCAACAATATTTCCCTGCAATCCATTTGTCTATGGCTGAGAGCTTTCCAAACTGTGTGTTGCACAAACGCTCCCCCCGCTCTCCTCCCAGGACTGGAAAGGCGTTGGTTTTACCTCCAGTTTGCTAGGAAAACTGAATTACTATGTCGCGAAATGATGCATGTCTAAAAAACGTGCCACCAACATGAAAAGTTTGGAAAGCTCTGGACTATGTGCTCTTAGCAGTTAAATGTTTACAGGTCGTGTGTGAGTATGAATGAACGATTGCAGCCTAATTCATTACTGGTTCCTCTTCCCCCTTGAGTGCCTCAACACTTGCTATTTAGTTGTTTCTTGGTTGTCTTGAGGTTTTAAGAGGGCCCACTACTGTGTTTTGTTTAATAAAGCTTTTAAACTTTTCCTTTGCTGTGCTTCTTGGATGCCATAATCCTCACCCTGGTCTGATCAGCCAGAACTCAGTATTTTTGGTAAAACAGGTGATTCTACCTCAAGTTTGCCATTTCTCAGTTTGGGAAGATTTGGGATTTTATCAGCTTGGGGTGATTCACCAGCTGCAATCCTATCTGTGCATAACAAATCTCAGCAGTAATCCATGACCTTATCATATCCAGAGTGCGCTATTGCAATGCATTCTGTGTGGGTCCGCCTTTGTAAACTACTTCATAGAATCAAAGAATTGCAGAGTTGGAAGGGACCGAAGGGAATCTCAACCGAAGCATCCATGACAGATGGCCATCCAACCTCTGCTGAGAAACCTCCAAGGAAGGAGTCTACCAACTTCTGAGGGAGGCCGTCCCACTGTTGAGCAGCTCTTACCATCAGAAAGTTCTTCCTGATATTGAGTCGGAATCTCCTTTAGAAGCTTCAGCAGATGAAGAATGCAGCAGCCTAGGTGATGACAGTGGCTAAATGCTCAGTCTACATTACACCTATTCTGCATCTGTTGCACTGGCTTCTAGGCCAACTCAAAGTGCTGCCAATAACTTTAAAGCCTTTAATTGTTTGGGGCCCTTCCCTCAGAGAAGCTGGCCATAGGACTGTGCAATGGAGGCCCTGCTTGTGTGACCTTCAGAAAGCGAGGGAAGGTGGGTGGGCACAGTTTTCGGAGGGGCCCCATAGGTAGGGATCATCCTCTCTGGAGCTATATGATCAAAAACCTCCCCTTCAGTGGCACTGAGACTGGCTGAGGATGGTTTTTAATGAGGGGGCTCAACAGGCAGGAGTTTTTAGTCTTATATATGGCTGGCTGTGACATATTGAACTGAAGTATCTTTATTACTATTATTATGACTGATTTATGTTGCTTATGTTTTATGCTTTTATTTTTCAATAAAATAAATTAAATTACAACAGAAATTATACATATAAAATCAAAAAGAAAAAAGAAAAAAGAAAAAAACAAAGAAAAACCATAACCCTAACATTCACAATACATAACAAAACATACATAGACTTTGACTTCCTTCCACTGTTTTGGGACTTCAAATTTTCAATTTTCTTAATTGTTGTGTTATATTTATATTGCTTCTAGCTTTATACCTATTACAACCATTTCTTTGACCCTGCAGAACTTCACTCATTACATTCCGATATTTTTACTCCAGAACAATGTTTTTTCATGTATTCTTTAACACAATCACATTCTTTTATTAATTTTTGTTCTGACTGTCCCCTTAAGACTGCCGTTAATCTTGCCAAATCTATATATTCACAAAGTTTAATTTGCCATTCTTTTACTGATGGGATTTCCCGCCCCCTTCCAATTTTTTGCTATAAGCATCCTGGCAGCCGTTGTCGCATACAGAAATACTTTCTTTTTGTTTCTAGAAATATTGTTTGTGATTAAACCCAGAAGAAATGCTTCTGGTTTCCTAATAAAAGATATTTTTAACATCTTATGTTTTATATGGATTTAAATGTTGTAATCTATACATTTATTAATAAATAAACACTCATTTTGGGAGTTCAAGATTTTCAACACAGGATTCCCTTAACCCCTGCTCTGAGCACTATACCCACCTATCCACCCTTCCTATTGCCAGCTAAATTTGGCTTCGTATGTTACTGCTGATATGCATGAGAACAGCTCAAAGAAAGAGAGCATATGCAGAGAAATTTTTACCTTCAGATTGGAAGATGGCATTGCTGACTTGTTTTCTGCCACAACATTAGTTTTTGTTTCTTCATGCTCTGTTGTTCGCAAGCCATTGTGCAAAATAGGTATCTTCTCCTGATAAGCAGTCCCTTCCGATTCTTGCATGGAGTTAATAACACATGTAGGTTTGATCTAAGCATGACATTTAAAGACTGGTTCAAAACTTCAAAATTCAATACAATATAGGCAATGAAATTCAGCAACATTTAAATATAATGGCCTGATACGGGCTGTGTGCTTTCCCTTGTGACTAGGGAAGAGGGATGGGGTAGACCACATCAGTGAGCAAGAAGGATAAGTCTCTGGAAAACTGTGTGTTACCCAAGTACCCTAGGCTGTCTGTTGCCGACCTGGGGAAAGTCTCTCCCCCCCACCAATGAAACCAAATTATATATTCCAAATTATACAAATTATCCAATAATCAAACAAATTCCAATGTTATGCCTAATTATAAATTATTATTATTTTTTAGCTGACTTTCCATGCTTCGAGATTGGAGGGAATCCTAATCCTCTCATAGTTCTGCTGCATTTCAAAATATTACAATAATTCCCTTAATACATTCTGATGTTAATCCTTCATTATTTTCAATAGCCTCTGTGTTCATTCTGCAAGTGAGTTTAAGTCCAAATAAAATGTTTCTGTGTGGATTTTATGTCTTACTCTTCTTCTTTATAGTCCAAATCTGTAATCCAAGATTCCCCTCTGTAAATTCACATCCTCTTGTCACAAACTGGTGTTTCTGCTGAATCAGTCCAGAAGCCTTCCACTGCAGGGAGCTGCCATATCGACACACAGTCCAGATAAAATCAAATCATGGCGTCTGCCCAGTGTTTTTCCTTAACCAGCTGCTATTCAAACATTATTAGCTTTTCCCGGGGAGGGGAGTTACCAAGTAAACTGGAAGTACAAATATCTAAGAGTAAAATGTTAGAGGTCTCTGCCCCCCCCCCGCCAAAATAATTTGATTCAGCTAGCTGGTCAGTCTACTTTCAGTTTCACTCCTGGCTCCTTGTTAAATTAATACTTCGTCAGAAACCTCCCAAGCAGATATCCAAAGTTCTTTGGCATTTCCCCAGTTGTTAATGAGATGTCTCTTCTACTCCAGGGGAGTCTTTTGATCTTCTTCCAGGAAACCAAGAGTCGAAAGCCTTGATTTTCCTTTCCCCCCCGTTATTTCCACACAGTTAGTAATTATTAGAGTTATTAAAACCTTATTATATCAACAAATGCAAAATTTTTAGTCTCACTTGCTTTCATAAGTCCAGCGGTCGTCCCTTCCAGAGGGGATTCGCCAAATGTAATCGCATAGGCAAATATCGAAGGAAAGTAAATAAAGGCTCACCCCCCTTTTCAGTTCCGTCAAACCGGCATCTCAGCTGATAAGTCCCCTTTTCCAATCGAGTCTTCTAAATCTCCAGAGGCTGAATTAATTAGCAGAAAAAATCCTCCCTCTTCACTCAAAGCTTGTCCATTATTTAAATCCAATTTTTCATCTTAAGAAATGTCACTTGCGGAGATAGCTTCGGAGAGTGCCAGAATCACACGGGGGCTTTCTATCCAATGCCCCCCAGCCCCTTATTCCCTCCAGATTTGGGGCCAGGTGTTGGGCGACTGCGGATGAGACTGTTTCCTCCACCCCTGGAGGAATTTGGGAGGCTGATTACTCCCATCTCAGCCTCTAATTGCCCGTGCGAAACGGAGATGATGGAATTTCAGCCATCATCTGTGGCGACGAGCCGGAAGTCTTGCAGCCTTGCGGGGGGCAGGTAAATTCTTTTTACAAAATGAAGTTCAGGGACCTCAACCCCCATATCCTGGTCTGATGTACTGCTCCATTGTGCATTTTCCTTCTTCAGCTCCCCACTCGGATCAGGTTAAAAAATGGAAGGCTCTCCTTGAATGAAGTCTGAGGAGCAGATAAGGCCCCACATGCCAGGGAGTCTAGGCAGAGTTTGATTTGAGGAGAGGTCTGGAAATCTGGCCTTTGATTGTTTTCATGTTTTCTGTGTACCTTTTTGGCTTTGGTATGTGGGTCATGATTCTGACGGCAAAGAGTAGGGAGAAGGAGAGTGTCTCTTACAGGGTCTCGACTTTTGTTTTTTTCTTGAGGATTGAGCGCTGTTTACTGGATTCGATGCCTGGGGTTACTTGAATTGATAACTGGATCCAGAGCCACCAAGGTGGATGAAAGCCACCTGAAATTCTCAACTGGTGCATAAAAGTGCAGTCTTTCTAGGGGAGCATTAAGAGCATCATGTGGTCTGCTGAGGGCTCTGGCAGCCACTAATGTAGTAATTCCCTCCACTTCTGAAAGACCTTCCTGTATGATGGTAAGAAAGGAGGAATACGGTTTCTTTTGAGGCATTCCCTCTCCCCTATGGCTCTAAAACAAAAACCACTTTTGTTTGAAGACGACCTGTTGGCTCACTCAATGTTGTTTCTACCTGGGGATGTGCCAGATGTAACAGAGTTACATCTGTTACATTCACCTGGGGACATTCCACCTGGGGACATTCCACCTGGGGACATTCCACCTGGGGACATTCCACCTGGGGATGTCCCATTGTAACAGAGTTGATTCTGTGGTTGTTTTCTTTGGCTGTGGCCTTTGCTGCCTTACATGAAATCCATTGGCTCTTCTTGTGAGGAGTCGCTAGTTTCTTTGCTTTAATTATGGGGCCCAGAGATTTCTTTTTGGGAGAGTGGATGAGTAAAGAGAGAGATTTTGAGGAAGCAAAAAGAGGAATGCAGCTAAACTGAAGTAAAAAGGTATAAAGAGAAGAGAAAGTTAAAGATAACTCAAAAAGCAAGCACAAAGAAAAGGAACAAGGACATCTGCTTGAGCTGGCAGGAAGACAAAACTAGAGAGATGCTGACAGGAAAATGAGGAGGAGCAGAATCATAGAGAATCATAGAGCTTTCCTTCTTGAGTTGCTAGAGCAGCTAGGACCAAGCATGGCTGCTACATAGCTCTTGTCTGCCAGGAAAATAGCTCCCAGAAATTTAGGATGAACTCTTCCTTCAACCCCCTCAAAAGGGGAAACGGGTTACCCGCCTTTTTTTCTTTTTTTTTAAAAATTGCTTATAAGCATTAACTGAAGTATGAACAATGGCTTATCAAAATAAAATAAAATGAACCCTCTTACTGGAGATTTGGAGGAGGCCAGTAACTCTGCTTTAAGTTCCTCAACTATATGCAACAAGGCTGCAACTGCTTCATCATTTGAAGGAGGCGAGTTAACTGTTCTGTTAAATAAAAGGTAGAAAAAAAGAAAGAATCCAAGTAATTGTAGACTCCGTTGCTGACCCATGGAACAGATCTGTCTCTATACATATGAAACCTGAACCATTTGACATTAAGACAGCATAGAAAACAGAAGTAATTCACCAACTGTATATGGAATAACATTCACCAGTAAAAAAGTACTAATGTGTTTTTATGAAAGTAATGAAGGCATCACTTTTTTCAGGCACACCTTACCTCCCATGTTCATGTAGACTGAGCATATATGGTAAGCTGGGGCCTGAAAGTGTCATGAACTGCCACATTCAGGCCTGATTCAGACCATTGTTTAGTGTTACATCAGCACCAGCAGGTGCAAACTTTGAGCTGCTTTGCATCGTGTGCAGGTACGAGCACCTGTATATGTATGTGTGTGTGAGTGTATTCATATTCCTTACTGAAGGTAAAGCAGAAAAATGTAATTTTTTAAATGTAATAATAGTTCAGGTCAGGCTTCCTCAACCTCAGCCCTCCAGGTGTTTTTGGCCTACAACTCCCATGATACCTAGCTAGCAGGACCAGTGGTCAGGGATGATGGGAATTATAGTCTCAAAACATCCGGGGGGCCGAGGTTGAGGAAGCCTGTTTTAGATGCATTACATCTGAATTGGGCCTTAGGGTCAAGAATCTTGTTGACATGTAATAGTTTTAGGATTTTATCCAAGGAAACCAATGTTTCTAGTTGGTGCAGAGAAAATGTCCACTTACTAGGACTGGATAAGACATTAGTAACAAATTACGGAAACCAGGACTCATAGCTGTGGTGGTCCCTCAGTTTTGATAGGTATTTCAAACACGAAAAATAAAAAATTGGTTTCAATTAAGATCCTTGTAAAATACTCACCGCTCTGTAGTTTTGTATATGAACTCAGAAAGATAACCTGCAGCAATGAGCAACTGTTCTCTGATGTTTTCTAATTTCTGCTGCTCCACATGGAGCATTACTGTATCTGCTGTGAAGTTGGTATAATGATTTTTTGAAGGACATGGAGGAAGTTCATCTTGATTTTTATGACAATTAAGGGATCTTTCCTGTTTCTCCAAGTGTTCTAGAATCTGTTGCAAATCCTTTGTTCTTCTAGTGTTCTGCCAACGTTGCAATTCCAACTCATGCTATGGGAACAGAAGCATAGCTATTTGCAATATATAAAAATAAAGTAGCACTTTGCAATGCACACAGGAAATAATTCACAAGCTGTAGGAAGAAGTTAGTATCTAAGCTCTTCCATGCCATGAGATCCATTGCTAACAAGATGAAGTGGGGGGGGGGGAGAGGAGAGGAATGTTATTTGCAGAAATGGTTGGTGGGAAGGGTGGTGCTGCAGTGAGCACCAGTAAGAGTACTGGGTTAGCTTTGCCAGGGTATCCACACCACTCTTCTTGTCCCCCCGATATGTGGTAGTGTCAGGAGGCCAGGTCCACAGTGCTATCCTTCCCTGTGGGCCGCTACTGGTTCTCTGAAACACACTTTTCTATGTCTCTTTACTATTAAATAATTCCTTAACTCACCTGAATCCTCATGTCAGGTTCTCTCATTTATACATTCAAAGTATAAAAGGCTAAAATAATCTGAAAAGGGGGAAGGCATCCTGGTAAAACCAGTGTGGTCCTGACTTGCCCCTCATTTATCCTGGGATGAGTAGACTTATTATTGATATGCTGAGTAAGGTGCCACTTTCTCCACAAACACCCAGTGTGAATAATCCAAATTAGGAAAGCATACTGGTAAAAATAAAAATAAAATATTTGTGGTGATGTTTTTATTGTATCATAGGGCGGATTATTGAGGTAACAAATCCATGGCTATAAATAAGTAAAAAGGCCTCTGAACTTTTTCAAGCCAGGGCTGAAAAAAGTAAAAAGAAACCACATGTTCTTACCAGACTTTCTCCAGCTTCCTGTAGTTCCTGCAGTTTGCCAAATTCTGTTTGTTGTTTCTGCTTTATTTCTCTTCTTCTTTGTTCTGTCCCTCTTTCCTGCTCCCTCAGCAATCTGAGAATGGACTGCAGCTGATCCCATTTCTTTCTCATTTGTATATCTTTCTCTGTCTGTATCTTCAAGGCATGGATAATGTCCTCTTTTTGACTTTGCAGAGCAGCCTGTGCGGCTTGTAAAGTGGTGTGGAGCTCTTGTTCTTTCGGAGGCTGTTCAGAGGGCATCTGCATTTCACCCATTTGCTTCTTTGAATCAAGTACTTGTTGCCGCGTCTTCTCAATTATGGCTAAAAGATTCCTGGCATGGGACCTCTCTTCGTACAACTGAGCTTTCAGTTCCTGCAATGAATCGTTATGCTTACAAGACCCACATTCATTTATTCTCATGCTCAGCTGTTCTGTCAAAATACGTTCATGTTTCAAAGCACTTAAAAGTTCTAAACTTCGATTCTTCTCAACATCTTCACTTTTCTGCAGTTCCAAGAGTTTATTTTTATATTGGGACAATAAAGCTTCACAGCGAGAATGTTCAATCTCAAGTTCTTTACGGAGATTACTGTTTGCTGACTGTTCATGCTCTAAAGCCACAGACAGTTGGTTGTTTTGAATGCATTGTAGTTCCAAGGCAGCTTGCAACTCCTGTACAGAAGACGGGAACAATCACTACAATTACACAAGACTTTCAATGTCTGAGAGGAATTCCAGTTTGTAAATTAACATTAAAAAGCAGATTCTGATCCAGAAGCCCATAACTTGCTAATTCTAACTAAATTATTGGTAATTTGACCAGCAACAATTCACATATTTGTCTAGGATGGAGCTTGATGCCTCAAACACAGCAGGTAATCCATAACCTTTTAAATAATGTGTACATATCAACTCCAGGGCCAGGCTGTGAATCATAGACAATGTTTCTTGGCATTAATTACCTGTTGGCATTCACAAAATAGCATGGTACCTCACATTTTCAGGAATGAGCCATGCACTGCAAATAGGCATGTTCTGTTGTGCCCTGGCCATCATTTGTTGTCCATCAGTTGGGATACTTTTAATTTAGAGAAAAATATGTTTTGGATTATTAAAAGTTAAATTGGTATTTTGGGAGAGGAAAATTGCATGCAATTGGAAGCACGTTTTCTTCACATTTGAAACATTTTTGTGTGTTTGTTCAGTTTTTGGTAATAGGTGTGTAGGTATAATCAATACCCTAATTCAAAAACTTATGTTGTGTGGTATGGCTTACTTTCTTAGTAAGAGGCATGTGGTCAATCTTGTTTGAAAATCATACACAGAAGCTCTTTCCCTATCCATACAAGTGCAGAGAAAAAAAATTTGTGTGTGTGTGTAGAGACAGTGGCACTCTCTGCACATGTACTGTGGCACCAAAAAAAAAAAAAAGGTTTTTTACAAGTCCTATTATGATAAAACAGCAAAATTAAAATTTGCAGCCCCCCCATTGCAGCTCTACAAAGTTAAAATGTTACTCGCCATGACTGCCACCCACTTATCAACCAATGTTACTGGTGAGGCAGTGGAAGAACAAGGTTTAATCCTGCCCCCCTGTGTACTTTTCCTTCAAGCAGGTGGGGTGAAGGACTCTCGCTGCTGCCTTACTTAAAGGAGAAGCAGAGCTGCATCAAAGGGCAAGTCCTTTGCAAAAACAGTCTTGTCCTTTAAACATCTGAGTGATCAGGCAGGGGGGAAGGAACTCCTTTACTCAGCCCGAAGTTTAAGCAGAAGCACGGAGAAAGCTGCTTCCAAGACCACTTTTCCAAAGGGCTTTAAGACAGTCCTCTGGAGGCTATCTTAAACCCTTTGCAAAGATCCCTGCCCTCCCTTTTTCAACCTCCAACACTGGAGTTTAAAGGCGGAGGGCTGAGACATGCAAATCAGTATGACCTTCTATGAATGACAGGTGTCTGGGATTGCCCACCTGTCATATTTGACTTGTGAGGTCAATCCTGGAAGCAAAAGGTTCCCACCCCTGATATAGAATACATTCATTTATTAAAAGGCCTTCCCTGCTGCATTTTTTAAAACAAACAAAAATTAAATAAAATCTTACTTATGGTTTCCTGAAAGCAGGATTTAGAGGCATGGTAAAACAGAATACATAAGCTTGAGTAGCAAGAAAGGCTATGATTTCCCCACAAGACTTTACCTCTATTGCTTTTGACTTCTCTTCCTCTTTTAACTTGTGCTGATGTTGTTGTTCATCTAACATGTGCTGTAGTTCTTTTTCTTTAACTTGTTCATTTTGGAAGTCTTGAAGAACAGCTGTCATATCTTTCTCCTTATTTTCCAGTGCAGAACTGCAACATACAAAAGTTCTATGTATATATTTTTTTTAAAAAAACAGCTAACCTGCATCTTTCTGTTTTTTTAGCAGACATGCAGCTGTATCCAACTTAGTTCTAATCAGAATAATCCACTAAAATTAATAGACCTAAGGTTAACCACACCCATTTATTTCAATGGATCTGCTCCAGGTAAAATGAACCCCTGGACACAACCCAACGCCTTTAGTAACTGAGCAAGAAGCAAAAACAATCATGTATCATGGGAGGGGTGTTTCTAGGACTAAGGTGAAGCTGTGACGCTCCCTTATTATTTTTGCTATTGGATGCTGCCTGTTGTTCAAGTAATCTTATTATATTTATAGTATTCAAACGTGGTGTTCTGTATGTTATTATATTTTTGTTTTGCTACATCATTATGAAATTGTTTGCAATGCATCTGTTTCTTTGTCATGAGCCTCTTTGGGCAGGCTTTTTTGTGGCAATATGAATAAATGAATGAATAAAACACTTCGCATAGCGCTTTTTATTATGTCAGGAACAACACTTCTTAACTTTTAACGTTTCAGCACAGGTTGGTATAAACAGTGAATTCTCAAGCTGAAACACTTCCTATACTAGAGTCCTAGAAACAAAAATCAGGAAGGGACTCTGCAGTTGAAACCCCAGGGACATGTGGAAAGGGGAACTGGAATAAGAAATTTGTGACAACAATTATGTTGCTCTTTGACTTTATAGTAAAATCAATCATTAAAAATCACAACTAGAGGTAGTGAGTAGGTAAAAGGTAAAGAACCCCAGGCAGTTAAGTGCAGTCGCGAATGACTCTGGGGTTGTGGTGCTCATCTTGCTTTACTGGCCAAGGGAGCCGATGTTTGTCCGCAGACAGTTTTTCTGGGTCATGTGGCCAGCATGACTAAGCTGCTTCTGGCAAAACCAGAGCAGCACACGGAAACGTGTTTACCTTCCCACCGGAGAGGTACCTATTTATCTACCTGCACTTTGACGTGCTTTCGAACTGCTAGGTTGGCAGGAGCTAGGACCGAGCAATGGGAGCTTACCCCGTTACGGGGATTGGAACCGCCGACCTTCCAATCAGCAAGCCCAAGAGGCTCAGTGGTTTAACCCACAGTATTTAGGCAAATACTGAAATGCAAAAAGTTGTTAGAAGAGGACTGTTTTGTAATACAGGAGGATTGGGGCACAAAGGCACCCCAGAACTTAACTGAATGTCTCCAGTATGATACAAACTGAGAGCAGGAAGAACTTCACAATAGGACATTTACTTGGAAATTGTAGCTGTAGATTGTTCTAAACGCAAACTGAACTGCCCTTGGAAGTCCTTACCTGTACTTAACTATGTCTTCCTGGAGGCCCTGTAGGGATTTTTGGAGCCTCTCATTTGTTTGCTTGCTTTCACAGAGATCTGATTTCAAGTTCGATATTGCGCTGTGTTCCTGTTTCAGTAGTTCATGCATCTCAGAGGATTTCTCTTGTTCACTTTTTAGAGAAGCCTGCAAGTCACTTGCAATGGATTTCTCCTGCTGAAGTTTGTATTCTAGTAATTCAACTGAGAACAAATACAAAGTTACAACAAAATTAAAAAAATTAAATCCATTCCAATAACTTAAAGTAATTCCCCCCCCAATATAACTTTTAAAAATGACAAATGAAGTGGATTTTTAAAGGCACATAAATGCAGTATGTATTGTGACATTTTTCTGTTTTCCCATACTTGCTTCACATTAGGCTATAAAAAGGCTGCTATTCATTACTTTCAGATTTCACCTATCCAAGGCACATTTAATTTAGAAGGCCAATTCAATAAACCAGATTCAGTGCACTCCTCATGTAGATTTTTACTTGTATGAAATTTCACTTGACCAAGTGAAATAATAATATATGAAGGATTTGTGTAAGTCTGTATGACATCATCAACATCATCATTATTCATTATGTGTAAGAGACAAATTCTCAGTTTCTTCAGTTGTGGAACTCATTTTTCACAGAAACCCAGCAAGAACATTTGACCTATGCTTTTACTGGTGAAGTTAAACAGGTATGAACATTCTCCAACAAGTGACCTGAGGTACCAGCAGTGCTTGCCTTATCTTTCTTTTATGGGCATTCTTAGCAGTGATGTAGAATACTTCGTTAGAGCATGCATAGAATTCTACCAGTGTCTTCCTGAAAAAGCTTCTCAAAAACACCCTTAGCAAGCAAGAATCTTTCAGTGGGGAGATACAGGAACAGCTCTATGACAAGCCAATGACAGAAAACCAAAGGGCTGGTAATTCTGCATTCTAATGTGGTATAATTCTATGTATATGGCACTGGGTAGAAACTTCTCTGGAGAAGTTTCTAACTCCCTGAAGTGTTCTCACGCATTTGCACGATAGCACTGTCAGAACATCTGGCATACCAAACACATAAGGCAAAAAATGGGGGGGGACACCAAACAGGGTAATTGTGTTGGTACTTCCTTTTCTTCTTACATACAGGCGAGTGGGAGTTCATCCCCCAGATGCACTGTGTCTGATGGGGAGGGATTTACTGTCACAGTGCAGTAACCATACTTGATTCTTCATGAGTGGAAGACAGATGGCCATTGCACTCATTACTTTGTTGCTGCTTGTTATAAAAAAAGGTATGTATGGTTTATTTCATAAAATTATATACCACTTAACGGATGAAGAAAAAACCTTTTAAAAAGAGGCTTTGCATCCAGACAAGGAAGGAGCAAGGCAGTGGGTAGGCCTCATGTTTTTTTCTGAAGAAGTGCAGTGCCAGAAATTCCTCTCATCCCAGCCTCAGTTCTCCAAGAGTCATCAGGGAAGAACGCTTGGGAGAACAGACAGGAAGAACAGAAGTGGTGGTATTGCAAGACCAGGGGGAGGATGATTTGCAGTGGCTAAGACAGCAGCAGTTAAGACCCAGTGGCTGGCTCTGGGACATACTGGCAACAACAATGCTGAGGTGACTGCCTCTGGGGTGGCTCAGGACTTCATGGTTGTCTTCATGACCATGGGGCTGTCCCAATATGTCACCAGCCTAACGCATGCTGCAGGTCACACTCTGGGCCTTGCTTTCTCAACTGGGCAGGAAGAGGGTGATTTGAAAGTGGGTGACATTGACATCAGTCCCTTGTCATGGTCCAATCACTTCCTGTTGAGATTTAGGCTTTCAGCACCTTTCCCGCTCTGCAGAGGCAAGGAACATATTAGGATGGTTTGCCTTCAGAGGAGGCTGGTGGATCCAGTGAGCTTCCAGATGGCTCTGGGGGATTTCCCAGCTGATATGATTGGCAACCCTGGAACAACCAAATGGCTCAGGCCGTTGACACAATAATCCTGAACATCTTCTCCTGCTTCATGGAGTCTTTCTGGCACCCTGGTATACTCCAGAGCTTAGGGCGAGGAAACAAGCTGGGAGATGGTTCAAACACGAGTGGAGCAAAATCTGGTTGAAGGCAATTGCACACTGGTGAGGGCTCATCATTGAGTCTACCTAGTGGCAGTGAAGGCTACAAAGAATGCTTCCTTTGTCAACTCCATTGCATCCTCATTGTGCCGTCCAGCAGAGCTTTTCCGGGTACTGTGGTGCCTGTTACAGTCTGGCAGAAGGAGGTGGCAGAACTGACGATAACTCACTGTGACTTGTTTGCAAAGCATTTTGAGGATAAAATTGCTTACATCCACCGGGATCTTGACACTGCTGTTATTGCAGATGAATCTCATAGGGTGTCCAGAGCACTGTCTGGTCCTGTTGTGTTGGAGGAGTTTCAGTTAGTAAGACTTGAGGGTGTAGACAAGGTGCTGGGATCGGTCAGGGTGACCACTTGCACTCTGGACCTTTGCCCCTCTTGACTGATAAAAAACCAGCATGTGGCCTCAGTGGAGCAGAATGCCTTCCATCAGCTTCATCTGGTGGCCCAACTACGTTCCTATGTGGACAGAGACAGCCTAACTTCTGTTGTCTATTCTGTTAGATTACTGAAACACATTATAAGTAGGGCTGTGTCAGAAGATGGTTTGGAAGCTTAAGCTGGTGCAGAATTTGGTGGCCAGGTTGCTCACCGGGGCAAGACCGCTGGAGAACATCACACCGATCTTGGCCCAACTGCACTGGCTGTCCATTAGTTTCCAGGCTCAATTCAAAGTGCTGGTTTTGACCTATAAAGCCTAAAATGGCTCAGGACCGCAATACCTCAAGGACTGACTCTCCCCATATAAACTGACCCAGACTCTGTGATCATCTTCTGAGGCCCTCCTTCCTTCTGTGCCTCATCGACAAGAGGTCCAAAAGGTGGCAACATGAGAACAGGTCTTTTCTGTGGTGACTCCCTGTTTGTGGAATGCTCCCCCCCAGGGAGGTTTGTCTGGCGCCTTCATTATACACCTTTAGGCGCCAGGCAAATACATTCCTCTTCTCCCAGGCCTTAGGCTGATTAATCTTTTATGGCCTTTAAAATGTTGTAGGTTTTTTTTGCCAGGGGCGGGTATTATTGTTGTGTTATTAAGTATTTATTTTGTGCTTCTATCCTGTATTTTTATCTTGTGAACTACCCTGAGATTTTCACATGAAGGGTGGTATATAAATTTTAACAACTATGAGGAGGAAGAGGAAACTGAGATAAGATATGATAGCCATCTTCAGACATCTCAAGGACTGTCACATGGAGCAAACTTATTTTCCTCTGCTCCAGAGGGTAGGACTTGAACCAATGGCTTCAAGTTACAAGAAAGGAGAGTCCAACTAAAGACCAGGAAGAACTTTCTGGCAGTTAGAGCTGTTCAACATGGAACAGACTCCCTCGGGAGGTGGTGGACTCTTCTTCCTTAGAGATCTCTAAGCAGAGGTTAGATGGTTATCTGGCACAGATCCTTTTGTTGTGTTTCCTGCACTGTAGTTGCTTGGACTAAATGACCCTTAGGGTCCCTTCCACCTCTACAATTCTATTATTACATGATAAAAGTGTTTGCAAAATAAAGATTAAAGATTTAACTCCTTGCATCCTGTTTCGCAGTCAAATGAAGGAATGGTAAAAAGTGAGTAACATTTTGTAAACTTCCATAAGGTACTACCCTGCCTTCGAAGTTGATGTTCTTGTTTACTCTGATGATTCTCTGTATTTATAAGTGTTTCTTGGAGTTGTTGCAGCTTCTCCTGGCTTTGAAGATGCATCAGTCGCAACTCTGCTTCAAGGTCCTGTATTTCAGTAAGCAAGCTGTTTCTATCTGAAGAAAGAAGATGCTCCAGAACCAACTTTTGCTGCTGCTCCTGAAATGAAAACAAGTCCATGTTACATATTAAATAACTTATTTCAGTTTCTTTGAGGATGTAAATTCTTACATCCAATCCTTTAAGCTACATAACCAATTTCCAACCTAGGTTGTTATATTAAGCTGGAAATTGGTTATTGTAGCTTAAAAGGATAGCCTAACTACTGGATCCTTTGCTGTCACTTGAGGCTCAGGTGGCCTCGGTGGCGTGGAGTGCCTTCCATCCGTTTCAATTGGTGGCCCGGCTGCATCCCTATATGGACTTCTGTTGTCTATGCTCTGGTAACCTCAAGGTTAGATTATTGCAATGCATTGTACATAGGGCTGCCTCTGCAAACGGTTCAAAAACTTCAGCTAGAGCAGAATTCAGCGGTCAGGTTGCTCCTCAGAGCAAGATGGTTTGAGCATATTACACTGATCCTGGTCTGACTGCAATGGCTGTCAATTAGTTTCTGGGCCCAATTCAAAGTGCTGGTTTTGACCTATAAAGCCTTAAATGGCTCAGGACCACAATATCTCAAGGACCGCCTCTTTCCATATGAAAGACCCTGAAATCATCTTCTGGGGCCCTTTTTCAGGTGCAGCTTGCACGAGAGGTCTGCAGGGTGACAACACAATAATGGTCCTTCTCTGCAGGGGCTCCCCATCTGTGGAATGCTCTCCCCAGGGAAGTTCACCTGGTGCCTTCATTATACACATTTAGGCGCCAGGCAAAAACATTCCATTTTAACCAGGCCTTTGGCTGATCTGATCAACATCCTATGCCCTTTTAAAATGTGGTTCTTTGAGGGGAGGTTATTGCGTTGTTTTTATTTTGAGTATATCTATTGTGGTTTTTATGTTGAACTTCTCTGTGAACCACCCTGAGACCTCCAGGTATAGGGTGGTATATAAATTCAATCATTAAATAATAATAATAATAATAATAATAATAATAGATGCTTGTTTTCCTCCTTCCTCACCTTCCCTTTTCTTTATGTGTCATGCCTTTTCGTCTGCCTAAGGGCAGAGACTAACAGTTTTGAAAGCTATTCTAAGAACCTTTTCAGATAAAGTGCTGGGTGAAATGGATTCAGGAATGGGGAACCCCTGGCTTGTGGGCCTAATTAAGCTTGCCAAGTCTCCCTATTTTGGTGGTCAAATTGGCCAGCTAGGTCCACCTGCCCTACACCTGATAACATATATCATGTTAAGCATGGGGCAGGTAAAGTTTCAGCTGGGCCAAAAGGTGATGAACTGATTGGTGGCAGCTGCAAAACCCTTTGCATGATGCACTGATGCCCTTACAACCAGCTGATTTTTAGCACAGGGATCTATCTCTGCAAGCCTCCTCAGCTGGGGTCAGATGCACTAGGGAGTTTCTCTTCAGGAATCCCACGTGCAGCTGAGGGGGCTAGAAGGAGTGTCTTGGATTTAAAGGGATTCCTTGTAGCAGATGATCATCTGATCACAAAATCATGGGTGGCAGTTAATGGATTGAAGTTGAATCCTGACAAGACAGAAGTACTGTTTCTGGGGGACAGGGAGCAGGCAGGAGTGGGGGACTCCCTGGTCCTGAACTGTGCCCTTAAAGGACCAGGTGCGCAGCCTGGGGGTCATTTTGGACTCACATCTCTACATAGAGGCGCAGGTTACTTCTGTGTCCAGGACACCTGTCTGCCAGCTCCATCTGGTATGCCAGCTGCAACCCTACCTGCCTGCACACTATCTTGCCAGGGTGGTATATGCTGTGGTTATCTTCCAATTGGTCTACTGCAATGTGCTCTACATGGGGCGACCTTTGAACGCTACTCGGAAACTACAACTAATCCAGTAGGCAGCAGCTAGACTGGTGACTGGGAGCAGCCGCCAGGACTGGTGCTAAAGGAGCTACACTGGCTCCCACTACATTTCCAAGCACAATTCAAAGTGTTGGTTATAGCCCCGAAGGAGCGCCTCCACCTCCATCATCCAGCCTAGACACTAGGGTCCAGCTCTGGGGTACTTCTGAAGGTTCCCTCACTGCAAGACATGGAGCTACAGGGAACCAGGCAGAGGGCCTTCTCTGTAGAGGTGCCTCTCCTATCAGATGTCAAACAGATAAACTACTATTTGACTTTAGAAGACATCTGAAGACAGCCCTGTTCAGAGAAGTTTTAAATGGTTGATGTTTTATTGTGTTTTTAATATTTTGTTGGGAGCCACCCAGAGTGGTGGTAATAATAATAATAATAATAATAATAATAATAATAATAATAATAATATCATCTAACAGGATGCATTTCTTGTCCCAATTTCAGAAGGCGAATATTACATAATAAACCACTGGAAAATTCTCATACTTGTTGTTCCACTATATGTTCCAGCTTTTCTATTAATGATCCTTCGTCTCCAGAGCCAGTATTGCAAAAATGGGACTGTAAGTAGCTTTGTAACATGTTTCGCTCCTTTTCCAATACACATTGGACCGCTTGAAGTAGGTCTCCTCTCCAGTCAAAAAAAGCAGGTGTATTTTCCTACAAGACAGGATGGATAATCAACAATAAATCACAATTCCCATTCTATACAAGATTGGAAAACTTTTTTAAATTTTTTTTGATATTTTTCATAATACATTACAATAAAAAACAAAGTGATCTAAACAAAAATAAATACATGAGAAAGAGAAAAAAGCAAATAACTATTAATATTGAATAGTCATAATAAAAATCTGTTAGTCCCACAATTAACTCTAAACTGAATCAATACTTCTATCACACACATTAAGTTGAAAGAGGTTTTTCTATGTATATGAAGAGCCAATCTGATGATTTCTCAAATATGTTTATACATATTTTACCTATCAGACATTAGCATTTCACTTTCACCTAATGAAAACAAAGGACACTTTTCTTCCCTGAAACTGTCAGACATTTCATTTTGCTTCTTCTTGCATGTGTTAGGGTGAGGCTGGTCTAAGATAGAGCAAAGCAGAATGATGTAAAATAGAAAAGAAGAAAAAATTGTCCAGTGTTCAGCGTTCTGGAATTATTATACTTTAACTCTGTATTCAAATATTTTTAAGACATTCCCTCTAAAGGCAAAAAAGTATGCAAAATGTATACTGTGTGACAAATAACTCTTTTTCAGAGTGTGAATAATATTTTATTTGGCTAAAATTATAAGGTATAGTTGTCAAATTTGCACTATTGTTTAAGAAATATATAAAGTATCAATGGGAAATTTGATTTAAATAATATAAAATTGGCCCTTTCAAATAATCAATTTAAGTTATACACCTGATTTAAATCAAATCTACCTACCACAAAGGAACACCAATCTATACTTTTGGTGCTGCTGCTCTTTTCATGGTTTCTCTGCAGAAATGAAAGACCTTCCACTAATGCACAGGTACCTAATCAAACCATAGCACTCTTGCATCCCCTGCCCCATTAGGTAAATGGGCAGAACAGCTAACATGCCAGCATCCCTTGACATACCATACATATTCCTAGCAAGCCATAAATGGAAGTGCCCATATCTGCCCAATGTGGAAATGCTAATTTTATGATCCAATTCACCTTAGGAGGAATTGCACTAGCACTGTTTGCCTTAGAAGGACTAGTTGTCCCCATCTGTCTCTACAGAATTTTCCTTTGCCAGACTCCTTCTGAATTGACTGGGATGCAAGCGCTCAGCTTTTTAGAAATCACCAAGTCAAACAGAATTCATTCTGGAAGTCCATTCGACTTCCAAAACGTTCGAAAACCAAAGTGCGGCTTCCGATTGGCTGCAGGAAGCTCCTGCAGCCAATCGGAAGCCCCATCAGACGTTCAGCTTCCAAAAAGAGTTCGCAAACAGGAACAATCACTTCCAGGTTTGCGGCGTTCGGCAGCCAAAATGTTTGAGAACTAAACTGTTTGAAAACCAAGGTATGACTGTAGTTGCAGCTGTTGTTAATGGTCTCTAACTCAAGTAAAATTATAAAGATATCTGTATACCTTGTCTTCTTTATCTGGTACTTTGTTGAGGTAATCCTTCAGTGACTGAACTGTATCAAGCAAGGCTAGACTCTCTTTTTGCCACCCCTCCTTTGATGGAGATTTCTGTACATTTTTTTTATCATTATGAGGCAGAGATTTTTCTGACAAAACCAGTATTTTGTAGCTCTCTTCAGATACCATCTTCAACACATTCTGAGAAGGAAGCAAAATACGTCAAGCTGATGATAACAGGTAGCCCACAGTCCTCAAGACATTTACCACTTGGAACTGTTCTGCAGTTTGAAAATAATATAGACACTGCAGCAAAGGAAACAAAATCCATACTGCAACTGGCAAATATTACATAAGAAACATAGAGCCCAATACATGATCAACTGGATTCAGTAGACAAATTATCCAAGATGGATCTTAGCACAATCCTACACATATGTAGGTAGGTAGCGGATAGAGAACAGTCCCACCAACATTTCGGCAAGGCACCTTCGTGAATCACTGTTGGTTTCTAGGACAATATGTAGCTTTTGGTTAGACACTAACAGAGAATGTAGGAAATAAATCCTTGAAAATCTGTAACAGAAAAGTAAATGTGACTTGACAGAGACTTGATGGGATGACCTTCATGGCTGGAATGTAGCAAATGAAGGACACAGCTTGATCCAAAAGTATAAATGCAAGAGAAAGTGAGGCAGAGTAGCATGATAGGCCTAAAAACCAAAGAGCTGCACAGAAATCCAATACAGCTACTACTGTAGAGAGCATCTGGGCAAAACTAAACAGGAGAAAGAAGTATAACATGACTGTCACCATCTAGCACAGACCACCAAAATAAGGAGAGGATGTGGATGATCCTTTCCTGAAACAAATAACAGATTTTTCATGCAATGAAGAGTTATTAGTAATGGGAGATTTCAACTACTTCAATATCTCTTTGGAATACAAATTTTGCTAAAGCATGGAATCTCACAAAATTCCTGTTTTACTGGTACCCTGTTTCCAAATTTAGCACTCCAACTTGTGAAGAGATGAAGAGAACCAAATGGACGTGCCCCAGAGAGAGCGGGGCTTGGAACTGTGCCTCTTTTCTCTCTAACTGGAAGAGTAAAACATGCTTGATTCAAAATAGCTGATTCAAAATGGTGGTCAGCATTCAAATATCAACAAACTTCCCCACCCCAGCAACCCTTGTGCCAAGTTTTGCAATGATATCCAAACACAGAGAACAAAATGAATAAAATATTTTCCCCAGAGAAGGCGTGTGTGTGTGTATACACACACACACACAGAAAGAGAGAAAGAGAGAGAAAAATGAGAGAAAGAAGCTGAAATTCTGAAAAAAAAATTTGGAAAGGAAATTTTTCAGCAGAAAGCTAGCATGTTACATAGAGGAGAGAAGGACTTCTGAATGAGCTGTCAGGAAAAACAGAACCGATAAGATGCTGAGAAAGAAAGAAGGAGGAACATTCAAATTAATCATAGATCTTCCCTTCAGGGGTTGCCAGCAGTGACTGTAGGGCTAGTCTTCCAGGAAAAAGGAGACCTTTTCTGTCATTTATTCAAATCAACCAAGGAATATGTCATACAGTATTTTAAATATTGTTATTTCAATTTAAAATTGTGGTACACATATAGTACAATCTCATCCAGACTTCCTTTTGTGCTGGGCTTTCCAGGCAAAGGTCTGTGCTTTAAAGCTCTATGTGTTAGCAGTTTTTTTTGTCTCTGCGCTTTCCCCAGGAAAACCCACATTTTGCTGCTAAAGTGGAACATATGGCAATCTGTGGAAAACCCAATTGCTGTTTGCTCTGATTCAGCGATAAAACGCAGAGTTTCCCAAGAAAAGTGCAGGGACAAAAAAAACCCATTGCTCAGACATTGAGCTTTAAAGCCTGAAACATGGCACAAAAGGAAGTCTGGATTAGCTTCAAGTTGCCCAACAATTTGCTTACCCACATTACCTTCAACTGTTGTGAAAACACTTCTCTTTCTTTTCTTGCTGGTTCCATGATATCTGGAACAATTCCAAAGCACTGCAGATAAGTCATGATCTTGCTATCTTGGTGTAAAATAGTTTCTGGATCTTCCTGATTAAGCTGAAGAACTAAATCTGAACTAGTATCTGAAAAACAAAATGGCAAGAACGCTCATATGACTAGGGTTTGGTCAGTCAACCAGCTACAAATCCACCTAACTGTAACGTCATCTAGCCTAGCATTGACTTATCACCATTCCCAGAAGAATGGCTAGATACTTTTGGCACATCCTATCATCTTATTAAGGTAAGATACCAGGCTGTGTACTGCAATTTACCAATCCAGAGATGATGACCTTGTTCAACAGTGCACTGAGGACTTCTGCTAGGTAAAGTAGAAACCATCAAGGCATCAGAATGCTCTTCATGATGATGAACCTGTGGTGCCATAGAGTCTGGATTGTCCTGGCTGTGTCCAGGAGGCAATGGGGGGGGGGGGAGAGAAGGGTACTAGATACAAAGGGTTCAAGACTATGGGTAGATGCTCATTCTCACATATCTAATCAGTGCAACTAGGGCTACCAGGATCTTCATGAATACTATGGGTGAAGAGAACAGGACAAAAGATAAAGTGCAAGTGGTACCTTGGTTTATGGACTTAATCCGTTCCGGAAGTCCATTCTTAAACCAAAGCATTCTTAAACCAAGGCATGCTTTCCCATAGCAGTGGGGGACTCAATTTACAAATGGAACACACTCAACAGGAAGCAGAACATGTTCTGCTTCCAAGGCAAAGTACACAAACCAAAACACCTACTTCTGGTTTTGCAGCGTTCTTAATCCAAGTTGTTCATAAACTAAGCTGTTCTTGAACCAAGGTACCACTGTATACAAACTCTACTTAGCTTAAAGAAATAATGGTAAATAATGCTCCTGATGTGTTCTTCAACCTAATAATGACTTTTCCCACCTTTAGTAAAGGTAAAGGTAAAGGGACCCCTGACTGTTAGGTCCAGTCGCGGGCGACTCTGGGGTTGCGGCGATCATCTGGCTTTATTGGCCGAGGGAGCCGGCGTACAGCTTCCGGGTCATGTGACCAGCATGACTAAGCCACTTCTAGCAAACCAGAGGAGCGCATGGAAACGCTGTTTACCTTCCCGCTGGAGTGGTACCTATTTATCTACTTGCACTTTGACGTGCTTTCGAACTGCTAGGTTGGCAGGAGGCCAGTTTAGTAGGCAAGTTCAAAGATTTTATATTACAGAAAAAAGTTCCATAGGTTATTGGTCAGCCGGCTTTCATTGCTCAAGCTATCATTTTAGCTTTTTTTTAATTGTTTCAGTTTCTAAGACTAAAATTTGTTCAAAATCACTTAGCCTCCAAGTGACAAGGCTTGAGAGTGGCTCTATTTCATGGGACCAGGGAAGTCTCCTGCGGAAATAAGTACAGGATACTCCCAATTTAGCAGTTAATCTCTACCTGTTGGGGGAGTCTGCATGCCTAAGACATGCTCTCCAAGTGACCCAAGGTAAATCCCAGGAGGCCAAGCCACACTGGAGCATGCCCACTGAAATCACTTATAGCATGAATTCATTAACTCACTGCTGCCATACTCAGTGCTTGCACCCTCACGTCTGGACATCGTTGATTTTAGATCATCTTGCAGCTTGGATTGCAACAGAGTGAAGCCTTCAGCATCTCTAACCTATTTAAAAATGAATATACAAAAATACAATGAAGTCTTAGCTTCATTAACAAGTCCCCTTGTTATGGACGTACATATTCTGCTTTATGTTTTCCACAGGAATGAATAACAGTACCTTATTTTTCTGTGTATAACACGCCCCTCCTGTATAACATGACCCCTATTTTTGGGGACTACAATTTTAGACAATGGGGTGAGATGGCCCAGTTGTTGAGCTTTTTGGGGGGTGGGATGCTTACAGTTATTGACGCATTTTGGAGGGGAAATGCCGAAAAACACTCACCTGGCTGACAAACGCTACAAAACACATATGCAGAAGAAGCAACAGTGTCTGCCGGCAAGCCAACAGCAACCGACATTTGCACACCCGACTGCAGCAGAATCAGCCAATCCACAGCAACACTTGCAGCAGACTCCATTCTCCCACCCAATCGCAGCTGACAACCAATTGCCAGTCCCCATAAATCATTTTTAACATTATTTTACAGTAAAAAAAAACAAACCCTTGTCTAATACACGGAAAAGTGTGCTAATTCTTTTAGGGTTACACCTCACAATACATTTTGTACATCTATTATATTAGTTATGAATACTGAATCATAAATATAAATTGCAGCTTATATTTTAAAAATATTACCAGGACTCAGGAATGAACAAATCCCACACTATTTAGTATATTGAAGGAAAGCACTGATGTTTAAAGTTAAACAAACCCACAGCCCCTTCAAGGACACGACTGAGATAGGTGATCTCAGCATCAGTGCTGAGGGAACAGGTTTGCCCCCATTCTGGTGCCCACCAAAACACAGCTTTCGTTTTTTTCACTGTTTTACTACCAGATGACAAACCAGACCCAACAAATCCTATCACACTGAATTTTCCACTAAAAGGAGCCCCACGTATGTATAGGAGGCCATACGCACACTTGAACATACAAAAAAAGTTACTGAATTTGATATTAATTGCAGAATAAATCAATTTGAAAGTATGTTTGGTCACCATAGATTTGCAAATGATACCCTCCTGATCAGGAAGAAGCCCAGCCACTCAGAAGTCTAGGGAAGGGTAATAGTGCAGAGCCCTGCCTTCAATGTGGTGGGGGAACTGGAAACATTCCTTTTTTAAATATAATATTTATTAAGTTTCATAACAAACACAAAAATATGCAGAATATACAGAACTATACAGCACCCTTGTCCACATGGCCAAAAACAAAAAGAACAAGAGCAAAAGAACAAAGTACATTCCCTGCCCAACTTCTCCTGTGTTTGGTTATCCAGGTTCTGCAGTCCTAGCATAGGAAAACAAGCCTCCTTTTCTTAGTGCTTATTGTATCTATGCTTGAAGGTGGACAACATAGCAGAGATGGAAAAAATAGGATGCTAGACAAGTCTGTTTGGGGGGGAAATGGGCCTGCATCATAAGGAAATACTAGGTCAGTACCGTATTTTTTGCTCTATAAGACACACATTTCCCTCCTAAAAAGTAAGGGGAAATGTGTGTGCGTCTTATGGAGCGAATGCAGGCTGCGCATCTATCCCAGAAGCCAGAACAACAAGAGGGATTGCTGCTTTCACTGCGCAGCGATCCCTCTTGCTGTTCTGACTTCTGGGATTCAGAATATTTTTTTTCTTGTTTTCCTCCTCCAAAAACTAGGTGCGTCTTGTGGTCTGGTGCGTCTTATAGAGCGAAAAATACGGTAAGTTTCTCCAGCATCCCTGAGCACTCCGGGACTCTTAACAGATGGGAGAGAATCAGTGGCCTTTCCTTGTGGGAAAATGCTGAGAGCAAGTTTCTTTCCCAAGTCATGCTTAGTTTTAAATCACTAATATATCCTTGGCTTCCTTGGTCACTCAACCACTTAGAGCAGGCATCCCCAAACTCGGCCCTCTAGCTGTTTTGGGACTGCAACTCCCATCATCCCTAGCTAACAGGACCAGTGGTCAGGGATGATGGGAATCATAGTTCCAAAACAGCTGGAGGGCTGAGTTTGGGGATGCCTGCCTTAGAGCAAGGAAGAGATTTAGCAAGCAGCAGTGAAATGTTTTATTTCCACACCTTCCTGCTCTTCTGCTCCTCCAGGGGAGTACCTTTCAGAAAGGTATACTGACTGCTCATAAGAGAATTGGAGGGGAAAAGGCTCTGCGGACTCCTTCATCAGGCAGGAGAGAAAAAGCAGACTGCCTCCCAGAATTCTATGCTCTCCTGCTCCATCACTGGAGGAGATCATACCCAACCAGTGAACGGATTCCGATCAATGCAAATGCTATTCTCCCCCCCCCCTCTCTCTCTTGCTTGAGAGCCTTGACTTCAGCTCTGTTTTTGAGCTCTCACTGGTTTGGTTACTGTGGAAAACACAAAGCTGGACCAAATGAAGTGCTGGTTTGCTCTGTCAGGGATGCTCTTGTGACTCACATGCTCTCTCCACTGCATTCCTCAATAAAGGTGTGGCTGGCCCTTTTTTGGTTCAAGTGGTGCACCCAGGGGCCATACGTTAAGTGGTGGCCAAAAGTGGGCGGTGCCACACACACTTTCTCACACACACACTCAACATGTGCACACACACACAGACACAGACACATACAGATCTGTTGAGGAGGGTGTGCTATGCCAATGCTAAGGCTGAGATTCAAAGAACCAGAGAACTAAAGAACAAGTGGTGGATAAAAAAAGCTCAAGAGATCTAGCACTTAACTGACACTCATGATGCACAGTGTTTCTTTAAAGCCACAAAGACCATCTATAGGCCAATAAACTATGGTATAAGCCCCCCACGCTCAACAGATGGTACCACACTTGTAAAAGAAAAAGAAGCTATTACATTGCGCTGGAAAGAACATTACCAGCATCTCCTTAACTGCAACTGCCCCATAGCTGCTGAGGTCCTCTCACAAATTCCGCAAAGACAAGTTAGAGATGAGATTGCAATATCTCCAAATCTGGGAGAGTTGTGTCTAGCTATTAACCGAATTAATAATAATAATAATAATAATAATAATAATAATAATAATAATTTATTATGCCCTGCCCATCTGGTTGAATTTCCCCAGCCAGAAGACCTGGTGGGATGGTGGGATACCTGCTGAAGTTTTCAAAGTGGGCGGATTTGAACTTACATAACAACTTCACAAGGTCATCGAAAAAATCTGGGAGAGAGAGGAGATCCTAGCAAACTTTGGTGATGCCAAAATTATCAACCTTTTTTTAAAAAAGATGATAGAACAGATTATGGAAACTATCAAGGCATCTCTTTATTAGCTGTGACTGGCAAAATTATTGCAAGGATCTTAGTTTCCTAACTATAACCAAGGCTACACTTCCTGAATCCCAAAATGGTTTTCAACCCTCTAGGGTGACAGTGGACATGATTTTAACTGCTTGACAGCTTCTAGAAAAATGCAGAGAGCAAAACCAACCTCTGTATATGGCGCTTATTGACCCAAGGCCTTCCAGCACTGTAAATTGTAATGCCTTGTGGACTATCCTGAAAATTGGCTGCCCAGATAAATTTGTGAACATCCTTCAGCTCCTCCCTGATAATATGACAGCAAAATCGCAGATAACAATGGCTCTCAAAGTGAATCATTCACAGTGGGATCAGGTGTTAAATGGGGTTGTTTATTGCACTATTCAATATTCTCATGGCAATGATCCTACACATTGTCAAAGTGAAACTCCCCACCAGGGTAGAAATCATATATCAAACAGATGGAAAGCTCTTTAATCTGAGTAGGCTGAAAACAGAGAGTAAGGTTACCAAAACTTCCGTCATGGAGCTTCAATATGCTGATGACAACGTAGTGTGTGCACACTCGGAGGATGACCTCCGAACCACCCTAAATATCTTCGCAGAGGCTTATGAAAAGTTTGGCCTATCGCTCAATATCCAAAAAACCAAAGTGCTGCACCAACAAGCACAAAACAACCCCTCTGCAGCACCACAAATCCAACTCAATGGTGTAATGTTGGAAAGTGTCAATTACTTCTCCTACCTGTGAAGTTATATTTCCACAGGGGCCAATACTGATGCTGAAATCCAGCATTGTCTGAGCTCTGCGAGTGCAGCTTTCTCCTGATTGAAGTGTTTGAGGACTGGGACATTCACAGGGAAACCAAAATGCTTGTTTACAAAGCTATACCTTACTGTATGCTTGTTAAACTTGAACCACTTATAAATGCCATCTCCAACTCCTTGAAAGATTCTATTAACCGTGTCACTGAAATTTTTTACATATCACTTGGGAAGACAGGCGAACTAATGCCAGTCTACTGGAAGAAGCAAATATCACCAGTGTCGAAGCAATGATTCTTCAAAATCAACTTCGTTAGACTGGTCATGTTGTGTGGATGCCAGATTATTGTCTTCCAAAGCAACTACTCTATTCCAAATTTAAAAATGGAAAGTGTAATGTTGGTGGCCAACAAAGGAGGTTTAAAGACTCTCTCAAGGCAAATCTAAAAAAATGTAGTATAAACACCAACAATTGGGAAACACTGGTCTGCGAGCGCTCCAATTGGAGAACAGCCTTATCAAGGACTTTAAAGATACTTGAACTTAGGAAGAAAGGGAGAAACACGCTAAGAGGAAGGCACGTTTGGCAAACCCCTCACTATGATCAACTCCCACCCAGAAACCTATGTCCCCATTGTGGAAGGATGTGGGGATCCAGAATTGGCTTCCACAGGCACTTACGGACTCACTGTTAAGACCATGTTCATGGAAGACAATCTTACTCAGCTACAAATGATCGCCAAAAAGAAGTTATCACCCCTTCTCTGCTCAAACGCTCAATCTGATGATTGGAGGGAGTTGATTTATGTCCTCCTCAGGGGGCAGCTGCACTCTGCCTACCCCTGCATTGTGTCTACTTGTTTTTCTCTTTGGTCACCAGGATTTGGCAGGATCTTGGAGGATCTAGATGAGACCTCTGAACTGCCACCGTTGCATTAATGACTGAAAAAAGTGGTCTTATGTTAAAATACGATACTAAAATAAAATAGTTAGATCTCTCTAAGAATAAGTCCAATCCATTGCTCACTTCAAAGCAACCACATTTACTTTTCAAAAAGCTAGTCACTTACATACAATTGATTATTAAAGGGCACTGCAACGTTGACCATAATTACCTTTACTTTACTGCCTGGAGTTCATGATGAAATGATCAAATCTGGCTACTATGACACGGTACCTATTATTCTTTACTCCTTTTGTTTCCATGGGAACGGCTGAGGGCACATGACTCAGCAATAAAATAATGTGTTTACAGAATAATCACTTACTGAAATATTTTCTTGCACACCATTGTAGTCAGCTGCTTCTGGGAATGCCGAGGCTGTAATGTGGAGACTGGAATGTTGAGACTGAAGGAGATATGCCGCCATTTCTTCACTGCCATTAGAATAGGAAATTGGGCACTCCAACAACCCTGTGATGTCTCCCTGTAGGACTGAGGAATCTGAGCAGAGGCTTGCAGAGCCTCTGCTGTGCATACCATCAACTTCTGAAAAGGGTGTTAAAGGAAGACTTATTTGGAGTTCCATGCTGTTATTCTGTTTTCGCATCATCTCAGGTGAGTCCCATGAAGTCTTATCTATGACCCTGCTTTCAAAGTTTTCTGATATCTTTTGACTGAATTGTGTGCTTTGAAAAACATGATTGAGTTGCAACATTTGTTGAAAAACTGGTTGTGGATCTTGATGTTCTTTAACAGTATTTGTTACTTCTGTTCCATGAACCGGAACCATTCCTTGAAGATGTGTGTCCTGAATATTAAGATTTTTACTGGAAGACTTCAGATTAGTCACAGTAATATATTTTTCCTGCAAAGAAACACAAACATTTAGTAACCTGCCATAACATGAAACCCCTGAACCTTAAGGCTGAGACAAAACAGAGGGAGGGTGTTTCTCGCAAACATTTTTGCTGCTAATAAAAGTCCATCCTTTTCATCTATTGGGGGGCCTGCTCTAAGTGGGTTAAAAATGTTTGCAGGAGAGCTGCATACCTCCCAACACACATCCCATCAGTGAACCCTTCCCTAGCATTTCGGTACTGGCAATAGCACTCCAAATTGAGCCTCTTTGCAGCTTTGCTCAGCTGTTCCTTCTGCATTAGCTTTAGTCCAGACTATTATTATATATTAAATTATTTGCCCTTCATCCAACTATCACAGGGTGGTTTCCAATATAAAACCACAAAAATATATACCATAATAACAAACAAAAACAATAGCACCCCCCCCCCCTGTTAAAAAGGCCATAGATTGTTTAATTATTCAAAGCCCTGGGAGAAGAGCCACTGCAGAAAAGACCCATTTGTGTGTTGCTGCTTTCCTCCCTGCTCACTTATTGAAAGCAGGATTTGAATGCTAATGTTAACTGCTTACATTTCTGGGCAGCATGAGTGCACCCTGAAGCAGCAGTGTTGGTGGCAAGGGCTGGACCGGTGGGGCGAACTCCCCCTGCCCCCAGCCCGTGCACACCAGGCGGCAGCGGCACATGTTATGTCCCTGCTAATCAGTACCTTGCTATCCCACTTTGTTTTTGCACACACATGCAAGAAGAGTATCTCCAATGGTATCTTTCTATTTTCCCCAGGTTTGCAGAAGGTTCTCCCATCTGATTTGCACTATTTCTCCCTCTTGGATGGTGGGCTCAGCCTGAATTATTACTGCTCACCAAAGACCTACTTAGGAAGATGGGAACAGCAGCATGGACTCCAATGTACCCTGGCTTGTGTGGTCAGCTAAGAGACCAGGAGGTCCTGCTCGAGACGTGTCAGCCCTGCTCTTTAGGAGGACAAAACAGGACAACTTAAAATTGCTTATCTGGAGGAAACCAAGAACTTATTGATGGTGACACATTTGGACATCTCTTAACCAGACTCATTTTAATATCCTGATTATTAATTTCAACCATTATTTGGGTATTTATAATATTATGGTTGGCACATACCATTTCATCTCTGTAAGAAAATTCCACTGATCCTGAGGGCTTGTTATTTGGTTCACTCTCTTCTCCCCCTTCCTCAATTTCTTCAGAAGAGACGTAGGGAACGGGTTCTGGCACCAGCTCACCAAGTTCAAGTTTCTTATTATCATTATCTTGACCCTTTTCCCTGTAGGATTTCAACTGTGAGTGAAAAAACTCTTTCTCAGATCTGACTGTTTCCAGTTCTTCTGTCATTTTCTCAATCTGAGATTTGAGTTCTGCAGCAGCAGTTTGAAGTTCACTAATCTCCCTCTGATAAGTGGCCTCTCTGTCATACAGTGTTTGTGCCAAGACACGTCGTTCATTTTCAAGCAGCACCACCTTTCCTCGTATGTTCTCCACTTCAACTACCAGCTCTATTTTCTGCTCTGACACTGCTTGGAACTGTTTTTCTGTCTCTGTAAGCTTTATTTCGCTGTCTCGCAGCTTATCTTTAAGTTCCTGAATGCAAGAAGCAATCACAGTCATGTCACTTTCTTTTTGAGCTAAGCACATGTTCAGGAGCTTATGTTCTTCCTGTAATTCTTTATACTGTAACTGTAAAGCAGCTAGCTCAGTGAAGTGCTGCCTAGAGGACTCTTGAACCTTTTGTTCTAGGTTTTTTATCTTTGCTTGAAACTGACATTCTTTTTCTTCAAGCAGCTGTTGCCAGGTTTCTCTATCTGCCAAAAGACTTTCTAGTTGTTCCAGAATCTGTTTCTGGCTGGAATTAAGTAACAGACAGCTGTCACCCTCATCTCTGCTCTCCAGATGATGTGGTGATCCTTTCTTCAATTTATTATTAAGGTTCTCCTCCTGCTCTACTAGAGCAACATTATTAAGACTGTCTGGGCTATCACGAATTTCATGAAGAGTCAATTCCTTTTGAAGCTTCTCAATTACTTTGTACAGCTGCTCTATTTCTTCTGTTTTATCCTTTAGCAATTGTTCCTTGTCATCATGAAGATGCTCTATAACAGACTTCAAGTCTTCAATTTCAAGTACCTGCGATGGAAATATAATAATTTCATAAAACTTTATCATTCATGATTCCATTTCCTTTTGAGCCTACGGCCTAGCTAAACTGAATAGGCCTGGGCCTGTCTACTTTTTTTACAGTACATAACTAGTATTGCACATAGTAAATGCCCATTCCAGAACGCTGAAAAGAATAAACTGTTAGACTCTATGGTGGCCACTGTATGCATGAAAAGAGAATGGGAAAGGTACAGCAATTATCATTAATCTTGCATTATATAGACAGATGAAAGAGGCTATTGGGAGACATTTAATGAATAGGGAAATTAACCAAAGTCTTAATAAGGAAAGACAATTAAAATGGTTATATGTAATCACATATTATTATGATGGCTGATCTTAAGAACTAAATGAGTTTGATTGGTAACAAATGAACAAGTTGATATGCTGGATTATTGAAAATGGGAGACAGGAAACATATGTGAGGGGGAACCTCAGATAACTCAAGGTGAAGTGCATGAAAGACCATCCCATGGCAGGGTGGCAGCAGAATTGATTGCAGAAGGAAAGAAGCAAATCTAGAAGCAGACTGCTGTTGCCCTTGTCCTCTGCCTCATGACCAATTTCAGGAGGGACGTTGGACCAAAACTCACTCTCCCTACCTCCAGGCCTAGGAACCCAAAAGGACTGCGAAGGATGAAAGGAACTCTGTTTTGCTTTTTAATAGGCATTCTTATTTTTGGCTTAGATTATACTAGGATAGGACATCCTTCACAGCTTCATCACCTAATAGTGTGCCCCCAACACATGGCTCCATGACCAAATTGGAACAAGAAAGCACATCTGTCTCTCAGTGGTGAAACTAAAGAGAGTGGCGAACAAAGGAACTGGCTACCAGGGATCTAGAAGAGAACTGAACAACATATAATGCTTCATCTGCCAATAAGGCTAGAGCCCAGGATACCCTGAGCAGGGTCTTTGTAAGTCTGTTGGTATCTTGAGTATAAAAAGATTGGTTCAGTATAGGAATTCATTAGAGCCCCACATACTTTCCAGTAACATGGAAAATAATGGGAGAATAAACTACACAGATATAAATAATGTGGGGTTGGGTGAGGATCAGATGAATAGCCATTATGTATTACTGGAGAGCATAAAAATGCCAAGAATTTGAGAGGAATTTATATTCAACACAAAATGGCCCAAGGAGCCTGTTGCAACTATACAACCATTTCCCAGCACCTGCAGTAATTGTATGAAACTCACAGCATTGAACTGGGAATTCAATGCAGCTAGCAAGTGCTATTGTCAGGGACTGGACTGAAAGGGAGGAGGAAAGGTGGAGATCACGCCCCCTTCTCCTGACGGTCCTAGAACAGAGGAATTACAGCAGTGGTTTGACAAAGGTCACAGCACAGAGAGAGATGAACAGAAAAGTTGGGAGGTGTTGGGAGAAGAGAGGCAAGAGCCAGAGCCAGGGGAGCCAACTGACACGTTATCACTGGAGAGTATTTGACCCCCCTTCTCCTAAAACTCTTCGTTCATTGAGGGTGCAAGAGCAGTTAGCCCTTGCAGAGACAATTAGCCCTTAGCAGCCACCATAAGGGGAAGTGCTGTTGCTAAGAAGGGAGGAGCTCAGTTGGAACAATGACATTATGGGAGACTAACTGGATTTATTTGTCTCTCACCATGATGTTTGAATAAACTCATTACTAAGAATTCTCTTTGTTTTTTCCTGCTTCGAGCTTCCGCCAGGGGAGGGATAGAATTTCCTGAGCCTGACAGCTATCCTGAAGCTTTCATTCAAAAACACTGTAAGATTTCAAATACCACAAAGGTTAAAGTGGGGGGGGGGGGGAGAAATCAGTAGAGGTAACTATTCATTTATAACCTACATTCTTAAAATAGGTTTTTGAACTTCTATTATAGTTTCAACCCAGAAACAGTCAATATGAGGATCAGGATTTTAAAAAATCAACTGGCCCTTTTATTATTCTCATTGCAACTTACATTTCTATTTTTTGATAAAAGTTCCTCTTGTGTTTCCAATTGTTCCATTAGTGTATGATCCAAGCTGTCATCCCTAGGTACTCTGTGCCTGATTTCATCCAATTTGGATTGCAGTGTAGAAATCTGAATTAAATTATCATACTGTTGCTGCTGTAATGCTTCTTTATCCTGTAAATATAAACACAAAAATCATATATGTAAATAATAGTACCTTTAGACTATTTTGATTGCTAACATGTGCCAAAGCCTATTATAAATCAATGGCGAGATTAGTTTTTTTATCATTTCAATTTACCACAGGCTGTATTTGCTGTTCTGCAATCTCCATTTATATCACTGGCCCTGAAACAAAAAACGTTACTAATGTTCCAATTCACCCATGGTTTATTTGATGTTAAATCAAAGGAAGGCAAGTATCAGGACCTCTTCCCGTGCAAGCCATTTCTTCCAGAAGCCAGAGTAAAGCTGCCGCCTCCGCCTCTAGGACTATGAAGGACAGAGTCTCCCTAAAACCAGTAAAGCAGGACTTCAGTACACCCCTGCTATTTAGCAACAAGCAGATATTAGGGGCTAGGCACCACTGTACAGGCACAGCCGTGGCTTTGAAAAGTCACTGTGGCAGAGAGCAAAGCAAGGCCAGGGGTGGAAACTTTTGGCTGACCAAAATGTAAGTTGCTTTTAGCACTGCCCACCTGACTGGGTTACCCCAGCCACTCTGGGTGGCTTCCAACAAATATAAAAGCATAATAGAACATCAAACATTAAAAGCCTCCCTATTGCAGTGGACCACCAGCTCAATTCTGCACAGATGGAGGTATACAGCCTTCAGACAGGCCGTTCAGGGGGCTATAGTAATAGGGAAATATTGTCACACAGGCTCCCTTCTACCTGTATGACCTTTGGATACAACATGCCCTTTTTGGGAGAAATAGGTCCCATGAAAGGAGAAAAAGATCAGAAATAGAAGAGGTGGCAAACAGAACAGTAAGCCTTCAGAAGATTAAATAATCCTGTAAAATAGAATTAACAATGGTTAAGAAAATGAATCATCAGCTTCTAGAGGGAATTTTTTTTTTTACTTGTCAATCAATCACAACACAAGTAAAAATCACATTGTTGGGAGTTAGCCAGGATCAATCCAGACTGCCATACCTCTCTAGATCAGACACTGGTAGAAAAAGATAGCCTGTATGCTGGGACAGCCTGAAAATTCAGCCCCAGGCTGAATCAGTGAAGAGGCCAGCAGAGGCGGCAGCAAACCCAGCAGTGGGAACAAATGAAGATAGACAGGACATTTTCACAATCTCCACAGACAGCAAAGAAAGTTGAGAATGAGATTTAAGGTAGGACAGAGGGGGCCATGAGTGGAGCAACCACAGTTGCCACAGCCTTAGCACACAGTGCCATCTGAAAAGTTGACCCCCAGAGGTCCACGGTGACAATTCCTACTACCTCAGCACATCTCTTCCAGCAGTTAGATTCCACAAATGGCCATTAGGCTAAAGGAGGGAGGCCATACACAAGAGGGTAAATCACTGTGGGAAAAACAGGAAAGGGTTCAGTCACACAACCTGTGAATGAGCGTGAAAGTTTTAGAACTCGCACTGCAGGCTGAACCATCCCTCAGGCCTCAGCTATAGCCATGGTGCTGAGCCCAAGACACTCCTCACCCTCCTCCATCTTCTTAGCATTCTGGCAAGAGGCTAAGACAGGTTTCTTATGGGCACCTAAGAGCCAAGGGCAAGAGCAGAGATTGGTGGCTGTATTTATTTAATCTTCAACCTGGCCTTCAAACTTCACTTGAACAGGATTAAACCAACCAAGCAGATCAGAGACCTGAGACTGCTCAGCCCAGAGGCAGAAAAAAAGACAGAGAGGACATGGAAGGTGCATCCCAGTATAGCCAAATCTTTCTTTGGAGAAAACATACTTCTTGGTGCAGAATGCCCTAGTGTCTTAACGACTACAAAATCCCACATCATTAGAAACTCACAACAGAAAAATGCCAGCTAACACTCCTATGTAATGCCTAAATTCTTCTTTCTGTTAAAGAGAGTAATTTACATAAATTTACTTGTTTTAGTTCCGCTTCCTTTTTTTCCTTTTTTTGCAGCTCTTGCGTGAGTTTATTGACATTCTCTGCTTCTTCCCTGTTCATAAACTCCAGTTCTCTGACTCGTGATTCCAGCTTTTCTATTTCTTCTTTTTGAACAGCAAGGTTTTTCTGTATCTGCTCTTTATCTAAGAAAAGCATATTATAATCCTCTGTTTTCTCTTTTATTTCATTGTGGAGAGCCTCTACCTATAAGAATGGACAAACAAAAAGATTTCAAGCTGTTTGAAAAATAAGCGCGTTAATCTAATAGTTAATACACCCCTAACACATTTATGCAAATCATTATAATTTGCTTCAAAGCTCCTATCTGGACAGGGATAGCCTAACTTCTGTGGCCTATGCTCTGGTAACCTCTAGATTAGATTATTGCAATGCGTTATACACGATGCTGCCTCTGAAGATGGTTCGGAAACTTCAGGTGGTGCAGAATTCAGCAGCCAGGTTGCTCAATGGAGCAAGATGGTTTGAGCATATCACACTGATCCTGCCCTGACTGCACTGGCTGTCAATCATTTTCTGAGCCCAATTCAAAGTGCTGGCTTTGAACTATAAAGCCTTAAACGGCTCAGGCCGCAATACCACAAGAACCACCTCTCCTCATATGAAGCGAGTTGGACCCTGTGATCCTCATCTGAAGCCTGTCTTTAAGTGCCCCTTCTATGAGAAGTCCAGAGGGAAGCAACATGAGCTCACTTGCTGCCTTCATTACATATACAAAACAAAAAAAATTCCTTCCAGTAGCACCTTAAAGACCAACTAAGTTAGTTCTTGGTATGAGCTTTCGTGTGCATGCACACTTCTTCAGATATACTGAAACAGAAGTTACCAGGCCCTTCTATATAGTGAGAAGGTGGGGAGGGGTATTACTCAGAAGGGTGGTGGGAATGGGTGATTGGCAGATAGCTGTGATGAGCCTGTTGACGACTCTTAACGACTGCAATAGGTCTTACAGGAAAAAGCAAGGGGTGAGAAGGTGAAAAATGGCTTTGTCATGTATAATGAGATAAGAATCCAATGTCTTTGTTCAGACCAGGTCTCTCCATGGTTTTAAGTTATATTCATTACATATATTTAGACGCCAGGCAAAAACATTCCTCTTCTTCCAGATCTTTGGCTAATTAAACAACCTATAGCTTTTTAAACCGGCTGTGTGTCCTTATTTTGGTTTGTTACTATGGTATGCATTTTTGTGATTTAATATTGTAAACTCCCCTGTTGAAGGGTAGCACAGAAATTTAATAAATAATAATAAACTAAGAATTGCCCCAGTAACTCGTTGCCAATACCGAAAAACAGTATGATGAGCAAAGAATGTATGGACTAACCGTGTTAAGTTAGTTTCCCTTGTTGCCCGCCCCTCAGATGGACCCGGTTGCACACTTCAGTGGCCTTGAATCCTTGGCCACACCACGACCTTTGTGTTTACTGTGAAGATCTCCTTCCAAGAGAGCTATGGTGATAATTTGCTATACCACCATCATTCCTTCCCTTTAAATGGTGAAATTAGCGAAGTGTTCATTAGCAATCTGTGTGTCATTAGTAGCTTATGGGGATTCAAAATCCATCATGCTAGGATTCCAGAAAGCTCTCTGTTGCTGGGCTCTTGGTCCCTGTGCCGCAGTGGGCGGCTGACATTCAAGATATTAAGGCCTTGTGTCTAGTGGGATGTGTGTGGGATGTAGTGTGGTGACGCCATGGAGGCTCTTTCCTGCTATGTCTGGATTGGCTCAGTCCATGCATGACTGTGGTGTGGATGCATTAAGCAGTGTTGCCACAGCTGCAGGGAAAGTGGCTTGGAGATTTATTATGGGATGTACACAGGATGTTGTCTAGGATACATTGACACAGTACATTGACACAAGCTAGCTGCCAGCTTGGTGGGGTCTTAAGATTGTAATACTTTTTCTGGGTTGGTCTGGTCAATGTAACGCTGAAAAATAATCAGCTTTTTCAAAGTTGCCCTAGTTCAGATGATCCATCCTTGAAGAATGTATGTTTTACCTACCTCATACACTCTGGACTGATCAGACATCTGGGATTTTCTTGTCACTTTTAACTGCATTTCAAGTTTATGAATTTCTTCCTGAAATTCATCACGTTCATGTTCCCGTTCCACAGCTTGTTTCTGTCAAGAAAATAAGAGTTGTGTTTCCAGATCTTAGAATTTACAAGAACTGTTTAAAGGCTACTGAGACTTTTAACTGAAAGGTTTAGTGCTAATTTGTCCACAGATTGCAAAGAATGCATTGGTTTCTTACATCCATGAAATCTCGCTGGTTTTTAAGCTGTCTTTCAAGGGCTTGAATCTGTTGCCTCAGGTCAGTAACCTCTAACGACAGGGCTGTTATCTTCTGATTTTTGTTTAGTTGTTCTTCAAGTTCCATCTCCAAGATTTTCATTTGAGAATTCAAGGTGGAACAGTCCTTTTCTACTTGACATTGCAGTTCTAACTTTGCTTTTGCTAGATGTTCGATTTCCTTGAGTAAAACTAATACATAAAAAAATAACATTACTAAAGATATGAATATCACACGTTATTTTAAAATTAAAAAGGAACACTGATCATTTATCATATTGGAACTTCTTGGCTGGCATCAGAATACATCCATGTGGTGAGTTGCATCTTGAGATTCATTCAAGTCAGACAAATATGACTGATCTTATTTGTTGGAACTCTCCTTGCTTTAGCACCCTCCTCAGTCCTGCCCATGAGTTTGACCAAACTGCTGGAGGCAGTGGAAGACAGGAGTGCCTGGCATGCTCTGGTTCATGGGGTCACAAAGAGTCGGGCACGACTAAATGACTAAACAACAGCCCTGCCCATGGTAAGCTAGAACAAAAGTGCAGAAGAAGTCTTGGCCTGTAAGAGGACCTTTGTCAGAAGAGAAGGGTGTCTCTGTTGATCCTCCTTGGTCTCTCAGAAGCTTACAATAGCATTAACCATGGTATTCTTATGAAAGGCTATCTGAATTGAAAATGGGGGCATTGCTTTGTGCTGATTCCAGTCCTACTTGGGTGACCGGCGTCAGAGGGTGGTGCTTATGGAGTTTTGCTCGGCCTGATGGGCCTTCTGTGCTTTGGTTTTCTGCCCCATGCTGTTTAACACCTACATGAAACTGCTGAGTGGTCATCTGTAGTTTTGGTATGCATTGTCAGTAATATGCTTATGACTCATGGCTCTTTTTCTCCCTTGCATCTGCAGGTATGGCAGCGGATGTACAAAACCAGTGTCTGGCCTCACTAATGGACTGGATGAGAACTAATAAACTGAAGCTTAAACTAGATAAGAATACAACACTATGGGTGGGTGGTTCCCTATATTGGATGGGTGGGACATGGCCTGTTCCAGATACAATTACACTCCCTCTGAAGGTGTGCAGACTGGGGGTATGTTCTGGATCCATCAAGGTTCAATTGGCCTTAGTGATGCGACCTGTTTTCCATCAGCTTCATTTGGTGACCTAGCTATACCCTTAACTTTGGTTGTCTATGCTCTGGAAACCACTGAATCAGATTACTGCAATGTGTTATATGGGGGGCTGACTTTGAAGACTGTTCAGAAACTGCAGCTGGTGTATAATTCAGTAGCATAGGTGAGCATCACATAAAACTGACTCTGGCATGGCTGCACTGGCTAACAATTAGTTTCTGGGCCCTATTCAAAGTGTGGGTTTTAACTCATAAACCCGTTTGCAGCTCAGGACCACAATACCAAGAACTGCCTCACTCCACTCTGTATTCTTCACCTGAGGCCCTCCAAAGGACATGCAAAGGGTGGCAACACAAAACTGCACCTTCTCAGTGGTGGCTCTCCATTTAGGGAATGCTTTCACCAAGGAAGCACACCTGGCACCAGGAGAAAACCATACTTATTTACCAAGGTCTCTGGATCTTAGTTTTCTGCTTATCATATAGATGACCTCTCCTCGTCTTGTGCTGTGTTTTAACCCAACAGAAATCTGTTACCTATTGCATTTCTGTGCTTTTGGCTGTAAGCTGCTTTGAGGCAGAAGGTGAAAACAGGGTATAAATTTCTTAAATAAATAATACCAACTTTTGCTTTACATACTTAAAAACTGCAATCCCTTTTAAAATGTTTTAAGTCAGTGGAAATTTTCCACCTAGTGAAATTTTCAAACATTTTAGCAATTCAGGATTTGTGTGTGTTTAATATTTTAATATATCAGTCTATTCCTTACCATCTTCTCTCTCCCCTACATTGGCAGTCAAGGCTTTCTTTTGACTTATTAGCAGCTTCTGCTCCTCAAGAGATCTTGCATGTTCCTGAGTTAACTCTTGGAGCTTTGCTTTCAGGTTCTCCAGTTCTGCAACAAGATGGCATACAGACTCCTCTTTCAGTTTCAAGGCTTCTTCCAAGGCATGTCTTTCTGTTAAATAGCCTTCAATGAGGCCTGAAATCCAAACATTGTATGAAAGCATAATGATCAGGCACTGATGACATTTATGCAAGGTAGGAGTACCTAAGTATAACCATACCAACATTGCAAAGAATATATAAATATACCAAAATAGATTAACAGTTACACATCTATTTTCATTGAAAACTTACTATGCAAAGAATAAGATGTTAAAGAACAGAGAAAATAAACCCTAATTTCCCCAAACACAGCTGATTAACTTTCCCGATATATTTTGTTTATACAATATTAAGCTAACTCTGTATAAGAACAGAGCTTGGCTACTGCTCAGGGTTTGTTTGGGAGAAATGAAGAATCACCTTTGGACACAATAAGCCACACTCTGGCTCCTGTTGTTTGTGTAGTGGCAGTAGAAGGAGTGTGGGAAGAGCGTCACGGAACTTTTGAACAGCATCAACCAACATGCTGCTAATTCACATTAAAACAGTTTGTTTTAAGCTATGGTTATATGTGACATGTGAACCTGGCTAAATTTATGTAAATAGCTCTTCAGGTATGCCAAATTAGTATGTAATAATTTTTTATTGGCTTTGTCCCCACTCCCACAAACTCTAAATAATGTAAGCAAAATATATGCTATTTAAATTGTCATGACTTATAGATTTACAGATACTCCAATAAAAATAATTTCCAAGTAAAGTGACATAGCTAGCTGGCAGTAAATCACACGATTCAAAGTTGGAGCTAACTCTTTATTAGCAAAACCATGATCTCCACAAACTTCACTGAGTGTCAGGCCTAATAAGAACACTGGCTCATCCCCATAAGTCTTACCCCATGAATCAGTTGCCAAGACCAAAAGTCCCTGCCTCCCCACCGCCGGCCAAATTCCCTCCTCTCCAGGGCTTTTTCCAAGCAATCAAATCCTGTGCCTGCATGAGGCCAACCTCTCCTCCACCCTTTTCATGCCTCTTCTGGTTCTGGGAGGTGGGGGAGGGAAGCTTGTTGCAGCAGCAGAGGGAGACATGTGTGACTCTTCACCAGCCTGACTCATCTTTGCCTCTTGGCCTCCCTCCTCCCACTCTCCTGCTTCAGTTTCCACCTCCGATTCTGGACTTTTCTCTGCCACCAATTCTCTCAGCTCACTGAGCCCTGTTGCCTCTTCAGCTTCCAGCACCTCCTCCTCCCAGTCTTCTCCCTCTAACCACTCATCTTTGTCCTTCCCTCTGTGAGGGAGCCTTCCCTGACCTGCTGAAAGAGGCAGTTATTAAACCGCTTCTTAAAAAAAAATCTTTAGACCGGCCAGTATGGCCAACTATCGCCCAGTCTCAAATCTTCCATTCTTGGGCAAGGTGACTGAGCAGGTGGTTGCTCAACAACTCCAGGCATGCCTGGAGGATGCGGACCATTTGGATCCCTTCCAATTGGGATTCAGGCTTCATTGTGGGACTGAAATTGCCTTGGTTGCGTGGGTTGATGATCTCTGGCAGGCTAGGGATAAAAGCGAAAGCTGTTTCCTAGTTCTGCTGGATTTCTCAGTGGCCTTTGATACCACTGACCATGAGATCACTTGATCAGGTAGACCTGCCAGGCACTGTGCAAGACGAGCAACACCAGGAGGTTCCTGTGCAGCTTGACGACGCTGCGCTGGCCCCACACACTGTACATCTTGCGCAGCAAGATACTGACTATGTGCTGTGCCTCCAGCTTGCAATCCATGCCCGATGGGATGTCCTTGTAATGGCATGCAGGGCCAGGAGGGGCGGTGCTGTGAGCTGCCCGCCGCCCAAAGCGAACGCAAGAGGGGAGCGGCCCGTACGTGCAAATGCATAGCTCTCCACTCCTCTCTGTCGAAGAGGCAGCTCGACAAGCCTCAACGCCCGCTGCTCTCCATCCCGTTGCTGATTCGTAAGGTTGTGAACATAAGCTGCATTTTAACTTTCACAGTCGGAATTTGGAAAAAAGTGTGGCTTATATTTGGGTAAATACCATCTATTACATGTTTTCTAGAAAACAAGTACCAGTATATTAAATAAGAGGTAATCCCAGTCAAGTATGCATAGGATTGCAGTCTGTGTGCGTTTTTTGTTCTATATCTATGTGACAGTCTTTCAGATAAGATGGTAGACAGAAAGACAGTAGCAGAAACCGAACTATACACATATACAACCTCAACGGAAACAATTATGGCAACTGGAAAAAGGGTGCCATGATAACTAGAGTGTCACTGTGTCTATATGTAGACTTTTGTTTCACCATGTAATTGTGGTCATGCTCATATGCTGAACAGGCTGCTCAGTGCAGGAGAAAATTACCTGTGCAAACCACCATTTAGAACTGCTTTAGATCCCAGCAAAGTTTTAGTACCACACAAGAAATTTTGGTTTTTTATTTCCATACCTCTTGCTTTGTGAAGTTCCAGTACCAGATTATTCTTTGCCTCACTTTCTTCATTAAGACATTCCATTAGCTTTTGGCGTTCGTGAACCACCTGAGATGCTTCCCAGTTCCTACGCTTTAATTCCTCTTCATAGTGAATATTAGTTTTATGAGTTTCCTCCAGCTTCAAAAAATTAAATGTTTAAGACACTAAATAAAAGGCTAAGCTGTATTTCTATTATTTTAGACTTCTTATATGATTATTTATTATAGGCTTTGCTAACTAAGTAACCATACAACAAATCATTGTTTGTCTTAAGAAGCTACATTATCCTTATCCTATCCTTACCTAACCTTAGGCTACCAAAATCCTCTGACATAACTTTTCAATCACTATTCTGAACAGTGAAGTATAGCACTTTTTTGGGGGGTGTACTTCACCTGATCATATGGCTGGGACCAAAAGCTGGTATTTGGAAGAAAGCCATATGTTGTTTGAAGGCTTTCCCCTTCACACTATTTTAAATCTCTGACATGTCTACTTATTAAGACGTCTAGTGAATTCAATGGGCCTTACTCCATCCACATGCAGTTTAAAGCACTATCAAACCACTCTTGTTATGGGTGCTGACCTCACAGAGCTATAGTTCCCAGCACCCATAAACTACAACTCCCAGGATTATCCATGACTGCTAAAGTGGTGCAATAGTGCTATGGTGCGGATGTGACCTTGCAAACATTCATCTCTCCATACGGCTGTGTCCCCCTTCCCTGTTCCCAATATATTTGGAGGATTGTAAGCACATTGGCAATAAAAACTCATCCTGGTCAGTAAAGTGCTATCTCTATTCATGGTGTAACAATATTCATTTCCAGACATGAAAGCAATTACTCATTGGGGAGCTGGTGCCCATTCCTTTCTTTCTACTGAATATATTAGAAGATACAGATCCTCAGCAATGCTCAACATCTCACTATTAATATATAATATATACAGTTCAAAATTAAGTAAACATTAATTTAAGTTTACCTGTTTAGTTGATTCAGCAACCAGCTCTAGAAGCTTTTCCACAGCAATAGGCAAACAATGACAAATTTTATGAATCCTCTCTTCATTTTCAAACACCAGGTTTGGATTTTCAAAAATACTTTCACATAAATGCTCACTCAGTTCAGATACTTCATCAGGCAACGAAGAATCAAAGCTGTGTTCTGGCAGAGTTTGATCAAGAATTCAAGAAATTAAAATGTCACAGGTTTAAAAACAAAAGCAGACACAACAAAACAACTCGTTATTCCAGTGTGATTCCCAGAGTGGGCAGTACTGCCCTCTCGGGAAAGGTGGTGTTACCTATGGGGGCGTTAAGAGTAAAGCAGGTGAGCTCTGGAGGTGAGCCCCTCTGAATGCACTGATCACTTATGTATGATTGACCAGGCTAGAGGCTAGAATGAAGCACATTGCTTGCTGTGTATTTAAATTTCAGATTGGATGATAAATCCATTTTTAGATACAGTGGTACCTCAGGTTAAGTACTTCATTCATTCCGGAGGTCTGTTCTTAACCTGAAACTGTTCTTAACCTGAAGCACCACTTTAGCTAATGGGGCCTCCTGTTGCTGCCGCACCGCCGGAGCACAATTTCTGTTCTCATCCTGAAGCAAAGTTCTTAACCCGAGGTACTATTTCTGGGTTAGCGGAGTCTGTAACCTGAAGCATATGTAACCTGAGGTACCACTGTACAGTCGTACCTTGGTTGACTAGCGGTCGAACGTTTTGGCTCCTGAACGCTGCAAACCTGGAAGTGAGTGTTCTGGTTTGCAAATGTTCTTTTGGAAGCTGAACGCCTGGCAGGGCTCTCACGGCTTCCGATTGGCTACAGGAAGCTCCTGCAACCAATCGAAAGTTCCGCCTTGGAAGTCAAATGTTTTGGAAGCTGAATGGACTTCTGAAACAGATTCTGTTCAGCTTACAAGGTACAATTGTACTGAGGAACCGAGGTAGTGAAGAAAAAACTAATTTGAGCTGAAGCAAAAGTTTAAGAAATTTTACAGTGAGATTCAGTTACAGAAGGAAATTTCTGGTCACTCTCCTACATAATGAGCAGTTGTTAAGAAGCTCCTTGTTGAATTTCCAGCATCACATTTGCTGGAAGGCCATTTTAGTGTGGTCATCCAATTTCTGTTCAAGCAAAGAAATCTACTCCAGATTACTAAACATGGTGATTTAAGACTTCTGCTAAGAGACTTTAAACCTGACATTGCGAAACAGGTATCACTTGATCAATCCCATCCACTGCATTAAAAACAAAGTGGTATCAAAGACTCTTGTTAAATGACTATCAGACTTTGGAAAGGTGGTTTCACAGGATCAAGTTCATCAATTTTCTTGAATTAAATAAACTAAATCACTTTAACAGTAGTTTGAATAAACTGGTACTCTGATTTTTTGTGTTACTATCTTCCTTAACTGGATGTGCAAATTGCTATTCTGAATAATGTTTTTTTACAGAGTAGGGTGGGGGCACTGGGGATCAGTTTAGGGAACCGGGGGGGCGGGGGGGGGCAAAAAAAAAAAAAGGTTTGAGAACCACTGTTATAACTAAACAACAGTTTCTGCGTAGTAGAATTATGTAATTGTACTTTGTTATGTTTTTTATATTCTGTTATAAGCCGCCCAGAATGGCTGGGGCAACCCAGACAAGTGGGCATGGTATAAATATTAAATTATTATTAGTTGTATTTATTATCAGGCAGTGCTAAGTATAAAAAAAAAGTTTCTTCATTTCTTCCTATTAGAACACTTACAAAAAAAAATCAAATAAATTGAAACCTCCAGATTATTAATCAGTTTCTATACATGGTGAAGGAGAAACAAAGGAGAAAAAAAGAGTAAAAGTCAGCCCAAGGCCCGATCCCCATCACAACCTGAGTAGATGATCCATCCAAAGTCAAGCACTTTCAGTAGTAGAGACATGCTTAGCTTAAACACATGCTTAGCTTTCAAGTTACACTACAGAGTCTTGTTTTAATACTGGCTAGAATGCACCATACTTCTGAGAAGCCTTGGAGGAAATGTATTTGAAGACAATGTATTTGAAACCCATGGTAGTTTTAGCTTTTCTCTGCGCACAATTACCTCTACTGCTTTTCTCTATGCCCCATTTCTCCACAGTTTTACGATTTTGCACAAGTACTATTTCTCCAATTATACTGCGACTCTCTCCTGAATCTCCAGATGCTAGACTCTCATCAAGACAAAGGCCAATCTTCTTGTAGATGAGGTCTTCAGTATCTTTTGTAGCCTTCACCATTTTCAGAAGCAATTTCAAAGCATGCTGATAAGACTCTTGCAGCTTTTTCCTAGAATAAAACATATACATTGAGCTGTTCTGTCTCTGAAATCTGTGCCATAGATTTCCCTCTGTCTGATAACTAGCACATCTCCTTCAACACTGAACAAAATCTACCCTCCCAATAATCTGCCTCCTGCACTTTCTATGTGGTCATTGATCCAATGTATTTCTCAGCAGCTTTGCTGCCACCTTGCCTGCTCTCTGGACTCTTGCCATTACCATTCTCTTGACCCATTCTCCCTATGAACTTTTCACTCTCAGCCTGCCACACCCCTTCCATTGGCTATCTTCCTTCATACACTAATGCATCTAAGCAATGTTCAAAATTCCCCAAGTGCATTTAGTGTTTGGGAACCATCCAATCACGATCAAGCCAATATTTCTTGTCACTTGGTTGGCACCTAACTTCTCCAGCTGATCTGTGAGAAGCGGAGAAACTTCTCTCTTTTCCAGGAAGGGCTAAGGTATAGTTCAGCATCATATGAAAAATGAACGTAAGATTTTAGCTGGAGTTATTTGTATTCAGGGTGGGAGATAGAAGGAATCTACAGTGCATTCCACTTATCCATGAAAGTTGCTTAATTAAAATGTTATAGAAAAAGGTATTGCGCTCTTGTGCTACATACACCCCCTTAATCATTTTGGTTTTTCTTTTCTGATCCTTCTCCAGCTCTACAGTGTCCTTCTCCAGCTCTACCAGTATTCCAAATTCAGTCACAGCATAGATTTGTATGTTATGATATCAACAGTTTTATTTTGAAGGGAAGAAAATATGAGGTGACAGAACTCCTTCGAGACCTGAGGGCCAACAAAAAGGACTACCAACAAAACCGACGGAGAGAGACTGACAGAGATTTGAAGGCCTTGGATGTGAGGAATCCAGGCTAGGAACTGTTTTTTGTGGACATTTGTTTGGGAAGGGACGGAAACCGGGGCAGAGAGGGAGGGGGAGAGTAGAATTGTAAAAATTTATGATTTTTGTGTTTGGTCATTATGACCTTTAGTTTAATATAAAAAGGGAGAAATTCGTGGAAGAGAATTTAGGTCGACCTTAGAAAAAGGATTTAATGTTTATAAGAGAATTGGATAAGTAAAATTTGGCCTAGTAAAAAGAGTTAAGCTTAAAAATAACTACAATATTTTAAGGACGAGGGATAAGAACTTGCTGAGCTAATTAATGGAATTGGGATGTAGGAAGGGGGGGTGGGGGGAAGTCAAGGAAAGGGGGTAAAGAAAGTAAGGATATGAAATTATACATGTTTTGTCTTTTTTTTGTGTGTGTAATGTCTTTATAAAATGTGAAATGCCAATAAAAATTTATTTATTTTTTAAAAAAGTTTTATTTTGAATTCATTTCCTAATGATCTCTCAACCACATAATATCTCTCTCTCTCTCTCTCTCTCTCTCTCTCTCTCTCTCTCTCTCTCTCTCTCTCTCTGACTCCTTCACCTATTCACCTATTGCACTGAAACAAAAGTATGGTAATAGAGACTTTGGCACCCTGGTTGATAAGCCAGCGTAGAGTAGTGATTAACATCAGACCTGGACCTGGGAGACCAGGCCACAAATCCCCACTTGGGCATGAAGTTCACTGGGTGTTCTTGGGCCAGTTCCTGCCATTCAGCCTAACCTCACAGGCTTGTTGTGGGGGTTAAATAAGGAGAGGAAGAACCATGTACACCACCTTGTGTTCCTTGGAGAAAAGGCTGGCATATAAATGCAATACACATTTTTTTAAAAAAATACCAAGGATGAGAAAGATATCATTATTTGAGAAGAGGATGGGTAGACATAGGAAAGCCTGGAAAATTGGAAAACTGCAGGAGGGTTCAGTCCTTCCCCGATTTTGGGGGTGGGGGGGCCTCTGGTTTTTCCAACCCTTCACATCTTTTTAACTTGGTAAAACATCAATGGGAAGCATAGCAAATGTAACACAGAACACAAAACAAAGGGTGAAGATAGCTTTTGTTTTTAAAAAAAATATATGCTGGGATAGAATGTGTTGCAAGACAACTGGAAGGCCATGAAAAACCTAAAGGGACATCAGCTACATTTCTCCCCCGAGTTTTCCAGAGTGCAAAAGTTCTAGGGTCCATCTGCAAATGAAGTAAAAATTCTAATCCCATCTCTGAACAATAAAAGGGGATGTCTTACCATGCCTAACCGTGGCTTAGTGAGAAGGAGCAAGGATGAAGGGATTCGGAGAGCAAGGATGAAGGGATTCCCTACTGCCATGCTACCTGGAGATATACCATGCATTAACTTTTCCTCCTCAATTCTGGCATCAACCATCCTCAAACCTTACTCTCCTACACTACCAAGTTTCAAATCAATTAGCTGAGCCATTTTCAAACTATAAGTTGTATAAGCCCCCAATTTCTCATTATAACAGCGGAATGAGATTTAGCCAACTTACCCTTAACAATAAAATAAATACATCCACCAAATATACTTTCCCCTGTCTCTGTCTCACTCCTTCCTCTTTCCTCAGGGCTTTTCTGTCCCTAATCACACACCCTTGTCATTTTCCATCTGACCCTCATACTTGACCCTCACTCTATTCAACATTCCCACTCAAACCCTCCCCTCCGCTCTACCTTCTTTTACAAGTTAATCTTCAGCATGTGTGAAGGACGCATTCATAAATCCCACTGGCTTGACTAACACTGGTCACAAAACTACATTTTTTAAACTACTACAAAAAGCCACATACACAACACTTCCCTTGAATTAACATAACAAATCACACAACAGCACAAATGGACAAATTTTTCCAGAACAAACCTCCTTCAAATTCTATCAGGGAAAAACACAAAGCAGCTGTCAACATGCCAGAATCACTTGTCTAATGTCAATCTTGTTCAGAATAAGCCACTTCTTATTCTCTAATACTGATTATTAGCATTATCTGCTTCAATGGTATTCTCTTTTCTGAACTTTAATTTATACTGCTTGCCTAATTTATATAAAAACCAAAAAATATTTTGGATATCATGAACTAACCTTTCATTAGTACAAATGTCCATATCAGATCTCAGTAAGGCCATTAGAGTCTCTCCTTCCTGATTCTCTCTGTCTCGTTGCTGGAGGTTTCTCAGTTCAGCATCAGCATCTTCTAATTCTAAGAATTTGACCTTCTCCTCCATCTGTAGAAAATGTAACAGTGAGCTAAAAGGTTTTGCAAAAGCAGCATATAGAGGTTTTGGTAGAAAAATTGTTTTTTAATATGCTAAATACTACAATGTAACTTTTATTGCACTTTGATGGCTAAGTTCATTGTTAAAACTGTAGCAGACACACAGAGACCATGGAGTCCTGAGTCACTCTCAGGACTGAATGTTGAATTCACCCATAAACAAAAGCCTGGGAGACTCCAGTATCACTGTGAATATAATCCAGGATAGCCCAGGATGACAGTGGATAGCAGGATGGACAGTACTGTATGTGAAGTACTGTAACTGATCTTCCTCCTGTTTAAAGAAGATTTGACAACAACGACTGCCATACACATACAGGAAAATATGCTTGTATTAATGATACAATCTTTACTTTCCGCAATTGCCCCATGCTAACTCTGTTTTGTTATGTTAGACAGCAAAGAAAAAAAAAACAGCTAGGCATCTAAGCCTCACTGAAATGTTATAGTAGTAAGTATTTTTGTGAATTTCTCTATACTATCAGTACTTAAATTTCAAAGACCTTCAGATTGGGCATTGATAAAACAAATTCAGAATTGGTCCAAAAATTATTTTTCTATAAACCTGCAGACTAGTTTACCTTAGAATGTAATCATATCTATGTCTTTCACACCTGGCTAAGGAATGAAATATCTAAAACCTTTGAAAGGCAATTTATTTAGTAATTAATGCTAGTATAGTCCTTGGAGTGAGTCAGTTCCAATAGCTGGTTCCACAGACTGGCTTATTTGACTAACGCCAGAAAAAGAAAATTTCTATATCATATGTTTTCCCAGCAAGGGTCAAATTAGAGGTGTCAAATGCATGAATTGCCTTTAATGGTTAAAAGAAAATAGATGGAGGGAGGAAGGCATAAAGTCTTTCCTTCTGTAACATGATCTAAATAACAAGTTCCCCCTCCATGGCTATCTACCCTGGGAGGGAAACTGCCTTTGGCACTTTGCTGCCCTTGCTTACAAAGTTGTATCAGAACTAATTAGGTAATATGTTAAATGCATTTATGCCCTCAATGTATGGTCTAATTTACAGATGCAGCAGAACTGGAGAAAGGTGTCAATTGATATTGTTCCTCAAACAGCATGGCTTCAAATGAAGGCAACCTACAGAAACAACGTTAAAAGATTTTTGCTTCTCTTAAAAATCAAAGCAGATCCTCACTTGTCGTTTATCTAACTTGTTGTTTTACCTCTTTCTGAAGATGCTGGCAATTCTCTTTTTCCTGATTAACTTCCACCATATGAATATCTTGAAGTTCCTGTATTGCTTTTTTATGCTGCTCCTCTATATGGAGGATTTCTTCCCGCTGCACATCCAGGGCATTATGATAGTCATCTTTCAACAAACGTCGTTGTTTTGCTAGCACTACTGCCAAATCTTCCTATACATAATCAAAAGTTAAAAACAGGAATCCAAAATTACACATAAATTACACATAGTGTTTACAAAACAATAAAGCAAAAGCAGACATTTGTACCAGAAAAATATACCATATTTTCCGCTCTATAAGACGCACCAGACCATAAGACGCACCTAGTTTATGGAAGAGGAAAACAAGAAAAAATTTATTCTGAAACCCAGAAGCCAGGACAGCAAGAGGGATCACTGCGCAGCGATCCCACTGGCTGTCCTGGCTTCTTGCTTGGCCGCGTGCAGCCTCTCCTGGGCAAGGGGTGCCTTCATCCCCTGCCCAGGAGAGGCTGCACGTGGCCAAGGCTCCCCCAAGAGCCACGCTCCCTTTAAAGAGCACGTGGAGTGTGTGTGCGGCTCTTGGGGGCCTTTCCCCGAGGAGGGAGAAGGGCAGCCCTTCTCCCTCCTCGGGGAAAAGCCTCAAAGAGCCGCATACACGCTCCACACGGCTCTTTAAAGGGAGCTTCGAGCAAAAAGATGGAGACACCTGGAAATTGCAGAGTATGGAGAAAATGAGAGATAAAGTGCGAGATTGGTTACATTACGCTCAGATTAAGGAAGTTTTTAAACTTGACAAAAAGTTAGGGTTCCAGGTGGAGAAATCGAAGTTGGAAACGGAATTGTTAGAGCCTAAGACTAGGGTACTTTCAAGAATGTATAACTTGCTGCTAAAATGGAACACACAAGATGAAATGGTTAAATCGGCTATGATAAGGTGGGCGCAGGACATTGGGCATAATATCATGTTTGAGGACTGGGAAAGGTTGTGGAGTACTGGGATGAATTTCACTGCATGCAATGCTTTGAAAGAAAATGTAATGAAAATGATATATAGATGGTATATGACCCCAGTCAAACTTGCAAAAATATACCACCTGTCTGACTCCCCCCTCCCCTTCCACAGTAAATCTACTTTGCTGTGGTGTCCAGAATGAATAAACTATATTTGCTGCCTACCACAGTTTAGATTCAAGAGCCAGAAACACATCTGAAAGTATGCTTCTGTTCTAGTGCAGAGAGAAACTGTGGATTACTATCCATAGTTTGATAGATTTAGAAAACACAGTAAACTACTATACAGTCATACCTCATGTTACGAATGCTTCAGGTTACATGTTTTTGGGTTGTGGACTGCAGTAAACGCAGAAGTACCAGAACGGGTTACTTCCGGGTTTTGCCGCTCGTGCCTGCGCAGAAGGGCTAAATTGCGCTTTGTGCATGCACAGAAGTGCCAAATTGCGCTGGCGCAAATATGGCGCTTCAGGATGTGAACACTGCGGGTTGCGGACATGCCTCCGTCACGGATTATGTCTGCAACCCAAGGTTCCACTGTATAGCTGTTGCAAATCAAGAAGTAGGGGGGAATCCATATGTGCAAGGAAAAAAGACACTGGAAGCCTGCACCACCTGGTTCAACCTGAATCACTCAAACCCAGAACTCAAACCCAAGAGTAATTAATGGTTAGCCTCACATTATGTGCTTCTTCTAGTTCTGCTGCCATTGTTTTAAGTTTTCCCATGTGAACTGTAGTCAACTCTATTTTCAGATTGTCTTGGCAAATCTGCAGCTCTTCAACATGTTGAAGTTTCATCTCATCTACTTGAGCCAAAAACATTTGATTTTCCTTATCTTTCTGAAGCAACTGGTCTCTGAAATCTACCCACAAATCTTCAAGAGCTTGCCTGTGCTCATCTTGCAGGAGCTGAATTTCAGATATATATGTAGATTCTAGAGAATCCAAATTTGATAAATGCTTAGTCTCCAGTTCCGTAATTTGTGCTTGATGATTATTCTGCATGTCTGCTATCTGAGTTTCTAGAGCCTGCTGCTGTCTCTCAAATACAGACTTGAGAGTTTCAATGTCTGCTTGGTGCTTTGTCTGTAGAATGGATGTCAGGGACGAAATATGCTCCTTATGCTTATGCTGCAATTCTGTCCTTTGGAGATTGAGCTCCTCAATGTGTTTTTCCCTCAGCTCCTGAAAGAGAATCTCATGTTCTCTTGTGATTTTTTTAGTAATAGCTTCATGCTCTTCCACCAATCTAGATTTACAAGGAAGGAAAAACATTAACACAACAATAACACAACAACAACAATTTATTTCTACCCCACCCATCTGGCTGGGTTTCCCCAGCCACTCTGGGCGGCTCCCAACCAAATATTAAAAACATGATACAGCATTAAACACTAAAAACTTCCCTAAACAGGGCTGCCTTCAGATGTCTTCTAGAAGTCGGGATAGTTGTTTATTCTCTTGACATTTGATGGGAGGGCGTTCCACAGGGCGGGCACCACTACTGAGAAGGCCCTCTGCCTGGTTCCCTGTAACCTTACTTCCCACAGTGAGTGAACCGCCAGAAGGCCCTCAACACTGGACTTGGTGTCCAGGCTGGATGATGGGGGTGGAGACGCTCCTTCAGGTATACCGGGCTGAGGCCATTTAGGGCTTTTAAAGGTCAGCACCAACACTTTGAATTGTGCTCAGAAACGTACTGGGAGCCAATGTAGGTCTTACAAACTCCATTATATTTTAAATAGAACTCTTCCACAATGGAGAGTTCCCTTACCCACAAAAACAGTCATTTACCAAAAGAAAATGGGAAATGTCTTGGCTTAAAAGCACACATTTCCATATGAGAAGGTATCTTTCAAGTCATTAGGAGTAAGTATTAATAAGACAAGTCTGCTGAAACACACACCTCTAAAGAATAAAATAACACCAGCTTTCTCCTAAGAAAAAGAAGACTTTATTATGAATCCTAAGTGATTTCCCTTCTCAACTCAACACCCACAGGACCATTCCCTGCTCCCCAATTGGTTTATGAAACAGGAAACCTGGTTAACCTCCATACAAACCCGTTCAATTTGGGTCTTCTGCCCACTTCTTTTCAAAAGAAGGTTCTGAGCATCCATGAAACAGGGAAATTGCATAGCCCTGTACAACCTGGGGCTGGGATACTTCAAAGAAGACCTTCTCCTGTATAGACTTACCCACTTTTAGTGGAATTTGATGTCAGTATGGATGTTTTTAGTTAGCTATTTGCGATTTACCTGACATGTTTAATAACTATATTGTGCATTTGAAACTTTTAATAACCTACGCTGCAATTGCTCTGTAATGAAGAGCTGGTAAAAAATGATTTACCGTAAATCATAATCACAATGATAATATAGTAGATTACAAACCTGCTCTGTGCATCTTTAAGTTTAGCTTTCCATTCTTCTTGTAACACTTCTTGGGCTTTTTCTAACTCTTCAGTCATGAGGGTCTTGGTGGAAGTTAGTTCACTGTCATATTGAGCCAAAGTCTTCTGTGCATTTACTAAAGTGTCCTCCAGCTGCCTGACGCTGTTCTGCTGCTCCTTTAAGGATTTCTCCAGTTCTACAATTCTAGCAGCCTGCTGCTGCTGAAGCCAAATCATTTCAGCTTCACGAAATTCAGACTGCTTTTGCAAGGCTCGCTTCTCACACTCTGCCTTGCTTTCAAGCTCTTTACGCAACAATGACAGTTTCTCTTCAGCCTTTCTTTTTGATTCCTCCTGTTCTCGTTTCCATTCTTCAGCTTTTGTTTTATGAGTCTGTTCCATTTCCTGCAACTCCTCTCTAGCTTTGCGTAATTCATTTGCATGATCTTCAATGAGTTTGCATTTGATCTGTGAATTAAAAAAAAATCAGTTGAAGTTTCAATCATATCAAATTGCTTGAATTTAAATTATGAACTACCAATCTGATGCATTTTTATTAACTTTATTCAAAATATCTTATTTTATATAATATTAAGAAATGAACATGCACTATCATCTAAATATTTGCTCAAAAGCAATCCCACGGTTTTCTATGGGGCTTACCCTCACATAAATGTGCACAGGATTGTAGCCAAAGATATTTTAACTTTATACATTTTACTCTTTCTAGTGCACACGAAACTGCTAAAAGCTAATATAGGGAAAAGCAAATATAGAAAGTACCAGTAAATTAGACACTAATCCAATACCCAATTAACTGGGAGTATGTCCCATTTATGTCAACAGGACTTACTGCTGAGTAGACCTGTATGGGACTGCACTGAATAAAGCATAATGTGATCCATAAAGTCACTTTTTTAATGAAACCAATGCAGACAAAATTCTGAAGGGGATAGTTTCCTTCCCCAGCCCTCCCCACCACAGCCACCACTGGAAAGCCTTTGCAGAGGATCAAGGAGATCCCTCCTGAAGAATAGCTGATGGGGTGGAAGCAATTGTTGAGAGAAGGGAAAGGGAAATGTTCCTTTTGTAAAGCCTCTTTTAGTTAACATGTGTTAAGAGACAAAAAACCCTTCTCCCAGCAGCCTAACATGTCCTTCTCCACCTTGTGAATGAAGTCCCCTGTCCTTCTACAAAGACCTGTAAAGAGGGTGCAGGCAACAGTAGCCAGAGAAGAGAACAGGACATTTTGCTGCTATGAATTTTCTTACTCCCACATAAACATATACAGGATAGTTTAACAAATTAAATTTCAACGTACAGGATAGCACTATAAAATCACAAATAATAACAGGATCAAAATTTTATTTTTATTTTTATTATTATTATTACTACTACTACTACTATTAAAATGTACACAAACCAGACTCTCTATATTTTAACAGAATTAGTCAATGATTTTAAGCTGCAATCCAATGTACATTTACTCAGAATTAAGACCCATAAACTAAAGAGGAATTTTCTATACATATTTACTTCGAAATAAGGGCTGTAAATGTTTCTCTTAAGATACATTTCTTAATACAGTGGTATCTCAGGTTACAAACACTTCGGGTTACAGACTCCACTAACCCAGAAGTAGTACCTCGGGTTAAGAACTTTGCTCCCAGGATGAGAACAGAAATCACGTGGTGGCACCATTAGCTAAAGTGGTATCTCAGGTTAAGAACAGCTTCAGGTTAAGAAGGGACCTCCGGAACGGATTAAGTTCGTAACCAGAGGTACCACTGTAACTAGCAAGGAACTCCTGGTGTTTGGGAATTCAAAGAAGCTAACAGCAGCCCTCACTGACAATAAATGCAATTCTGAAAGGTTCAGTCTGCTAGCTTGATTCAACATATCATCCAACAGTATTCAAACATAACAAAACAAAACTCTGTTCCTTGATCTCAGGAACTACTGTGCCAAATTTAGTTACAATATCTTAAGAGGTGTCCAAGTGAACAATTTATTTTTGAAAATATAATGTAGAACAAAATTTATTTTTGAAAAATTGTTGATACACATATGTATTATTAATTAAAATCCTTAATTATTTCTCAGAAACACATATATAAACATCCCTCCAGATTTTACCTGCTCCAGCTCCTCCTTCCAATGCATTTCTTGACACACACTAATTTCCTTTAATTTTGTATTTTCTCTCCTCAATTCTTCTATGTCTTTTTGGGTCTCAACCTGAAGAACACAAAGTTTAGCTTTGTACTCATTTTCTAGTGCCAAGCATCGCTCAGCCACTTCCATTTCTACTTGACGCGCAGCATCTTGAGCACTTTGTAGACCAAGTTTAGCAATTTCTGAAAATAATAAAAGTTTAAAATACTTTTCATCAGTTTTCATAATTGCAACAAAATACTGAACAAGACATATTTAGTGTTTCATTGCTATAATCTTCGTTTACATTAGAATATTAACACTATTAGAAGATTATTAACACTGCTGTTACAGGGGTTCCATTCCCCCCACGTCATTCCTATTTGCAGGGTTGTGTCCCCAGTACTGGGAGGCTGCTCTTCTGGCCCATGGCAGTTATGCTATGGGATCGCACAGGTCTCTATTTTTTTATTAGTTTTTAAAATAAATTTTTATTAGATTTTACAATTTAATATTCAACATATTTACCATATAAAAGAGAAAAAAGAAAAGAAAATGAAAACTCCCCCCACGTCATGACTTCCTTCAACTTCCACTTCTTTAAATATTTGCTACTTCTGCTTAATTTTTGTCTTATTTTTCTGATCTTTTAGCTAAATGCTCTTATATTCTTATCATTTTTATACCAAATTTTCTTTCAAGTTACATCTTACACTTGATTAATTTCCATATTGTTGTTTCTTAACCTTTACACTTGTGTTCTTAGTTGTGTTTACTCAAACCCTGCTAGTGAGCCCATTTCTTTACAATATTTCTGTAGATACAACATGAACAGTTCCCAGTCTTTTTTAAAGTCTTCATTGTCATTCTGAGTCTTCCTGTGTGTTCTGCCATTTCTGCGTATTCCATAAGTTTGATTTGCCGTTCTTCTTTTGTTGGTATCTTGTCATCTTTCCATTTTTAAACTAGTAGAATCCTAGCTGCCATTGTAGAATACATGAATAACTTCTTCCGCTCTTTTGGCAATTCCTGTCCTACAATGCCTACCAAAAAAAGCTTCTGGTTTTTTAACAAAGGTTATTTTAAGCATCTGCACAGGTCTCTACTTTGTCCCCAGGTATATGAAGCCTTTGGGAGCAGCCACTAGGAGTGAGTTTGAGGTCAAGGTGTAATCAGTATGCTGATGATACCCAGCTCTATTTCTCTGTTACATCTGATTCAGGAGAGATAGTGAAAGACCTGGACAGGTGCCTGCATGCAGTGGTCGACTGATGAAGGCTAATAAGTTGAGTATGAATCCTGGGGAGGCAGCGCCTTTGTGGGCAAATGGTTCTCAGATCCAGGAGACAGGCGAGGTGACTGCATTCCCTCTGAAAGAGCAGGTCTGTTGTTTGGGGGAACTCCTCAAACCATCCTTATCAACTGACACATAGGTGGCCTCGGAGTGCCTTGTATTAGTTTCACAGGGTAAATCAACTAAACCCATTCTTAGAAAGTGATAGCCTGAGCACTGTAGTAAAGCAATGTATTTCACTGGTTTAGAACACAGAGCTAGCATTTTCCATATAAATGTAATTTTGGAAATTAAAATTTCACATGTTATTCTTATGACCTGCAACTGCTTACCTCTGAGATGCTCTTCTGACATTTTGGCACGAAGCTGTTCAAGACTTAAACTATGTTTTCTTTTCAGCTGCTCCATTTCAGAAGTGAATCTATCTGAAAGATCCATCCTCATTTTCTTTAGGCTCTCTTCATACTGAAGTGTGAGGGAAGACCTTAGTAACTCTACCTCACTTTTGTGTTTATCATCCAAATGCAACCGCAAACAAGAGAGTTCTTCCTGAAGCCAACATGCAGAAGAAAAACACTGGTAAGATTTATGAAACATATCCATTTTAAACTTTCCATGCAAAACACTTGTTTTACTAAACTATACTTCACAAGAAGAAAAGGCTAAGAAGTAAATCCTGCACAAATCCAAAGTGGAGCCCCTAAGACAGTTGGATGGCGCCTTGTACTCCTCCTTCCAGCAACTCCTGCAGCCAAGCTGGTGCCAAATGTTTTGCTCTGCTTTCCTTTGGCCCACATCAGTGACGCCAAGAGAGGGATCTTGTGGTCTAGACCAGTGTTCCCCAACCTTGGGTCTCCAGCTGTTTTTGGACTACAACTCCCATCTTCCCTCGCTAGCAAGACCAGTGGTCAAGGATGATGGAAATTGTAGTCCGAAAACAGCTGGAGACCCAAGGTTGGGGAACACTGGTCTAGACAGCCTAGAACCTCCATACACACTGCCCAGGCTTGTGCCCCGAGGTGGTTACTTCGATGCTGCTAATGCAGCAGTCTGACTTCACCCCAGAGGTGCACTCCATTGTCTCTTGAGACAGACAGGTGCCAACAACTAAAATTAGCACAAGCAGTTTACACGGAGCTAATTGTTCACAGCTCTTTGGGGGTCATCAGCAATAAAATGCAACAAGTAGCTCTGCCTTAGTTGCTAGTACAGCCACAATCAGGATGGAAAACTGAATGCTAATGTACAGTGGTGCCTCGCAAGACGAAATTAATTCGTTCCGCAAGTCTCTTCGTCTTGCGAGTTTTTCGTCTTGCGATGCACGGTTTTCCATAGGAATGCATTGAAAATCAATTAATGCGTTCCTATGGAAACCGCCTTCCCCCGACCTCTTCTGGCGGGCGGCATTTTAAAATCGCCCGGGACAGCGGAGGACTTCTCCGCTGTCCGGGGCGATTTAAAAGCCCCTGGGAAGGCAGGCAGGGGGGACAAAGGCTTTCCCGCCCGGCCGCCCGGCTTCGGGACATCGTTCCGATGCCGGGCGGCGGGGGGAGGCGTTCCTGCCCCACCGCCCGGCATCGGAACGATGCCCCGAAGCCGGGCGGCTGGGGGAGGCGTTCCTGCCCCACCGCCCGGCATCGGGACGATGCCCCGAAGCCGGGCGGCTGGGGGAGGCGTTCCTGCCCCACCGCCCGGCATCGGGACGATGCCCCGAAGCCGGGCGGCTGGGGGAGGCGTTCCTGCCCCACCGCCCGGCATCGGGACGATGCCCCGAAGCCGGGCGGCTGGGGGAGGCGTTCCTGCCCCACCGCCCGGCATCGGGACGATGCCCCGATGCCGGGCGGCGGGGGGAGGCGTTCCTGCCCCACCGCCCGGCATCGGGACGATGCCCCGAAGCCGGGCGGCTGGGGGAGGCGTTCCTGCCCCACCGCCCGGCATCGGGACGATGCCCTGAAGCCGGGCGGCTGGGGGAGGCGTTCCTGCCCCACCGCCCGGCATCGGGACGATGCCCTGAAGCCGGGCGGCTGGGGGAGGCGTTCCTGCCCCACCGCCCGGCATCGGGACGATGCCCCGAAGCCGGGCGGCGGGGGGAGGCTTTCCCGCCCGGCCGCCTGGCTTCGGGACATCGTTCCGATGCCGGGCGGCGGGGGGAGGCTTTCCCGCCCGGCCGCCCGGCTTCGGGACATCGTTCCGATGCCGGGCGGGGGGGGGAGGCGTTCCTGCCCTGCCGCCCGGCATCGGAACGATGCCCCGAAGCCGGGCGGCTGGGGGAGGCGTTCCTGCCCCGCCGCCCGGCATCGGGACGATGCCCCGAAGCCGGGCGGCGGGGGGAGGCTTCAAAAGCCGTCCGGGGGCTTTTAAATCGCCCCGGACAGTCCCGGGGCGATTTAAAAGCCCCCGGTTAGGCAGGCAGGGGGGGCAAAAGTCTTTGCCCCCCCTGCCTGCCTTCAAAAGCCGTCCGGGATAGCGGGAAGCGCTTCCCTGCTATCCCGGACCGCTTTTAAAATGCTGGCAGTGGGGAGCAAAGCCTTTCGCCCCCGCCGGCCTTCCTGGACCTCTTCTGAAGTCCGGAGGGGGGGAAAAGGCTTTGCTCCCCACCGCCAGCATTTAAAAAAAGGTCCCCGAGATTTCCCTATGGGCTTTCGTCTTGCGATGCAAGCCCATAGGGAAAATCGTCTAGCGAAGCGTCGCAAAAACCGAAAAACCCTTTCGTCTTGCGGGTTTTTCGTCTTGCGAGGCATTCGTCTTGCGGGGCACCACTGTATTAATAAACAGAATTAGAACTGATCATAAGCCATAAGTAGCACTGGTCTTCATGTGCACTGATATCCACTACTGGGTTGCAGCCTTACCCTAGGTGGACTGCAACAGCAACACTACTATGCTATGGAGACTGGTCCATTAGGATGAATGGAACGCCTCACCTTACATCATGGGAGGGCCAGCCCTGGCTATAGACTTCCAAGCCAGACTGAAGACTTGGATGATGCCTTCCTACAGCAGATAGTCAAACATTCCAAAAGGAGAGATACAGTAGTCATGGGAGACTTCAACTACCCAATAGCTATTGGAACAAAAACTCTGCCAACAATGTAAGGTCCAACAAATTCCTCAGCTGCCTCATAGACAATTTCATTTTCCTGAAGGTAAAGGAAGCTACAAGGGGATCATCTATCTTGTACCTGATCCTCAACAACAGGGAGGAACTGTTAGACACCTACTTTGCCTCTGTCTTCACCCAAAAGGAAAGCAGTGCCCAACCTGGTGATAACAGAATAAATAATGCAAGGAGAGAGCTGCAGCCCAAGATAGGAAAAGAGGTGGTAAAGGAACACCTAGCTACATTAAATGAACTCAAATCTGCAGGGCCTGATGAGTTGAACCCAAGGGATCTTGTGGATGTAATCTCAGAGCCTCTAATCTTTGAGAATTCTTGGAGAACAGGTGAAGTCCCTGCAGACTGGAGGCAGGCAAATGTTATCCCCATCTTCAAAAAGGGGGCGGGGGAGAAGGCCCAGGTAACAACTGACCAGTGAGCTTGACATTGATACCAGGAAAGGTCCTAGAACAGATAATGCAACAGTTGGTCTGTGGGCACTTAGGAAAGGATGTGGTGATTACTAAGACCCAGCCTGGGTTTCCCAAAATCCCAGTCATGTCAGACAAATCTAATTTCTCTTTTTGATGAAGTTAAAAAATTGATGGATTGGGGGAATGCTGTGGACATAGTGTATCTTGATTTCAGTGAAGCTTCTGGCGAAGTCCCCTATGATATTCTTGTGAAGAAGCTGGTAAAATGTGGGTTGATTGAGGTAACTGTTAGGTGGATTTGTAGCTGGATGACTGACCGAATCCAAAGAGTGCTCCTTAATGGTGCTTCATCATCCGGGACAAAAGTGCGGTTCTTTCCTAGGCACATTGTTGTTCAATGTTTTTATAAATGACTTGGATGAAGGAATTGAGGGGATGCTCATCAAATTTGCAGATGACACCAAACTGGTAGGAGCAGCTAACGCTGCAGAAGACAGAACTGGGATTCCAAATGACCTTAACAGATTGGAGAACTGTGCCCAAACTAACAAGATGAATTTCAATAGGGAAAAATGTAAGGTTCTCCACTTAGAAAGGAAGAGCCAGCTGCACAAATATAAGATGGGGACACCTGCTTTACTAGCAGTACGTGTGAAAAGGATCTAGGGGTCTTGGTAGACAAGCTTAATGTGAGTCAACAGTGTGATGCAGCAATCTCAATGTAATCTCAAAGCCTCTGTCTATAATCTTAAAAGGTTTCACCCTCTGGCCTGAAGACAGACATTTCTGCATTCCATAGCCTAGACTGGTGAGATGGGGGGCAGGGGGAGGCAGTTGTTTCCCTAAGCACATGGGAAGGCAATCATGACGATTCTGGCTTGGTTCTACAGGCTTTGGTGTGGTGGCAACTGGTTCAGTTGTCTCCTTCTGGCAGCGGCAGGATCAGTTGTCCTTCAACACCAGCATCAGGCTTAGAGGCGGAACCCAATCTGGAACCTTAGTTCACTGTAGCGACTGCTGAACTTACTCTAGACCAGAGCTTTCCAAACTGTGTGTCACAACATGTTAGTGTGCCAGCTGCAGGGTGTAGGTGTGTCGTGTGAATGCTCCCCACACTCCTCCCAGGTCTGGGAAGGAGTTAGTTTAACCTCCGGTTTGCTAGCAAAACTGAATTACTGTGTCACAAAAAGATGCATGTCTAAAAATGTGTCACCAACATGTAGAGTTTGGAAAACTCTGCTTTAGACTATCCACTACAGCAGGATGGCTCAATGTACATCCCAAGGGCTGCATGCTGCCCTTAAGGCCATTTTTGGTGGCCCTCAGCAACAATCCCCAGAACAGCACATGGAGTTTGGGGCTGGGTCATCTTGTCTGGCAAGCCAAATATGCCTTTTTATTACTAGCTAGTAATTTACCTTGTGGCGTTCCAGTTGCTGAGTAAGCTGCTCAAATAGATCATGTCTCTCCTTTTCAGTCATCTCTTCTGAAAATATGGCAGATGAACTGTATGGGGGGAAATTTCAAAAGAGTAAGTAACATGGTCTTAATAACTTTAATAAAGTAATGTTTTATTATAGCATTACTTTATTACAACATTATATATATGCTTTACTATATTATAATTTAATAAAGCAATTAACTTTAATAAAGTAATAAAGCAGTTTTCAGTATCTTTAACAATGGGTATGTTTAGCATGAAGAAGAGATTTATAGATTATTAGGCAATATGATAGCCTTCTTCATATATTCAAATAACTATCATATAAGATGCTGGAGCACATTTGTTTTTAACTGCTCCAGAGTAGGACCCAAAATAAGGGGTTCACACTACAAGAAAGAGGATTTCACTGAAATATTTGGAAGACCCTAACGGTATAAGATGTGGTGGAACAGAATGCCTCAGAAAGTGATGAACTCTCCCACATTAGATGTTTTAAAGGAGAGGCTGGATGGCCGCCTATGAGGAATACAACAGCAGTGGATTTCCTGCCGCAGCAAACAGTCGGACTAGATTACCCAGCTCCATCATTCTATGTACTGAACTGTAAATTTGGGGGTGATTTAAAGTCACACAGAAGCAACTATGGTAATGTAATCATGTAAGAAAATGTTAGCATCAAGTAGTATTCATTTCTACAATCACAGATTCACTTTTTTCAGTTACCACAATCATGAGATTAAGATTCCTGTATCCATATGCAAGCCAGTTCACACTTCACTTAACTCTATCACACTAGTTATAAACCTCAGGGTTCCCCACCACCACATCATTAAGAGTTGTAGTGTGCATCTCTCTCTCTCTCTCTCTCTCTCTCTCTCTCTCTCTCTCTCTCTCTCTCAGATCTTTTCTAATTGGTTGCATTAGGATCTGGAGCTCACGTAGGTGAAAGCCATCTTAGTAGATTTTGCTACAGGAGAAGCATTTTCCACTGTTCAGCAGCCAGGCCTGCCACGATGCTACAGCCTGGATAATGTAGCTCAGGCCTTCCCAAATGTTCCCCAGACAGGGAAGGGCCAGGCACAGACAGGTCCACACATTGAAGGTTCCAGCCTTCACAGAGGTACTGAATGGTGCATGGCTAATCCACAGAAATTCACAGCACCATGTTGCTTTGCATTGCCCATGAAAACAGTAAAATAACTGTTTTAGCTGCTTTCCGTGTTCTCTCTAGCTGTAGCTGCTTTGGTGTGGGAAGAAACAGCTGTTTGGGACTCTGGAATCATTCAGGATTTTACCTTAAATAAATCTTAAATTCCAATTAAATATACAAATCCCACAAAAGCTATTATCAGCTTTTATCAACAGGCTCTTTCTTTAGTTTGTAAGCATTTAGGATACCTAAAATTTCCACTGGAAGTATAACATGAGGTCGTGAATTTTCCTTAAACCACACCCACCCACTGAACCCGCCTATCAACTGAACTCCCTGGTGGCATCAGCTGAGAGGCTGGAGGACAGGGTGTAATCTTACACTGACTGCACTCCACCATGTTCCCAATAAGAAACATCAACCATGTTTCCTAAGCCACCTTCAACTTGAAGCAGCTGCAGACAGATCATAAGCATTCACTAGAATCAATACAAACAAAAACAGTATATGAAAGACACTGTCAGCTTGCCTCTTGAAAAAAATAATCTAAATCAGGATTAGCAAAGGATTCCCATTCTCCAAGTGGTTTGAACTAACCAATATTTTACAAGTCACTCACAGAATGCAAGATTGAGCTTGTGAAAACCAACTTATGTAACTAATGTCTGCCTGGTAATAAATATAAGCATTGGTAACAAATAATAGCTTTTCCAGAGACAAAACATGAGGGCAAGCAATTGCACAACACTTCCTTGAAAGGCTGGTCAGGGACAGGGTCTCTTCAAAAAGGGGACTCTTCAAGACAACATTAACTCTTTTTTTAAAAAAATGGATACATGACAATCAAGCTAACCCAATCCTAGCTGTGACAAACAGAAATCTAGTGCATCCTACAGCTGCTAGATGCTCCTATGAGTATCAAAGTGTGGTAGTAAAAAAGGTTCTCCCCTAGCCAGGAGCACTAGTCAAGACGAGGGCTTCAGGAGTTCTCCAACATGACCACCTGTCCAGACTGCCAGAGGAAACTACAATTACAAATATAGTAGTACCTGGGTTTAAGAACAGCTTAGTTTATGAACAACTTGGATTAAGAATACTGCAAACCCAGAAGTAGGTGTTTTGGTTTGTGAACTGTGTGGTGCAAGCAGAACATGTTCTGCTTCCTGTTCAGTGTGTTCCATTTGTAAATTGAGTGCCCCACTGCTGTGGGAAAGCATGCCTTGGTTTAAGAATGCTTTGGTTTAAGAACGGACTTCCAGAACCGATTAAGTTTGTAAACTAAGGTACCAATGTAGTTTTCATTACTAAGTATTACATTCTTAATAATCAACTCTTTAAAAATCTGGTGCTACCGATCAAGTTACTAAATTATTAGCATTACCCAAATTCCACATGTAGATCTTGGCTGTTCTCCACCTCTAATAGGGAATAATCTTTCATTTCCTGCAGCCTCTGATGCAGCATTGTTAATTCTTCTCTGTAGTTTTCTTCCACAGACTTTAATTTCTGTTCAAAATAAAGTCTTAATTGTTCCAGTTCATTTTCATGTTCACTTTTTTTTTTATCCCATTTAAGTTGAAAATCCTTCTTCAGGTATTCCATTTCTTCCATGTGTGAAGTGCGAGCAAGCAGCTGTTCTTTCAACTCTGGTGAAAGACCAAGATAATACTCTCTTATTTTAATACAGTAAAACAAACCTCTCAAGAAGTACAACACACACAGGACAACGCTATTAAGAAGACTAGGCTTAACATTTGACCTTAAGTGCCTTGGACGCTAAGAAGCACTTTATTAACTTGAATAGAACTTATTACAAGTTCTGAGGTTGCTTGTGTAATGGGACTTGATCTCCTTCCCCTTGTCGTCCCTCAGTCTGGTCATGTACGTTTCGGGGACCCTCCAGAACATATCAGGGGGTGCAGGGGGAAGATAGGAAAGCTTATTCTGTGTAAAAACATTGGATATCTAACAACTCCACCTATATTTACATTTTCCAAGATTTGCATAAAAACCCAAAAAGGCATGGGATCTATTAATATTGGCCAGATTAAATGCATAATAAAATGAAGAAAGTAAATATAAACACTGCCAAGTCTGAAGATTAGTATTACAAATCTTAGAGCTCATTTATGAATGTTAACTACTCAATATATCATTATGTTATATTCATTAAACAGCATGCCTCAAGTGGAAAAAGGAGAAAATAATAATAATAATTCAAGAGCTACTATATAAATATAAATCGCTGAGTTAATATTTCAAATTAATTGTTAAGATTCATAATGAATGGCATCAAGATTATTTCTGCCATAAGTTTAGCCTGCATATTATATTTTGTGTAGACCTGAAATAATAAAAATATTTTAGAAACTTAATATTATTTTTGAACAGGATAAAATGTAAATTATGTCAATCCTCAAATCTGAAAATGTAACCTAAAATCCTGAAATTAAAACTGAGAGTTTCGCAAACATGTGTTAACAGTTGCTCAGCTAATTAGTCATTAAGAAGAATATAAAATATTGTTCCTTTATAAGGCATTACTTAATAGCGTAAAATAAAATGCTTCACTGAATGATAGAGAATCAGACCCTAGAATTTAAAAATGAACAGAAAGGAAGTTACAGGTTACAATGATTCTATGTCAAATCCTCAAACGTACCACTTAATTCTTGGCGACTTGCCCGAGCACTATCCAGTTGAGACCAAAGGTGTTTGATTTCTTCTTCTGACTCTGCCTTTAGTTTTTCTTGCATAGCCATTAGCTTTTCTATCTACAAGAGGTACAATAAGTTAGTACACCTACAAATTTCAATTTTAATTTTTTAAAAAGTGTTTTCAAAAACTTCTAGACCAGGAGTGACGGAATTTTTGGCCAATTTCTGGCTCCGAATTTCTTAACAGCAGCAACAATAAAACCACTTTATAAATTAGGTTGTTGAAATTTAAGGAAGCTAACCAGTAGTGCATATCTGCATGAAAGGACTCTTTGCTTTGTTCAATTCTGATAGTAAAACACATTCCTAGGCTTAGAATGTGCTCAGAGGCCGCCTGTTTTTTCATTTTAACTCTACATCTTTTGCAACTGACTGGTAGATTTTGAATGGGATGGGGAACCTTTTTGGCCCCCACCGCACCCCTGACAGATGGACAGGACCACCCACTTATCAGTCAGCTGATGTCATTATGACATTATCAGTCAGTTGCAAAAGATGTGCAGAAAGTTCCAGTTTTCTTCAGAGCTTCAGTGTGCCAACTAGTTCATTGTGAGGAACTAGTTTGTACACCTGAACCAAGCAGAATTAAACTCCTTGTGCATCAGCTGATGGATGGGGACATCACTCCTGCTTTCAATAGGGTTCAGGTGCACCAGTGAGTTACTTCTCTTTTTTATTATTGAAACTTTTCAACATACAGTACAATAAAAGCCAAACTAATCCAAATAAAAATAGAAAAAACGAGAAAGCAAATGTACATACAAGAAAGAAAGAAAGAAAGAAAGAAAGAAAGAAAGAAAGAAAGAAAGAAAGAAAGAAAGAAAGAACACAAAAAGAAACAGTGGGAGGGAGAAAGGAAAATGCAATGCCCTCTTATCAGCCTCCCACTCTGGGAGATCTTCCCTTCTCTGCATCTCACACAGGGTTCTTCATCACCCATTCATCACCCTCCTGTGTGTATCCTCATTAACTCAGAGTACAGGACATTAAAAAACAGAACAAAAAATAAGTACAGTGGTGCCTCGCAAGACGAAATAAATTCGTTCCGCAAGTTTTTTCTTCTTGCGAGTTTTTCGTCTTGCGAAGCACGGTTTCCCATAGGAATGCATTGAAAATCAGTTAATGCGTTCCTATGGAGACCGCTTGCCAGGCTGGCGGTGCGGAGAAGGGCTTTTCTCCCCACCGGAAGCCTTCAGGACAGGTACGGGAACAGAGGGGAAGGCGCGCAGTGCTTCTCCTCTGTTCCCGGGGCTTGCGGTGGGAGGAGGGTTTTTCCTCCCCACGCCAACATTCAGAACAGCATTCTGAAAGTTGGCGGTGGGATGGAAAACCCTCCTCCCACTGCAAGTCTTCAGGACAGCCATCCGAAGGCTGGCGCGGGGAGAAGGTCTCTCCGTCCCACCGCCAGCCTTCGGAGCAGCCTTCAGAAGGCTGGCGGTGGGGCGGAGAGACCTCCTCCCGCCGCCAACCTTCGGAGCAGCTTTCCGAAGGCTGGCGGCGGGAGGAGGTCTCTCCGCCCCATCGCCAGCCTTCGGAGGAGGTCCGAGGACAGTGGGGAAGACGCGCTGCGCTTCCCTGCTGTCCCAGAGATTTCCCTATGGGCTTTCGTCTTGCGAAGGAAGCCCATAGGGAAATTCGTTTTGCGAAGTGCCTCCAAAACAGAAAACCCTTTCGTCTAGCGGGTTTTCCGTCTTGCGAGGCATTCGTCTGGCGGGGCACCACTGTATAGTGGAGTTCACAGAAGACAAAAGCTAGAAATCAAAAAATAAGAGAGATGAGAGAAATAAGGACTTTCAGTTCTCCATCTGCCAATTATGTACATAAAGATTATTCAAAATATTCATTCCAGAATAGTTATTATCTAGTTGTACTCCAGGATAATGTCCTCAATCTGCTAGGCGTTTTTCCAATCTTCCATCCCAGACACCTCAAGACATTCTTCTTTCCACACAAAAAGTCCCAAAGGGACTCTTTGATTGTTATTATCACTAAAGGCCAAAAAAGGTCTTTCTCCAGTCCAGTATAACAACATTCTCTCCAAGAAATTCCAAGAACTCTTATTGGAGTAATAGTCCGTAACTATTTGCTTGTATCTTCATTAATTTCGGCCTTGGCCCCGGCCAGGTAGAACGCTCTGCCACAAGAGATCAGGGCCCTGCGGGATTTGACATCTTTCCGCAGGGCCTGTAGGACGGAGTTGTTCCTCCAGGCCTTTGGTCAGGACTCAGCCTGACTCCCCTTCTCGTTTTGTATAAGAACTAGTATGAAAGAGGCCTCCCAGCATTTTCACAGGCCCATATAAGAACAGCGTAAACAGCTGGGCCTGATGAACATTTACTGTTCCCAACCCTAATCCTGCGGAAAGCCATCTAATTAGATTTTAATTTGAACCTGACTTGTTTTTAGGAGGTAATTTAACTATTGTTTGATTTTATACCAATGTTAAATAGCCCAGTCTAGGCCGGGGAGGGCAGGATATAAATAAAAGTTTATTATTGTTATTAATATTATTATCCAATTCCATATTTTCCAGTCCTATTTCCTCTTGGCTATGCTTTCCCATCTTTAATTTAAAGAAAAAGTCCTTCCATTTCTATTTCTTCCATTCTTTTCCCAAAGATCGCCAGCAGCTTGATGGTGTTTTCATCTGTGTTCAACTTGTACAGAAGATCCTTTCTCTCTTACGTCTATCATTTCCATCTCCAGATGTTTCTTATTATCTCCATCCATAATTCCACCCCTCTCTTTCAGCATCCCAACACCCTCATTTGCCTGTTTCAGTCCTCCAGTCACCAATGTGGAGATCCTCATCTGCTGTTTCCCACTCTGCCATCTCACTCTCATATTCAGGCAGATCTTGATAAACATAAAGAGCCTTGCAAAGAATCAACATAAATATGCTTATTTACCTCCTGCTGTAATTCTTCTTCTTGTTTCTTGCTTTGCCCTTTCATATCTTCCAACTTTTGTTCATATTCAGCCTGCAGCTTTGTCATGGCCAAATCATACTGGTTTTTCAGGATATCATGCTCCTCTACAAAATAACATTGTGTTCTGTTATAAAATTTATTTTCTTATCAGCTGTCAAAATGCACACAAAGAATGCACTCTACACCTGAGATACAGCCCTGCTTGTGAGATGACTGCTTCAAACCAGTTTCTGGCATCACAATAGTCCAAACGTCTGAAGAGGTATATAAGGTCAGCAGTGAATTTAAATTCTACTTCATACGTACAATTCTGTTAAGTTTTCTAATAAATTCCACAATCTTTGTAGCAATCTTTCTGACAAAAAAGTATTATAATGTGAAAAGTGATGCCAGATGCTGTACTTTGTCTAAAAGAGGTGATATTACAATGCAATCCTTACAAGTTTAATTTTAACATTTATATCCCAACTTTCTTCCATCATCCAACCCAAGACCCTGTATGTGTGGTTCACAAATGGGCACCCATCCAAGAACTGACCAGACCCAGACCTGATTAACTTAAACAAGCCAGTAGCTTTGTGTGCCTGTTTACTCAGAAGTAAGTCTAATTATGTTCAATAGGGCTAACTCCCAGGTATGGGTGCATAAGACTGCAGCCTTAGTCTCCCAATAACTGGGAAGCAAAAGAGGAGTAGAATTCGGCTATGGAGAGTCTGCAATTACAGACTTCCTTTCTTTTGTTCTGCATTAAGGAAACTTACCCCAGGACGCGGGTGGCGCTGTGGGTTAAACCACAGAGCCTAGGGCTTGCCAATCAGAAGGTCGGAGGTTCGAATCCCCGCAACGGGGTAAGCTCCCGTTGCTCGGTCCCTGCTCCCGGAAGCTGATGAAATTAGGCAGGCCCCGATCTCTTATTTTTTAAAAGGCTTTCTCTCAAAAGGTTTTGATGGGGTGTTAGGATGAAAGTAGTTAACTGAGATATGATTGTGTTATTTTTTATATTGGTGATTTTTAAGTTATTGTTGTTTATTGGTTCCACCTATATGTTTGAAAAAGTTTCATGAAATGGATTTGTATTTTAAAATAAAGTAAGCTGCTCTGTGGAGGGTTTCCTCAAAAAGCCAAGTATAATTTCATTAAATAAAGAAATTGTGAGAGTTTGATGACAGAAGTGATGTCAGTACTGCTAATCTATACTTTTAAGAAGTCTAGAGGTGGAAAAGTGCTAAATGAAATAAAATACAAAGGAGGATAGAGGGTAGTCACAGACTTTTGGAAGGTGGAGAAGACTTGGATATGAACTGAAGTGCACAGTCTGGCTTCGCAGACCTCTAGCAGCTGACTAATACTTCCCTACCTGCCTCTCATTTTTGATAGCAACATACCTCAAGAATTGATGCAGCTGTCATTGTATTGGCAAGAGTGGGAAAGCACCTACTTTTTTAGAGGCAGATGAAATACTGCTTCTTGCGCCCAAAAGTAATGATAATAACTTCTCAGAATACCTACTTTCAACCTGCTCTTTTTCAAAAGAAAGACTCTCCAACTTTCTTTTTACTTCTTCAGTTGCTGCATTTAGGGTTCTTTCCATCTCATTTAATTCAGTCTGATGTTTCACAGATAACTCTTCATGCAAGTTTTTTAAACTGAGGTCTGTATTTGATGCACATCCTCTTTTAAGATTCTGAAAGAAAATGAAGTCTAACATTGAAAATTGCCACACAGTATCCTGAAAAATCCATAGCTTTTTAAATTAAAGGAACAATCATTCTTTCAATTTAAATGCTTTTAACTTTAGTTACTTGTCAGTCCCAGCTGCTACTTGTTGAGCCTTTGCAAAAATGAAGTGGGTTTCCTGGACAGGACGTACCCATGTGCGTTCAAGCAACTCTTTTTTCAGAAAGAAACTAACATCTCTGCTTTTATCTCATGATCTCTTTAGCAGCTGCCACTTGCTTTCATACAACAGTCAGCAAGAACACTGGATGCCACCACTAGATTAGCCTTTACATTCACTTTTATGATCTTATTTTAAAGATGCGTGATCAATAGTTTGTTAGTGCATTTGTATTAGCATGCTTGGATATTTAGCCATGCAAGATAACATGTAAACACAATTCCTACATTTTAAGAGAGGGAACTTGTGTGTGTGTGTGTGTGTGTGTGAACAATCTGAGGAACTGTAATGTAAATCAAAGAAATTTCATCATATAAAAATCCAGAAGCTTTAAAAAGAAAATATTTAAACACAATAAATTATACACAATACCTCTAAGAGCTGGGTGTGTGTCTTCTCCATTTCCAGAGCTATTTCCTTCTTCTGTTTATCTGAAACATCAAATTTGTTGCCACTGCATAAATATATTTGGCATGTCAGCTAATATAAATACCAATTTCAAAATATATATAAAAAAATTATCTACTCTTTAACTTCCACACTTCATATAACCTTCCCCGCATCTTCCTTTGTTCTTAATGGCTCCCCCCTCGCTTTTACAAATATTCTGATTTTGCATATTCATGCTTATTAAAATGACTTGCTTTTACATAATTTTTTGTTTTTTTGTTTTGTAAAAAGCTTTTCTTACAGCACACTTGTCAAAAAGCATTATGTACTTCTAAATTATAGCATTAAATTTTATATTTTATATAATCTCTGTACATTATTAAATCATTTTCTAAGTATTATCTGCTATGATTAAAATTGACATTTATTTTGCTCTCAAACAGCACTGAATAAAACATCAAAATGTCTGCACTAGTATTCTATGGATTGCAATATTTTGGCTGAAAACTACAAGGTAGATTACCCATGTCATCTAGATGTTTCACGACCATTTCTTCTTTTTCCTTATCACTCTGTTCTTTAATACGCTCCAGCTCAAAATGGTATTGACCTTGTAGAACTGCTACTTCTTGAGCATGTTTATCGTTGAGCATCTCACGCAACTCCATGAGGGCAGTTTCTTTCTCTTTTCTCAGATTAGTCTGCATCAGTTCCAACTGGGATGTGTGTGTGTTATTTGAACTTAGCCTTAAACCTTCCAGTTTAAGATTATGAAGAGCCTGCAGTCAAGAAAGACAATAATTGGTTACAGACTCTGCCAACTCAGAAATAGTACCTCGGGTTAAGAACTTTGCTTCAAGATGAGAACAGAAATCGTGCTCCAGCGGCGCGGCAGCAGCAGAAGGCCCCATTAGCTAAAGTGGTGCTTCAGGTTAAGAACAGTTTCAGGTGAAGAATGGATCTCCGGAATGAATTAAGTACTTAACCTGAGGTACCACTGTACTTTCAGTTTATTACAGTGCAATCCTATGGCTCACTTATGCCAGCTGGACATCCTTGCACCAGGGATGTCACATGGCACTGAATTATGTTGCTACAGGAACCAGAAAAGGTGAGCATCAAGGAAAGGGGCCAGGCTTAGTTTGTACCCTAATTTCCCTCAAACCTTGATTTCACTTTTAACAATGGGGCAAAATGATGGTAACAATTGACGTACTACAAGTTAATGTTAAAGCACCTTTCCCACATCACAATGATAGTGACTTTCACTAGACAGTAAGGAAGGTATCTTTATTCAACTTATTAATAATTACCTCTAAGGATGTGGACAGGCTTCTTTGACAAGTGAAACTGATCACCTGTCTCCTGGACCCTTGCCCATTCTGGCTCATAAAAGCAAGCCAGACAAGGCTGGCCAATGAGCTCTGTAGTGGGGTGGTGAATGCTCTCCTCTGTGAGGGAGTCATCCTGGACCCCCTTAAAGAAGTGGTTATTAAACCACTTCTTTAAAAAAAAATCTTTTATCACCCAGTATTCATTCCTGGGCAAGCTGTTTGAGCAGATGATCGTTGAACAGCTCCAAGCACGCCCAGAAGATGCAGACCATGTGGATCTCTTCCAATTGGGATTCCAGCCCTATCCTGGGACTGAGACCACCTTGGTTGCATTGGTCAATAATCTTCGGCAGGCTAGGTTCAGAGGTGTAAGCAGTTTCCTGGTTCTGCTTGATCTCTCAGTCACTTTTGATACCATCAACCATGGTATCCTTTTGGACTGTTTAGAGGGATTGGGAGGTGGGGGCACTGTTATGCAATGGTTCCGCTCCTTCCCCTGAGCTATGTCCAGAAAGTGGTGTTGAGGGATGAGGATTTGGACACCTGGGCACTCGCTTGTGGAGTTCCTTAGGGCTCCATTACTTCCCTCATCCTTTTTAACATCTATATGAAGCTGCTGGGAGAGGTCATCAGGGAGTTGGGGCTTGGTGTTCACCAGTATGTTGCTGATACCCAGCTCTACATCCAATTTAAATCAGAAATAGTGAAGGCGGTGAACGTCCTATGTGAGTGTCTAGAGGCAGTTGAAGGATGGATGGTGGCTAACGGATTGAGGTTGAATCCCAATAAGACAGAAATACTGTTTCTGGGGGATAGGACAGCCAGGTGAAGGGGACTTCCTAGTCCTGAATACGGTAACTGTGCCCCTGAAGGACCAGGTCAGCAGCCTGGGAATCATTTTGGATTCACAGCTGTCCATGGAGGCACGGGTCAATTCTGTGTCTAGGGCAGCTGTTTACCAGCTCCATCTGGTATGCAGGCTGAGACCCTACCTGCCCACAGACTGTCTCATCAGGGTGGTGCATGTTCTAGTTATCTCCCGCTTGGACTACTGCAATGCGCTCTACATGGGGCTACCCTTGAAGGTGACTGGGAAACTACAACTAATCCAGAGCACAATTCAAAGTGTTGGTGCTGACCTTTTAAGCCCTAAATGTCCTCGGCCCTGTATACCTGAAGGAGCGTCTCCACCCTCACCGTTCAGCCCAGACACTGAGGTCAAACGCTGAGGGCCTTCTGGCAGTTCCCTCACTGTGAGAAGTGAGGTTACAGGGAACCAGAGGGCCTTCTTGGTAGTGGCACCCGCCCTACGGAATGTCGGCCCAGTATACCTGAAGGAGCATCTCCAGCTAACGCTATTCTGGGTTGTATCAACAGAAGTATAGTGTCCCGATCAAGGGAAGTCATAGTACCACTCTATTCTACCTGGGGTCTTGTGTCCAATTCTGGGGACCTCACTTTAAGAGGCAGGTAACCAAGATGTTCAAGGGTCTAGAAACCAAGCCTTAAGAGAAACGGTTGAGGGAGTTGGTTATGTTTAGCCTGGACAGGAGGACACTGAGAGGAGGTATGCTAGCTATCTTCAAATACTAAAGGATTGTCACGTGGAAGATGGAGCAAGCTTGTTTTCCCCTGCTCCAGAGACTGGAATGGAATCCCTTGGAAAGTGATTGACTCTGCTTCATTGGAAGTTTTTTATGCAGAGGTTGGATTGCCATTTGTCATGGATGCTTGAGTTGAGATTCCTACATTGCAGCTGGTTGGACCAGCTTATCCTCACATTTCCCTACAACTCTGCATTTCTGATTCTATATGCAATTAACTGTGAACCTTTGACAGATTATTTTCAAAAAAATGATATTGGTTTCGAATTCAGTTTCTAATCTTCCCTGTGTTCCCTTATTTCAAATGACCTATTTCATATGTATTTGCAGCAGCAAAGGACCTTTGAATTATTGCTTTGGTTAATATTGTACCTCTGCTTGCTGCATCTCTTCTTTGTGTGTCGCTTCCATTTTTTGTAGCAACTGTTGTTGCTCCTTTAATTTAGTGTGCAACTCTTTGATTTCTTCCTCATGCTGAACAATTAGTTGACGTATTTCACAATAATGTTCTTGTTCATGAACCTAGGGAGAAGAAAATATCATTAAAGACCTTTCTTAAAATATAATTAAAGAATGCATCAGAATGCTTAAACAAAAATCGGTGCAGGACAGAACTATTGCAGAAACTTAAGTGAATGCTTATTAGGAGGGCCTGAAGAGCCTTCAACAATCTGCAGTGGAGGGTTGAAGGAGAAAGGTGCGCGAGTCATTCTTGGGGGGCAGAGATGAATCTGGGGCGCCCCTCCCCCTTTGGTCGGGACATGCTCCGCGCGGAGCTCCTGAAAGAGGGCGCAAGGCGGACTACAACTCCCGTCAGCCAGTGCGGCCCCAGGGCCGGGAATCATGGGAACTGTAGTCGCACAACGCCAAGCGGGACGGACGGTGGCTCTGGCGGGCGCCCAGCCTTCGGCCCGCCCGTCGGCTGCTGTGAGGCGCTCGGCCTCAGCGAGAGGCGGGCGCTGGAACTCCGCCACCGCCGCCCCGCAACGCGGGAGCCCCAGAAGCGCCCCAGCCGGCGCAGCCCCGACCCTCGAGCGGAGAAAAGAAACACCTCCGGGCCGCCACCGGCCTCTCGCTCCATTTCCACGGCCGGCCGCTGTTCCCCTCAGGACGCTGCTTCTCAGGCCCGCTTCAACGGCCGCGCAACCGTCGGAGCTGGAAAAAAAACTTTCAGCCAATGGGCTGCCTCGACCCAAACTCCGCTGTCCAATAGCGAGGCGAGCCCTGAGAGGCGGCTAAAGCGCTGTCGCCGCCCACCGGGCGCCCGTGCTGACGGCAGATTAGCAGCGGCAGTAGCCAATGGGGCCTCGGATACGCGGCCGTGTAGTTTTTTTCCCTCCGATTCAACTTTGTGTCCCGCCCTTTCCTCCGGAAGCGGTGCCCATGTGACAGCGCGGGGGGCGGGGCGACGAGCCGTGAGGCGGCCGGCCGGTTGGGCCTCCCGGCGGCTGCTTCTCCCCTCCCACTTCACGGTTCCTATCCGGAGGATGGAAAGAGCTTTTTCCGAGCTCTGCGCCCGGGCCGGGAAGCGGCGCTGAGGGGCGGGCGCCGTCGTCTCTTTCGGCCCGGAATGGCCGGAGCCCCCCCATCCCCCCCGGGGGGGTGTCATAGAGACTTATATTTTCCCCTGACAGAGACTCAAGGCAGCTAAGAGATTAAATATAAAAACACCTTTTTTGTTTTAAGAAAAACCGCAGGGCAATTTTTGAAAACTTCTTTTAGATTATTATTATTTTTACACTAAATGAGGTTGAGAAGAGCGGGATATTCCACCTGCCTTTTGTTTCTGTTTGAACCTGCTTATGATATTCTCAAGATAACAAGTGGTGGTGGCGGCCCCATCTCCCCTCTCCGCCCCCCTGGACTTTGGCTGGTTGAACAGAACTTGTCTCCACCTTTCCTGTCTGTGTGTGGAGGGAGGCAAGCCATTTGCTTCAGACAGCCCCATCCCCTTGGCTGCACCTGTCAAGCGTCCCTTATTTGGCGGGACAGTCCCTTATCCCAGCGCTGTGTCCCACTGCTGTCCCTTATTGATGATGTCCCTTAAATTTCCCAGGTTTCAAAGGAAGCAGCTCCTCTCCCTCCCTCCCTGCTGGCCAGGGAGGAGGGAGGCTCCAATTGTGTTGCTTGGCTGCGTTGCTCACCCAATAAGGAGTCTAAGAACGACTGGGGGGTGGAGCTTGCATGTGTTGTGCCGATCAAATCGGCCGCGTGGCCTGGGGACTCGCCTTTGCTCAGCGCTTCCCAGCGGAGAGGTGACGGTGGTTTTCCTTGCTGTATCCCCTTTGCCGGGTTGCTGCACTGTGGGAACCACTGCTTGAGGCTTTGTTTGGCTGCTGGCTGGGCTTTCTGCCTTTGGCTCGGAGGGGCTCAGAAGTTGAACATACCTGTGTTTGGAAAATCCCTTATTTTGGCTGCTGATCCCTTATTTTTGAGGCTGCTGGTCCCTTATTTTCAAATCTGTAAGTTGACAGCTAGCTCCGGGGCTTTTTCACCTACACCACCAACACAGCCTTGTTGCCCTCGCTGCATCACAAGCACCACTTTGGCAGTGCAGTGGGGGTACAGTTGTGGAGACGGGGCTGGCAGAAATGCAGGCAAGACCAGCAGGGAGAGCTGGGGGTTGGACATGGAGCAGTAAGATGTCTTGGGCTGGCCCTGCTCCTTGGCTCTCTCTCCCCTCCCCTCCCCCCCCCCCCCCCCGGTTCCCGCCCTCAGGCGATGTTGCGATGCACAGGAAATTTGAAATATGCACTCAGCTAAGGGCCCTTTCACACTTCCTCTTGTCCTGCCACTTTCCCCAAGGGAAACCTGCTGTTTACTGCTGAATTGTAACAAACTTCAAAGAATTGGCATTTGTTCCGATTCAGTGGTAAAAAACGGTATTCCCTGGAGAAGCGGTAGGACAAATGAAAAACTGTTTAGACCCATGCCTAGAACATTTCTTGGTACAAGAAGTATATAACCTCATTTACTCTCTTTGTTTACCTGGGCACTGAAATAAATGCTAAAACTCAGTCCCACTGAGTTCTGAATCCATTTGTAGGTGTTTTCACATGTCATGCTCAAAATCTACATTGGTTAATTTGCTTTCTAAAACATAAATAAGATGCAGTGTGTCTTCCGAATTCTGCAGTTATGAAGGCAAATTTAAGCCTCATGTCACGTGCAAAAACACTACAAAGGTACCTTGGTTCTCAAACTTAATCCGTTCCAGAAGTCTGTTCCAAAACCAAGCTGCGCTTTCCCATAGAAAGTAATGCAAAATGGATTAATCCATTCCAGACTTTTAAAAACAACCCTAAAACAGCAATTTAACATGAATTTTACTATCTAACGAGACCATTGATCTATAAAATAAAAGTAATAAACAATGTACTGCAGTCAATCAGTAGCTGAACTGGGTTCCATACAGTCACAAAAACAAAAAATGAGCAGCAAAAACAAAGCGCAAAATAAATAGCAAAAATAGACAGACCTCAGTGTAACTCTCAAAATGGAAGTATGGCACTCAAATCGTCAGTATAACACTCTAAACGGAGCATGTTCGCTTCTGGAAAAAGTTCGCAAACCAAGGCATTTGAGAACCAAGGTACCACTGTACTCTATGCACAGCGTGAAGTTCTCTACTTGCTCCTATATTGCCAGATGGAACCAGCTAGCTTGAGACAATCTGCTGTACTGTTTGATTTTATTCAGTTTGTAACAATTTATTAATGAATCAAAAGGTATGCATTCTTTTCTCTTTACAGGCAAGGACCAATTTAGGTGCGTCCGAATGATACACAATCATGCACATGCACATAGCACCGAACTTGGAAATAGCCCCAAAATGTTGTAAAGATGACATGAAAATGGGCAGAACGGACTCTGTGAGGGTCTGGAACAGAAACCCCACACAAAACAAGTGTTGACTTGTGACTTCACGTGAAAGGAAATTTGAAGGAAGATGGAGATCTGGCGAAGTGAAAAATCTGATGGGTCTAATGCACAGAATCATAGAATTGTGGAGTTGGAAGATATCCTTAAGGGTCATCTAGTCCAACCCCTTGTAGTGCAGGAATCTTATGTCTAATACTGGGTTCGAACCCATGACCCTTGAGATTAAGAGTCTCATGCTCTTCCGACTGAGCTATCTCAATGTCCAATTTCTGTTTGGGCTTTCCTTGAGGCTTGCCTAGATTAAGGTACTTTTAAGTGATGGTTGGGAAATGCTTGGTTTGACACCCTCATTTGATTTGAACAGCCTCGCCCAATTGGATTTTTATTTTTTGTTTCTTTCAGTTGACCAAACCTCATATGAACCAGGTTAGTGCCTGAGTTTGTTTAGGTCACAGACAATGCAAACAGCTACAGGGTAACCTGAGCTTAACAGAGTTATTAATAGGAGCATGTTAGCAACGCGCAGGGCTGGGCTTAGTGATTTTGTATGGGGAAAGCCAGCAACCACTGAGAAAATACTGCTGTTGTTCAAGCAGAGCAATATCTTAGTAACCATACTGTGCACACTGCAAGAGACACTGTGTATTTGAGAGGATTCTGTTTTCCTTTGTAATTTGGGACTGAAATTATCACAGAGACTTTATGGAAAATTTCGACAAAGAGCCTGGAGGAAGAAAGAAGCAACACACATTAAAAAACAAACTACTGTCCTTTGTGATTTGAAGAGCCTGTTGCCCTGAAATTTTGTCAGGATGACAGACTCGGATGTGGCCGATCACATGACTCGACTCAAACTCAAACTCCTTGAGAAGGTAAGGTAATTTTTTCTAAGGTCATATCTAAGTTATAACTTCCAACACGATTGTTTTTTGCAAACTAGCACTAAATTGGTAGTCGGCAAAGCAAAAATATCCAAAGCGGGATTTTTAACTAGTTAACTCTTCTGCCCTGTATCCATCCATGCTGATCAGCAAAGGAGTTTACAAACTCAGCTAATATGTGATGTTCTGGCTACCCTTGTGTGTGTATCTGAAGAAGTGTGCAGGTCTCTAAGGTGCTACTGGACAATTTTTTAATATATTTCGACAGTCTACCCTTATTCATGATGCATCAACTTCCCAACTTTCTAATATAAAAGTTAATATCTGCCTAGTAGAACATACTAACCTTCCTTGGTTATATTTAGACTTGCTTATGTTCTGAAATAGGCCTTGTCTTAGCTATTTCCCCTCCCACATTTCCTTCATTCTAAAAGCCTTTTCTATGTTAAACTTACTAAAAGCATGTTCACCCACTCATCCTCCCAGACCTACCTAATTTCTGGCCTAACACAATCCCATAAGTTACTCAAGAATTCCCCTTATGTACCGTATGCCACAGAAAAGAGCCAGGGTAGTCTAGTGCCGAGCTTTCCAAACTGTGTGTCGCGACTCGTTAGTGTGTAAGGGGTTGGTTTAACCTCTGGTTTGCTAGTGAAACTGAATTACTATGTTGTGAAATGATGCGTGTCAAAATCCACCATGAAAAGTTGGGAAAGCTCTGGTCTAGTGGATGAAGTGCTGGAATAGGATAGGACCACAGAGATCCGGCTTCAAATCCCTGCGCAGCCATAAAGCTCAGTGGATGACCAAGATGGGCCAGTCATTCTCTTTCCACCTCACCCACTTGAGAGGATTGTGAGGATCAAGCAGGCAGGAGGAGCACCAGGTATGCCACCTGGAGTTCCTTGGAGGAAAAGTGAGATCTAAATGTATTTTTACAAACAAGGGTTATTGTTTTTTTTACAATCCAGCAGAATAAAAATTGTATGAAATAATAGAAAATAAATTATCAATACATTTATATCCCACCTTTTCTCTACAGAGCTCCCCCTCTCCATTTTATTATCACAACAACCCTGTAAAGTAGGTTAGGCAGTGACTGGCCCACAGTTCCCGATTGGGCATTTGAACCTGGTCTCTGGGGTTGTACGCCAGCACTCTAACCACTCTAATCAACTTAAATCCTAAGAAGGAATGCAAGCACGCTGCAAAGAACTGTCTTAGGACAGGAAGGAGCTACAGGAAAGGGGTCTGGTTCTGGTGAAAACATTCTTTAAGTACTAAGTATGACTCAACAAGGGACGCGGGTGGCACTGTGGTGTAAACCACTGAGCCTTGGCTTGCCGATTGGAAGGTTGGTGGTTCGAATCCCCATGATGGGGTGAGCTCCTGTTGTTCGGTCCCAGCTTCTGCCAACCTAGCAGTTTGAAAGCACGTCAAAGTGCAAGTAGATAAATAGGTACCGCTCCAGCTGGAAGGTAAATGGCATTTCTGCATGCTGCTCTGGTTTTGCCAGAAGCGGCTTAGTCATGCTGGCCACATGACCCGGAAAAACTGCAGACAAACGTCGGCTCCCTCGGCCAGTAAAGCGAGATGAGCACCGCACCCCCAGAGTCATTCGCAACTGGACTTAACTGTCAGGGGTCCTTTACCTTTACCTTTTTATGACTCAATATAAACTAGTGCCAACAACTCCCACTTTCACAGTGCACAGATTGCACAAATCTTTGTAGGTTTTGTGATGTTCAATTACTTGTTGACAGTCAAAGCTGAGGTTCTGAATTTTTTGTTAATCCTCATTCTGCTTTGATCCACAGAAACTGGAAAATGAACGCGAAAACATTGATGATTTGGAATCTTCCTTTTCTGCAGCAAGTAAGCAGTTAAAGCTCACTCATATCTCCATATGAATCAATTTGTAATGTTGGTTTGAGGGAAAATGCATTAAGCAGGATTTCTCAACATTTACTATGGGATAGATGTGGATTGTGACAAACTTTCTCTGCATTCCACCCACTACAGATCTATGGACAAATAGGACTTCTGATGGTGAGGAAGTCAATGAAAACCCACCCTATATTATCATTATTTATTAGATTATTTACCTTCACATGTGGTCCCAGGACATGTTAGAACAACTTTAAAATACAATACTAGAAAGAGTTAAAACATAAGAGAATAGAATGGATTCCAAAGCACACATCCTGGATGTCAAAACTAGGGTTAAGAGGCATATGACAAAAAAAACGACACAATAAAGGTGCCAGATACTCCTTTGTGGGTAGAGAATTCCAGAACAGAGGTCCTTTCCCAGGCTGCTACTACCCAAATTTCTGAGGGTGATGGAAATCCCGGAAGGGTCTGTAGTGAAGGATATTTGTGGCCTGAATCATTTAGAGCTTTAAATACTAGCTGACTGCCTTGAATTGGATCAATAACTGAACCACCAACTAAATGCCTTCTTCCCCCTCCTTTATCTACCCCCCTTTCCTTTGTTTTGTAAATTGCTGAAAAATTGTAAAACTAAAGGAGATGGCAGACTCTTTCCAACTGTTTTTGCAGGGAATTATGGCAGCCATGGCAATGCATTGCAAAGTGCACTGAGACGAAGAAAGGATCTTCTGCAGCAGCTCAGGGTATGTCTCAGGCAGGGGGTTGGACTAAATGACCCTCAGGGTCCCTTCCATCTGTACAATTCTACATTTCTATGATTCAGTACTATGAAGTTTCTTCCAACACATGAAGGCTGCAGTCCTGCAGGCCTAAATGAGAGTACCTGAGAGTAAGTGCTATTGAACTCGATAAGACTTACTTCTGAGGAGACACATATATATAAGGTCAGATTGTTAAACTCTTGGGAGTCTCTAAGGATGCTGTTGAGAGTTTTCTTTGGAGGGAAAATTTATTGGATCCAGCATGGAATAGCCAGACCAGCCTGGTAATAGCTGGCTAAAGAAGGGTCCTTAAGGAAACAAAGGAGTAGCTCTGTGCCGGGGAGGGGAGAAGGGGGGGGCCTCCCTCCCAAACTGTCTGTTAGTTAGAAAGACAAAAGGCCAGAGTTGAGAGTCTGCTGTTGAGTGAGTGAGGAGCTAGATGCAAAAAAGTTGCTGGCTGGAAAAGGCAGAGAGAGAAAGCCGTAGCTGAATTCTGCTTGAATCCAAGGCTGTGGCTATGGGAGAAACAAGACCTTCTTGGGTTGTCAATGCTGTGAACCCATCCACCATAGGCTCAGGTTGTATATATGTGTAAATAAAACATATAAAGACACCGCAGTCTCCACTGTGCCTCATTCCCAAAAGGAAAAATGAACCCTGTGTGAGTGCCTGGAACCCCTGGAATCTCGCACCACTTGGAGGCTGGGGTGGCAGTCAACATGTTACCCTGCAGTCTGGGCAAAGCACATAGCTGTACAGCAGTTCAACTTAACTAAAACTTATGTGGTTCATGGCAGAGGAGTGGTGGGAAGAGTGGATGGGACTCCCAAGGGAAGAAGGCTCAGAGCCAGGGGACTGGTGGTTGGATGAGGGAGAAGACTGAGAGGAGGAGGTGGTGTAAGCTGAAGAGGCAACAGGGTTTAGTGAGCAGGAAGAGGCTATGGCAGAGAGCAGTCCAGAATCAGAGGCAGAGGAGGAGGCGGGGGAGGGCAAGAGGCAGAGACCAGGCAGGCTGCTGAAGAAGCCAGAGGTCTCCCCCTCCTACAGTGACTAGTTCCTCTCCTCCCTGGTCTCCCAGAACCCACAGAGGTATGAAGAGGACAGAGCAAAGACAGACAAGACAGAGAGGTTGCTGGGAAGGACGCAGGGGAGGAGGAATCTTAGGGAGCTGTGGGAATACAGGGATGTTCAGTCCTCACAACTGCCTCATTGGGGCAAGATCTACTGGCGAGAGTTACTGGGCTCACTGGACCTGAGCTATGTTGTTTCTTTGAATAAGTTAATTTTGCTTTTCACATTTGGCTTATGTTAAACCCATTGGGCTTCTCATTCTTGATGGCATTCCATGCATTGAGTGAAATCTCAGTGGTTTGTGTCTCCCAGTAGACACAAACATTGTTGGCCCACCATGCTGTCATTGCTCCTATCAAATCCAGAATCTCTCATACCAGCTTTAATGTTTAATGGAATTGGAAAGTGCAGACACTGGTCTCCTATGTCATGAAAAATTTAAATATTTTAGTAAAAAGTTAAATCTTTCATTTCTCACTGATACACTTGGCATAACAAGGTTTGTGAATTAGAAAAAAATGCAACATAACTCATTTTTCCTCTTAAGGAAAGCTTATATATTTGGTATTGTAGGAGCAAAATGTTCTGGAAGAATTGTCATTACCACGTGGCTTGCCAAGACTCCAGAGGAAGCACTTCAGACCAGAACCAGAACATTTCTACCAAATTCCTCCTCCTCTTCCTCCACCTGAACAGCCAAGGATTATCCAGCAGACAGTGAGTGCCTTATTATAAAAAAGAACTATACAGTTTGGAACTGCAAATGATGGATGCATAGATGAATGATTTTTTCATTAACAAAAACCTGGCAGTGGATAATCCTGTCTAAATTCCTGGCCTGAATTTCCTGGTGTTGATCATTCCTATTAACAGATGAAAGCTCCAGCACTGTGCGTGTGAAAGCATACTTCCACAGGTGTAATAATGGAGTTTTTCACATGAAAGATTTAGAACAACTTTGTTTGAGTCAAAACTAACTAAATGTAAAATGTAAATGTAAAACTTAGAATTGGCTTGGGAAATCTATAGCAGAATATTTTTTAAAAACTTTTCGCTTTCAGATTATCTAACATAGTGTCAGGGACTATGCTGAGGAGGAATGGTGGGAGCCTCCCCCTCCCCCTGCTCCAGATCAGGATCCTGAATCTTCCCAGGAGCAGGAGGACAGTACAGTGGTACCTCTCGTTATGAACTTAATTTGTTCTGGAGGTAAATTCTTAATCCGAAAATGTTCCTAACCTGAGGCACGCTTTCGCTAACGGGGCCTCCTGCTGCAGCGATTTCCATTCTCATCCTGGGGCTACCTGATGTACTACTTCGGAGTTAGCGGAGTTTGTAACTTGAAGTGTTTGTAACCCGAGGTACCACTGTATAGATTTGGAAAAGTGGTTTGCAAAGGGACATAGTTCAGAAGGCAGAAGCTGGGGAATACTGGATGGGGAACAGGACCCATATCTAGGAGGCAACAAATAGGATTCTAACATTCACATAGGACCTACAAAATGTTTTATTCCTTTTTGGTAGCTGCATCCTGTTCTTTGGGCCAACCCCTTAACTATCAGATAATTGTGGCTTTACACAAAATTGGATCGTGTTGTCCTGCAATTGTTAGCTGTAAATGACTCTTGCCAGGTGTTGAAGTAAGAGGACAAGTCTAACTCTTAAACAAAAGCAGAGTCAGGCAAGCTAAACAGTGAAGGTTCCAGATACATCTCTTTGGAGAGAGAGTTCTACAACCAAGGACTTACCACAGAGAAGGCCCTCTTCCACCATCACACACCTGAACTTCTAAGGGTCAGTTAACACCTGAGAGAGAGACTATAGGACATGAGGCAGTCTTTAAGATACTTAGGGGCTTAGTTGTTTATGGCTTTAAATGCTAGCGCGTGTACCTTGAATTAAGCCTGGAAACAGACTGGCAACCAATGTACGCCATTGTTGAACTCCAATTCCCACCCCCAGCATGGCCATCAAGGATGGTGGCAGGTGAAGGCCAACAATGTCCGAATATGAATACAGCAAGCCTGCAATTTACATGGCAGTTATATTCTGGGAATCATGCCCAAAGCTAGTCAAAACACATTGGGTTCAAGGGTGGGTGGGATTGCCAAGTCATTTCTCTAGAACCCCACCCCCTTTCCACTGCTCTTTTTTTTTTTTATTCTTGTACTACACATGTAATGCTGAATGCACACAAGTTAAATGTGTGTAAGTTGAGGGAGGCTCAGTTTTGTTGTAACTTAGACACACCAATTTTGTTCTGTCTACACACCAAAAAAGGAATCCTTGGAAAAAGACAAACTTCTCTAGCAGTTGTTGATGATGCCTCGAAGTTTAATGGTGATTTAATGTGCCGTGCAAACCAGACATAGAAGAAACTAAATAATAATAATTCTTGATTAGTCCAATAATGAACTGAACACAAAATATGTATCAGTTTACAGTATTTGCTGCTTAGAGTATTGAGTACTGACAGGATTTAATCAAAGTCTAGGATTTTGGCTACACTTTGATCAGTTATTATTGTGTTTTTGCTTCCTTTCTTTTCCAAGTTGCCTCAGCAGCCAGCAACCATTATTCAGCAAATTCCTCAGCATCCACCGCTCATTACCCAGATTCCATCTCCGCAGCCTTGCGCAGGCCCTCGCTCTGGCAGTATTAAGGAAGGTGGGCAATCCCATATGCATTGAAAATGGGGGAACTTTTTCTGGGTGCATTGAAAACGGGAGGAGATGTAGGTTAAATGTGCAGAGAATTACAGCACATCTTACAACCCTCTGCATACTTAGGATTAAGATCCACTGAATTAAGTGAGATTTACTTTTGAGTAAAGAGGCATGGAAACAGGCTGTGAGGCCCTTTTCAGATTTGCCTAGCATTTTTTCCATCTCACATCATCCCTCCTGCATGTACAGCATAGCATGGAGAGATGCCTGCGTGAACTAAGGTGTGCCTTGCTACAAACTGCAGCAAGCTGGCAGCCCACATAAAAACAAACTTATTTCTGAGTTTATTTAACTGCACCACATTTTCAGAGCGTTATAGTACAATGGAGATGTAAACTTTGCTGAATGCTTCCATGCAAGGAAAGCAGAGAGTGAACCCTTGAAGTATGTAGGAAAGTCAAATCATAGTAAGGGGAGCAGGATCTCTTCCTGTCTTTCTTTGGGTACCCCTATGACGCAGGATGCGGGTGATGCTGTGGTCTAAACCACTGAGCCTCTTGGGCTTTCCAGTTGGGAGGTTGGTGGTTCGAATCCATGTGATGGTGTGAGCTCCTGTTGCTGTGTCCCAGTTTCTGCCAACGTAGCAGTTCGAAAGCATACCAGTGCAAGTAGATACAGTGGTGCCCCGCAAGACGAATGCCTCGCAAGACGAAAAACCTGCTAGACGAAAGGGTTTTCCATTTTGGAGGCGCTTCGCAAAACGAATTTCCCTATGGGCTTGCTTCACAAGACAAAAATGTCTTGCGAGTTCCTGCGGTTTTTTCCCCCTTCCCCCCCTTTCCTAAGCCGCTAAGCCGCTTATCAGCTGATCCGCTGATAAGCCGCTTAACAGGTGATCGCTAAAAACCGCTAATAGCGCTAATCCGCTAAGCTGTCAATGGGCTTGCTTCGCAAGACGAAAAAAACTCTATACGAAGAGCCTCACAGAACGGATTAATTTCGTCTTGCGAGGCACCACTGTAAATAGGTACTGCTGCAGCGGGTAGGTAAACAGCATTGCCATGCACTCTAACTTCTATCACAGGGTCCCATTGTGCCAGAAGCAGTTTAGTCATGCTGGCCACATGACCTGGAAAGCTGTCTGTGGACAAATGCCAGCTCCCTTGGCCTGAAGCAAGACTAGCTCCACACCCCATAGTCATCTTTGACTGGACGTAATCATCCAGGGGTCCTTTACCTTCTACCATTTACCCCTAATGAGTAGAAAGACATTGATGGCTAGTCCCTTTCCTCCTCTGCCAATTACTCCATCTCCATTTTAGGAATGTACTTCTAGGGCCAAACCAGGTGTGACATAGCAGATACTTGAAGGAACTCCCAACTTTGAAAAAACCTTTATGCAGCTGGTTGGGGCAGTCTACATTTTATTGGACTAGAAGGGATGGGCTGCCTTCAGAATTATCCATCCTAGCTTCTTTCCTATGTATGGGAGTTGGGAAAATTGGATATTTGGGGTGTTTCCCACGAGGACAGAAAAGATCAGGAGATGCTTCATCGATTTTCAGCATCACATATAGATTGACACTTCAGTTACAAGATAATACAGTTAAAGCTCTTCGCATCTGTTTTCTTGCATAGTGAAGGACTATTGCCACCAGTGCTTTTTTCCTGGGGATACGCAAAGGTATACAGTACTGGCACCTTTTTTCTTAAAAAAGAAAAAGAAAAAGCACTGCTTGCCACACATTTGCATATACACTGGGTGCATTATCACAACCTCTGGCAGACCTGTTGTCTACAACTACACAGTATGTGCCATTCCACAGATAGAAGGAATTCTAGAGGCATCTTTATTTCATAGAATCATAGAGTTGGAAGAGACCACAAGGGCCATCGAGACCAACCCCCTGCCAAGCAGGAAACACCATCAGAGCACTCCTGACATATGGTTCTTCCTTCCTGTTTCCTAGTTTGCAAATAATCACTCCAAGTTACTTATATTGCTGATCTTTCATAGTTTAGAATCCAAAGGAAACAGACAGAGCCGCTGCTGGGCTGGTTTTATTCAAAGGCTTCTGAGCTGAAAAGATAAAGGCTGCTTCTCCCTAGCATTCTGTTGTGATCTCTGTAGTAAGCAGAGTGTTGTCTCTTGATCCTGATCTTCATGTTTTCCTAGATATGGTGGAAATGATGCTAATGCAAAATGCGCAGATGCATCAGATTATTATGCAGAACATGATGTTGAAATCTCTGCCACCACCTACTTATTCACCAGCTGGTGGGCATGGAGTTCCTGTGCTTCACCCTGGACAACAGGTAAACTTGTTTTTAAAGGTCACTAAATGTTATCTGACTGCCAAGGCGGGAGTCAGGAGAAGATCAGGAATAACTCACAAGGTCTCCTTGAAGTTAATTCAGAGAAACAAAACAGCTCAGGGCCAATGAGCACAGCAACTGGTGGTTGTGGTGAGGATAAAAAATAAAAAAGTGTACATTTGAAAAAAAGAGCTTATGAGTTCCACAGAAGCTCTTCCTCCCCTCCATGCCATGCAGCATGTAATTGTTACTTAAATAATGTTAACAATCTGGAAAGTGTGTAGAGGGTGACCAAGAGGACGAGGGTGTGGGAAACAAGCCTCATGAGGAACTGTTGAGGGAGTTGGGTTTGTTCAGCCTGGAAAAGAAGAGACTGAGTCAAATTATTTGAAGCCAAGCCGATAGCACAACTGCTATGGTGCCCAGTTAGGTCCCTTTTCCAATTTTGCACCACTAGAACTTGTACAATCCAAATTTCTAAGGTTCCAAAATGTGTCTCTAGAGACAGGCTTCACAAAAGTGGAGGCTAGAGTGTGGGTGACCATATTCAATTATTGGCTTAAACTACCTTTCTTTCCCCATGGCCTTGCCCCACTAACTGTGAACGATGACTTTCAATCCACGTTGAAACAGGCAGTGGCAACTAAAATCTCATCCCTGGGCTTCTCTCCAGGTCTTCCACTTAACATGGGATATGATCAGGCTAAAGCACTCATAAAACAACACGTAGTAGACACAGAGCACCAATTGGATCTAGCCAGGACTCCAACTTTTATTGCCAAGGAATCCCCCATGACATATCTAACTAAACTCAAAGTTCCTAAACACTGAAGGGCGTTTACCCTGGCTCTGTGTCATGCCCTCCCCTCTGCCATTATTGAAGGTCAATACAGAAAGATTGACTACCCGGAGAGACAACGCCCCTGTGACTCGGGACAAATAGAAATAGCAGAGCATGTCTCCGGTGCCTGTACTACAGAGACACTCGTATTAGCCTGATTTCCCCACTACTTCATAAGCACCAGGGGCAATTCTATACCTCCCTGCTGCTCTCAGATATCAATCCTGCTACAACACAAACTGTTGCTAGATTCTCCCCATCTATGGAATGCTATTCCCAGGGAGACCCACCTTGCACTAGGTACTAGGCAAAGACTTTTGTTTTCCTGGGCATTTGGCCAGAGATTAGTAGAGCAGCCACGCTAATCTCTGAGGCAGGAGGGGAAAACATTTTTGGTTCTGCAGGCCAAATTCTCCTCAGATCCCAGCATTGCAGGCCAAGTAAGCCCCCTGCACAGTGCTTTAAATCACCTGGGCTTCAGATTGCTCATCTGTTTGGTAGCACTGAGTTTGCTTTCCATGGGGAAACTCCAGGAGACTTTGGCTTTACTACCCATCAGCTGATAGGCAATAGAGCCGAATTTCCCTTCGAATTCGGAGTTGGGAGTGCACTTTAAGTCTCCCAGTTGTGCGCTGGCAGCTTCATCTCTCCTTCCCCCACATCTAAGGTGTGGGGCAGGTGGGCGTGGTTTGGGGGAAACTGCCTCACAGGTCAAAGTTGAACCCCTGTCAGGCTAGGTTTGGCACACATGCTGGAGGTTCCCCATCCCTCCTCTAATGTGTTCGACTTGCTCTGCTCCCTTGCCAATCCGAGCATGGAAGAAAAGACAAGCAAGATGTGTTTTATTGAAACAGGCAGAAATTAGCTACCAACTGGAAAACATTTCTTACTATGCAGAAGTACTGATTTTACAAAGATCTTTGATCCAAAAAAATAAAACACGTGAAAGAAGTATATACTGCATGCCTTGCAAGAAGAAAGATTATAATTTTACCTGACATTTCTTGCAGAGGAAACAGGCCAGTGGTTTATTGAAATTGTTTGTGGGGCTAAAACATAGAGGGATTTTAAGTCAAAAAGCTACAAACTGGATCAGCTTCAGAATCTGAACCTTATTTTTGCCTGTCCCAACAGCTGGGTGAATGTAACACACCTTCCTTTTCTTAACTACCTGCAGCTGACTGCTCCGCTTCTAGTAAGAACAGAGAAGTCACGACCCCCAACAGTGCATCATCACCACTACACACCTCCAGGGATGCCAGCCATCCCATCTCAGCTTGGCTTTTCCATGGGCCCTTCTGTGATGCAACCTGGCCTTGGCACACCACTGGGAGGATTCCCATCTGATTTACATCACCTGCCCATCCCAACATCTGCAGCGTATGTGTAAGTCAATATATGTAAGTCAACAGGCTGCTACTCTAGGAACATGGTTTCATCAGAAAGGCGGCTGGTTTCTTACAGTATTCCCAATTCAGTTTTATTTCAATATTTTTACTGGCACAAAGATAGAGCGGTACCTCGGTTTTCGAATGTAATCCATTCCCGGAAGACCGTTCAAGATCTGAAACATTTGAAAACTGAAAACTCAATAGCTTACAGCTAGCTCTCAGGATCTTGCACTCGGCGGAAGCCGGGCGGTATGTTCGACTTTCGAGGTGTGTTCGAAAACCGAAGCACGCACTTCCGGGTTTACAGAGTTCAAAAACCAAAATGTTCATCAACAGGGACTTTCGAAAACTGAGGTACCACTGTACAATACCTAACATTATTTTGAGAACTAAGAAAGTAATCAATTCAGGCTACCTTGGCTCAATTGTCAAGGCAGGCACCAGGTCTCATATGAGCTCCCAGCCCTCTGCAAACTCATATATAGGATGCTGCAGTTTTTAAGTGTCATATAAATGCCTTCTAAATGATAAAGCAAGGATGCATGTATAAATTAATTCCTTGCAATGAATGCACATTTCTAATGGCTTGTTCTGTCTTCCAAGTGTACCTACCAATGGACTGCTTGGATTACCCCCGGGTTTGTAGACTTCTACAGTGACTGACTAGCAAAGGTAACCAGAACACAGTCTTCCTGTGTTCATATTTGGTCCTTCTCTCCATGTGAAATGGGCCTCGTAGTCCAGGAGCCCACGTCATAATAAGTCTTAAGATGATCAAAGTTATGGCGTTTCTAAAGCAGCCAGCCTTATGAGCAATGAGTGGGGCATCTAGTGGGTGGCAAGCAGCCCACCCCTTTCTTGGGAAGATAATTAAATCAGAAGGTAAATGGGTGAAAGAAGCTGTATGTGTTCAGGGATAGTGTGCATAATTCAGAACTGTCCAATCTGACTGACATTGTTTGGGATCATCTTTCTGACCCCACCAGAAGGGGGTACTTGGCCGTTTCACTGACAGTAAATGGCTGGAACTGGCAGTTCTGGGTAGAGATCTCCTTCCTGCATCTTAAACTATCTACTCTAAAGTCCCAGAGATGCACACCTTAATCCACACCTTAATCCCCACCAGCAATGGGGTCCAGTTCTGGGTACCACTTCAGATGACAATTCAAGTGACACATCACTCAATATGCTTTCACTTCACTTCTCTCTTCACCATTAACTATTCCTGATCCAGTCTTTTAGCTTTTCAGAAATAAAGCCATTGTTTACATTTTTAATAAAGATTTCAGAGCTGGCTGAAAACTCAACCGGCCTGTAATTTCCCACAGAAGTAAGCATCTTGCCCCTTATTCATGGGTGAATAACAGTGAATCAATGAAAGAGAAGTTAAAAATAATAAAACATTTCAGTAGCACTGTTGTAAAAATACGAAGAGAGGTTTGAGACCCCTTGTGGGTCTATTGAGGTTGGAAAGAGTGGGTTGATCGTAACCAAGCAAAGTGAAGCAAGGCAGCTTTAAGCTCTGATCTTTTATTCTTAGTTGCAACTGGATCCTTACAGATGAGCAGCAAAGAACCCTGTCGAAAGATGAGCAGGGAGCCTTATAGCTTAGGTTTTTGGGCAGCATAAGGTGTCATAGATTTGTCATATTGCACGTGAAATGAGGTGCTGCAAAAGGTACACAGGTGCAAGGTAAAGATGCAGCGTGCAAGTACATTTACATTTGACAGGCATGACAATTAGGAAGAGGGTTTTTGCTAGACTTGAAAGCAGGATTCTAGAAATAAAAATAGAATTGAAGACTGGTGTGAGTGACAGACAGCAGAGCCAGACCAGTCCGGTGGTCCTTTTCCTCAGAAACTCCACCAGATGGCGGGAGCCTCTCTCCCATTGGATACCTAGACAGCAAGCCAGAGGGAAGGGGGTGGAGCCAGACTTTCGGAGAGAAAATAATAGGAGCTGATAATAGGAGCTGTTTCGGAGGGAGATAAGTCTGTTAGGGCTGGATTTGGGATGGGAGAAAGGGATTAGGAGAGGATTTGTCTGAGGGAGAACTGTTTCAGATCTGACTGGAACATCTGCACTGAGGAGACTATCCATAGCCAAAGAAAGGAGCCTTGCCGCTTAGATAGGGAGACTGAGTTGAGGGTCTGGGGAAGATAGACAGGAGTTACCTGGAAGGCTGAGTCTGAGGCAGGAGAGGGAGAAGATGTGGTAATATGGACTCCCTGGGTCCCATTCCAGTCAGGAGGGGAGGGCTCTTCTAGAAGGAGAAGACTCCCAAGCCAGTAACAAGGGGTGAAGGGATCCCCTGGGTCTGTTATACTAATTCAAATACCTCAGGAATGGGATTGTTAAGAAAGAGGGGAACTGAGGAAAAGTGCCCCTCACTTGTGAACCAAATAATTAATCTGTGAAGGAAGTTGTGCTGTGCAAAATGTATTTAACTATAACACCAATCACAACTAATTAGCAGAAACTGAGTTAAGCCTTTCACCACCTATTCTAGAAGCCAGTGACATCTTTATATTTAGTTTTATTAAGTTAAATTCTACTTGAAAGAATGCATTTCCTGAACCAACTTTATTTCACAAACTCCTTTTTAATAAAACTTTCCTTGTTTGTTTAACCGACTCCTGCCTAAGACTCTAATCCCTACGTTTTCCCTCACAAAAGACATCACCACAGGATGAAATGTGGTAAAAGGTAGAAATTCCTCTAAGGGGCTTACCATGAGGTGTGCATGCAATATTTAATTGGGGCAGTAAGCAGGGTGAGTCTGCTGCTTTATTAATTGGTGGTAAGCGGTGGATCTGCTGCAACTGGCATTCAGATGTGTGGTGAGAACTATTTAGCAAGGAGTCTTTTCTTTACAGCATGAAATGAGATTAAGAGTGCGGTGAACCCCTTCTTGGAAGGCAAGCGGACAACAATCTTGTGACCCGAAATAAGGAAGGAATGCAGTAAAGGAAGATTACATTGGGCAATGTTTGCTTAAGGGAAGAGTTGTATCCATTTACAGCTTGCTTCAATAAAGTTTTAGCATCTTTGATACATAGCTATTCGTTTCATTCTCATAGTATGCTGTATTTATGGTTACACATGTACATCCAAAGAATACAATCATTATACAAAGGTTTCATTATACATAGGTTTTAAACTATACTACAGTCTATATCTCCTTCATGGATCACTGCCTTGTCATGGTGAAGGGGCTTGAATAACTCAGAGAAGCTATGGTTTTCCCAGTAGTGATGTAGTGAGAGCTGGACCGTAAAGAAGGCTGATCGCCAAAGAATTGATGCTTTTGAATAACGGTGCTGGAGGAGACTCTTGAGAGTCCCATGGACTGCAAGAAGATCCATTCTTAAGGAAATCAGCCCTGAGTGCTCACTGGAAGGACAGATCCTGAAACTTAGGCTCCAATACTTTGGCCACCTCATGAGAAGAGAAGACTCCCTGGGAAAGACCCTGATGTTGGGAAAGATGGAGGGCACAAGGAGAAGGGGACGACAGAGGACGAGATGGTTGGACAGTGTTCTCAAAGCTGCTAATATTAGTTTGACCAAACTGCGGGAGGCAGTGAAAAACAGGAGTGCCTGGCGTGCTCTGGTCCAGGGGGTCATGAAGAGTCAGACACAACTAAACAACTAGACAACAACAACAGTCTATATAGAAAAGTTCAGGTTTGCGATCTTTATTAGATTCAGGGTGGGTGAATCATGTTCAAATCACATTGTTTTATTGGAAATACTTCAAGTAGGAAGAATATAGAAGAAGAAAAGGCAAATGCAGTTTCCTTAGTGAGTTTTTGCTAAAGAGATGAGAAACCCCATTCAGTTTGCTAGTACTGTAAATACGTTAACAAGGGAATTGCGCTAATGAGGGAAACCTGTGGAGTCTGTGCTGCGAAGGAAAGGGGGGGGTGTCTTTCCATGAACCTACAAACTTTGCTCCATGAACCCCAGGGTACATTTATCTACATGTGCCCCCTACGTGTGTCTTTTGAGGGGCATTTCCCCCTGTTGTCTGGGCAGGTCTAAATCAGCACACAGCAAGTAGTTAAGATCAAATGTTAATGGTGACAGTAGATATATCATATCATAACAAATGTCAGCTTATTCAAATATTCTATAAAACAACAACAGTATATCAGGGAAATCAGCCGAATGCCCAGGCAAGTGAGATCGCTTGGCAAAGGGAGCGGACAAGTGGACTAGGGCCAGGTGGATGCTTGGCCTGCATGTAGTGAACCCTGCCAGGATCTCTCATAATCACCCACTATCTGTAAAAGAGGACACAAATTTGCAGGACACAAAGTATGCAAATTGTATGCAAACTTGTGCCCTCTCAAATATTTTATGGGGGGGGGGTCCCTGAAGGGACCTCAGCCCCTAGGAGTTTGCTCCTATTGGGGGGTGGGGGTGGAGTCCAGGCTCCATACAGGAGAATCATACACCCACCAGCTCTTAGAAGCACTTTTTGCCCTTATTTTTGAATTTGTGGAGCACAGGGAAAATCCAGTTCAGGGAAGGGAGAGAGTGAGAGAGCAGTGACTCAAGGGAACGCCACACAGCCACCAGACCTTCTAAGGAGTGCCAAAAAGTCCAAATAAGACATGGATTAGTTCCAAGGATAGCAAGTGAATCATTGACAGAGAACTCCATCAAAACATACACACAGCAGATCAATCAGGAAAAGTGAGTCAACTTCATTTACACCATCCATTGCTGACCTGCCCTTTGGACCCAGGCACAGCGGCACCTTTGAGGACAGAGTGCAGGTGGGACAATGTGACCAGATTGCTGCAGCCCATTCTCCATTGCAGCAGTAACAGCCTGAGGAGCTAAGGTACTCCACAACTCTAGGGAGCCTAGAATCAGTTTTCTTAAAACCCACGTGCTTCCTTTCCATGGGTCCCCCCCTCTACCATCATGCTACTTTTAGTGGAATGGGAGTAAGTGATCAAACAGGAAAGAGTGGGGAAAACGTCTCACAGGTAGGAGAGTGTGTTCCTCTGCGAGAGGCCTCCAGATCCTTAATCAGCAGGGATGGATAGAAGAAGCTGTGCTATTCAGTAATGTATTCAATATTGGTTATATTGACACTGACCAATGTGAAGTTTTGGGGATGGAAGAAACAGCAGGTTGTGTGAACCACTTGATTGCTCCCTGTCAAAGGTTCAGAAGTATTCTGTTTATGCTGTAGAGCCTGAATGAACTGCCACTTCTCCTCCCCTTAAAACATTTTCTGTTGAGCAGGAGAGATATACATGCACTCTGCCTGGAGAAAAAAGTGTCATGGATCTTTCAGCTCCGCAGAGGAAAAAAGTGGCCATTATTGGAGGAGGTTTGGTAAGACACTTTTATTTTGTTCTCTAATACTGTGGGTTCACACATAATGCTAAGCCATAGTTTAAGAAATCATTTCTTAGTGCTATGTGTGAACTCTCTGCAGCAGCTTAACTATGGTTGTTTACTGCCAGTAAACTAGGATTTGAAGACTTGGTTTTTGCAGGCTCAGAAAACTTTGTTTTAGCTGTGGCTTAGTATTATGTGCTTCCTTAAACCATGGCTTGTTCAACTCCAGATACTCACCAAGATACAAAGGTACAAGACAAGAGCTGCTGGAAAATAAACCAAATTTTGGAGGAACAAGCTACGTATGTCAACTCATACTTAACTTGTAGTTTGCTGAGCCAGTGTCTTAACTCTGGGCATATAGCAAACATGTAGCTGTAAAACTCGTATAAGCTACAGTTTCTGAGATAGCAAAGAATTGCACCTGGGCTTAAATTTAGGGTTTTTGCTCTCACAGATCTTTGCTTATACAGTTCATGTTTAAACACTTGTTTGCTTCCCCTTAACTGGGTCTGTGAACTAGCTGACTAGATTAGTGCTTCTCAAACTGCTTGTAGGAACCTTGGGGTTTTGCATCAACACCTGTATTTCCTTACAATTTGCAGCTTCTGTGGTGTGTCTGATGCATTTTAGGATGTGCCTTCAGTTTACACAGAAGCTGCCTCACAATTCTCCCCACGCTGCCCTGTTCACAGATGCAGACTTTGGAGAGAGGTGGACAGTGGCTGAAGAGCACAAGTTCACAGAAGCGCAATGCACAAGAGCTTGAAGATCCAGCATTACATCAGTGTAAAGCCTACAGGCACTATATACATCAACAGCAGCACCCGCTCACTTTACAGTGTTGCCAAGAGAACCTTTATGCCAGCAAAATATAAGGGCCACTTCAGAAAAGATCTTTGGATATAGGCACAAATGCTGCTTCTCTTCTTCAATGAATAACAGAAAGTCAGCACGGCTCACAATGAGCTATTGGGAAGTGTATAAGGGTTTTTCCTTTTGTTTAGTGAATCCTGTGCAGTGGCTCAATGTCAGGACTACATTCATCTGATGAATACCCGTATTTTTTGCTCTATAAGACGCACCAGACCACAAGACGCACCTAGTTTTTGGAGGAGGAAAACAAGAAAAATAATATTCTGAATCTCAGAAGCCAGAACAGCAAGAGGGATCACTATGCAGTGAAAGCAGCGATCCCTCTTGCTGTTCTGGCTTCTGGGATAGCTGTGCAGCCTGCATTTGCTCCATAAGACGCGCACACATTTCCCCTTACTTTTTAGGAGGGAAAAAGTGAGTCTTATAGAGCAAAAAATATGGTCTATCTGATGATATAAGAATGTTTGCATTCAACACATAACACACCCTTTCCATGTACCATTGTTTGTGGTACACTATTCGACTCTAAAATTCTTCTAATGCTTTTCTTGCAGGTGGGTTCTTTAAATGCTTGCTTCTTTGCAAAAAGGGGCTTTATAGTGGAAATGTATGAAACCAGACCAGGTATGTGCATTTTGATATTTGCAGGGTTGCAGTAGAAATTAAATGCATGCACATCCCATTGACTTATGTTGAGGTTGCTTGCTTGTGAGCGTAAGAGGCCTGCTGGATCTTGTTCTCACAGCAGCCGATGGAAAGCCAAGAGACATGACTCGAGAGCAAAAGCATTCTTCCCAGCTGCAACTCCCAGCAGCTGATATTTAGAGGCCTGCCACAAGAGAACATTGCCATGATGACAAGGAGCCACTGATGGTGCTATCCATGAATTTGTCTGTTGATATTATCTATATTGTCTATTAGCCTTTTATTCTATATTTTTGCACTGGGAACCTCTGTGTATACACAACAAATATTGTAAGTAGGCATGAGACTCCAAAAAATAATACAGAGCAACCCAAAACAATAATAATCCAAAACACTTCAATAAATACCCATCTAGTAGGGTTGACATATGTCCTCTTTTCCAGGACACGGCCTCTTTTTCATGGGTAGAGTCGTCATAGCAATCCATAGTTAAAAGCAGAAGTCAGCAAAAGTCCTCTTTTTTGCTCTTCAAAATATGGCAACCCTGGCTGTTATGTTGTTGTCGTCTGTTTATTACATTTAAAACCCACGCTGCAGAAACAACTTTTTGAAAACTACATTTCTCCTCCCCTTGAGACAAGACAATCCTTAGATAGTTCTAGGTGGGTGTTTTCTGTCATTGTATAAGACAAGGGCCGCACAATACATTTTGGCACCTGAGACAAACCACAAAATGGTTCCCTCCTCCCCACCAGGTACAAGTCAGGAATAAAGAGCTACATCGGGATCTGCTGCCCTTGTGGATCCTGCCGACTGAGGTGGTCGCCTTCCCTTGTCTCATGGGTGGGCTAGCCCTTAAAGACTAAGACCTGGCAAATCTCATTCGAAGGAAATCTGTCCAGAAAGGGTGCTGCCACCACCCAGGCCTTTTCTCTAGATTGCCAAAACACAGACAGGAGGGTCTTATTCTTGCCTTTTAGGCAGTGTTAGAAACTGAGATATAAAAGCTAGGAGCTAAATGGCACCTTAAACCTAAGCTATGGGCGCAACAACAGAATGTCTAAGTGTACTTTTTTAATAACATAAATACAAAGCTGAAAATGAATGAACTACAGCTAAAATATTATGTTCATTTTTCACATGGTCTAGTCCTTCCCCTGCCCACCCCCCTAATATTCTTAAGAGGGTCTTTTCTCCAGGCTTCAGAGAGTAGCTGGAAGTGGGGAAGCAGAAAAAGTGCTCCTTTCCTTCTACTCTGCAGTTTTACTCTGAAATCTTAGGCACAGTACTGCACCCAGAGCTCAGAAACTACTCGCACTAATGAAATTCCCTGTCGCAAAATGTGCCTAGAACAATGGGAGTTTCAAACTCTGCTTTTAGGGCAGGGCTGGTTTCAGACCTGTACAAAAATCCTGGGCTTTATCAAATGCCCAACCCCCATTGCCAAAGAACAGACCAGTCACAGGGTCTTTAGCTGCTTTGAAGCCAGGGGCTTGGTTTTCTGTTTCAGTCAGGCATTTCCCTCCCTCCCAAAAAAAGTCCTATCTTATCTGCATCAAAACCTGGTGGGGGGCAAATATCCGTTGTTGTCTCTCCGCTGATTAAAGTGTTTGAGGAATCCTTTTGCCGCCCCCCTGTCTGCCAGTGCAGCCTCCCTGGAAATATGCATGTTCCTGAGGTTGAAGCGTGAAGCCAGCCAGTGCTGGCTTTGAATTCCTTTTTCCAGGCTGCTCACTCTCTGGAAGGTTTGATGTTTGCACAGAGGGAGAGAGCCTTTTGGTGTCGCTGAGGTCCATCAACAGGCACCTGTTTCTGACTCAGGTTTTCCAGCCACAGGTTTAATGTCTTCTCAGTCTTGACTAAAGCCTTGGCACACTCCTGGCTGGTCACCTTGGCAGGTAATGGAGCACTTGATGCCACAGCCCCATGGATCTCCTTCTTTGCACTCCTTGATGGCGCGGATGCTGGACTCGTTCAGGCCCTATCCCTGTGCCAGTGCAGACAGTCATGCTGCCTCTCAAGCAGTCCAGCACAGCCACTTTCTCTTGCATTGTGGGAACACATTCTGCTTTTTAGCTTTCCCACCTTGAGGAAGAAGCTGTCTTATGTTTGGGGGCCATGCACTCAGACTGAACCTCTGCTTGCTTTCAGACCACCTTCCCCTCGCTCTCAGATCACCTTCACTTGTTCTTCATGTTCATGCTAGGCCCATTCACACTCCCCAGTGCTGACTCTGTCACCATGCCCAAGGGACACTGCAGTGGCTGATGGGATTACCAACTCTTGTTTCCTGCTTGCCTGTCCCTTTCTTGGAGTTTACTTTGGAATTATTTGATTTCCCCCCCCTATTTTTCCCAAGCAGCCCCCCATTTATTTATTTTCCAGCCAGCCACAAAAGGTTGTGGCTGCCTGTCAGGCTTCAGGGAATCAGCTTCCTTCGCCCTGGGCAGTAGATAAGCAGAACAAAAGAAAATGAGTCTTCTTACCGGTTAGAAATTTAACTTACCAGTTTAACTTACCAGTTAAAACTTTAATGATCACAGTGGGAGAACAAAGACTCCATTTCCTAGGAATGGCGGTGCTCCCAGTTAAGAGTTCCACCCCTTCCTCCCTAGTCACCCATGTCACTACTGCATCTTGTAACCTGAGCTCGTACCCTCTGTGCTTTCTGTTCTGCCACTTTATCAGCTCTTCCTGACCTTGGGGAGAGTGGATGAATGCTTTCCAGAGACAGTGAATCTATTAACCCTCTCTCTCTTCCAGTATTTCCCAGCTTCTGCCTTCTGAACTATGTCCCTCTGCAAACCACTTTTCCAAATCTATACTGTCCCCCTGCTCCTGGGAAGATTCAGGAGCAGGGGGAGGGGGAGGCTCCCACCATTCCTTCTCAGTGCAGCCCTGCTCAGCACGGTCCCTGACACTGCCTAAGGAAAGTGAGTGTGTACTATAATAGACCTAACAGCAGTGGCTGTAGAAGCTTTTTCTAAATTAATGTGGCCATCCATTGCAACAGTCTCACACACATGACGAAAGTGCCACCTCGTTTCATTTCAGATATCCGTGGTTCCAATGCAGCTCGTGGCAGGAGCATCAATTTGGCCTTGTCTCACAGGGGACGGCAAGCTCTCAAGGCTGTTGGGCTGGAAAACCAGGTGACCGTACATTTAAAGGATGAAACAAAATGTAATGCCTTTGTGTTGGGTTTTCCAGTATTGGACTGCTGGGTAGTTTGAAGGAACCAAGGGTTTTAAAAAGAGCTTAAAACCAGGACTCCCTGAAAGTTTTTTTTAAGAAGACCGCTGAATTGTTGAGCTTTTCATAGGAAGCCACCGACATTGTTTTTTTAGTTGTTGAGCAATACATCTTTTAAAAAAAATTATCTCCCTCCTTCCAAGGAAAGACTGCAGTCTGGGACAGGTTATTAATATAGATGTTTTCAATGCCAGACAGAAAGTTACTTACGGGATTCCTTCCAGTTTCAGTCATACAGGTTAAGCGGGCAGAGCCATTTTCCAGTGATAAAATGCATCCTTTGCATGCAGAAAGACCCAGGTTAACTCCCTGGTATCTCGAGAGACATAGAAAGTAGAGTAGAGGACTAGAGAGAGAGAATAGCTGGGGCCCCTGTTATTTACTCCTTTATAGGTAACTACCAGCCCTTTTAATTATGCCTGGAAATAGATAAGCAAATAGTGCATTGCAACTATTTAAGCACAGGAGAGATGTGGTCTGAGTACATTTGAGAAACCAATGGTGATGCAGGGAAGGAGCTTAGGGGCAGTGGCGTAGCGTGGGGGGCGCAGGGGGGGCCGGCCGCACCGGGCGCAACATCTGGGGGTTAGGGTTAGGGGGCGCAAATCCACGGGTTAGGGGGCGCAAATCCACGGGTTAGGGGGTGAAAATTACTTGCCTTGCCCCGGGTGCTAACAACCCACGCTACGCCACAGCTTAGGGGAAAAGCTTTTGTGGGCCAAGAGCTGCGTTGACCCCTGCTCAACTCTCCAAGGGCCAAAGTGCAACAGAAGTGGCTATGGAGAGATCAGCAGGGGGGACACATTTGGGAAGTCACAAAAACCTTTTGGCACCTGAACGATATCATTGAGGCCTATGGAAACAGTCAATGTATTATGTATTATAATATTGTGTGTGTGAATTTTTGGGTGAGGTGTCTTGCCCCCCCTTCCAAAAACCCAAAAAACCCTCTTGGTGGGCCACATATGGACTGTGAGCCAAGGGGTACCAACCTCTGGAGTTCAGAGTCAACCAATAAATACAGTGGTACCTCAGGTTAAGAACTTAATTCATTCCAGAGGTCCATTCTTAACCTGAAACTGTTCTTAACCTGAGGTACCGCTTTAGCTAATGGGGCCTCCCGCTGCCACTGCGCCGCCGCCACGCGATCTCTGTTCTCATCCTGAAGCAAAGTTCTTAACCCGAGGTACTATTTCTGGGTTAGCAGAGTCTGTAACCTGAAGCGTCTGTAACCTGAAGCATCTGTAACCCAAGATACCACTGTATAAGTAATGGTTTAAAATCAGTGCTTTTAAAAACCATATACTGTACGGTAAGTAATGATTAAAAAATTAAAGTCATGTTCTACACAACTTAAAATGCAACAAAAGTTGCAAAGATTTAGAACCTTTGGGAACTCCAGCCTGTTGCTTTCTACCTTTAAAGATGTCCTATCTCTTAGGATGCAAATGTTTCTCTTTTCTGATTTCAGATTGTGTCTAAAGGCATACCTATGAGAGCAAGGAGAATTCACACGCTCTCAGGCAAACAATATTCAATTCCATATGGGACAAAGAGCCAGGTATTATTTTAAATATCCCTTTATAAAATAGTTTTTAGTTTTTGGTGGTGTCTTTTTGTGTATAATACCCAATTCCTACTATTCTGGTGAGAGAGTTTTTATACTGCAAGCACACATGAGAGGGTACACTGGGCATCTTCCTACATTGCTCTCCCTTCAGAATCCTTCTCATTGAAAACTGAGTCATCTGCAAAACAACTCTGGAAAACAGGCCAGCACACATTTATTCTCATGATGCCCAAACCCAGGCTTATAGCTTATTTCTCTCCAAACAAACCATGAGCGATATTCAAGGTTTGTTCTTGGATTCCTGATTGTGATTTGTTTTGGGAAAACAAACCAGATCAGGATCTGGATGTCATGACAAGCCACTTGGGCTACTTTCCCGGCGGCACAGCAAGAGCGTGGCTTCTGCTGATAATGGTGGGAGATCAATCATGTTGGGGTTTCTATTGCATGCCAATCACCGTAAAAACAACAGCTCCTTGATTGATCAGTCCCAGCACACTTCCATTCAGGAGAGCAGTAAAGACACACAGCTTCCAGCATGTGGAAACCCAGATTGGGGTAGTGATAAATCACAGGATCCCTGTATCCTAGGTTTGTGATGCATGGAAATTTAGGGAAAGGGGATTCTTAACTTAATTGTGACCATTCCTATATGTTACAAGACATTCAAACTTATTCTGTGTCTTATGTATTTCCCCCCATGCAGTACATTCTCTCTGTAGATAGAGCAAATTTAAACAAAGATCTGCTAACTGGTAAGTATGATTCCTGCCCGCCCCCTTTTTCAGTCATTTTTTACCTCTTAAAGACTCAGATGATGGAGACTGTAATTACTCAATCAAAATGAGATATAAGAAAGACTGAGTGCAGTGCTATTTCACTGGCTGAATGTGCACATATTCCTAATCCAAACCATGGCTGGTGTGAATGCACAACTAGCAGGCAGAAACTTATAGCAAAATTCATGGCTGTTTTGCTCCTCCCCGGTTCTGCTGCTGTGCTACCCAAATTTAAGCCATGGTTCTAATTATAGGCGAAGTGGTTTAGATATGCATTGGCTACGTACATATGACAGATTGTTCTAGAATCAGTGAAGACAGGAGTACTATGTAGCTCATCCACAATCTGGATCTAGTGCACATTTTTTGCCCCTGAATGCACTTCTTGAGAAACTGGTTGTATTCTGAAAATAAAAGCTCATTGCAAAGAGATTTTGCATTACCTTATACAGTAGTGTGTCCTTGTAAGGACAGATGTCAGTGGTCTTGGCAATGGGAGTGTTTGTGTATCCACACATATGCCAAGGGGAGCATATAGCAAGAAGGTTATCACCACTTCCCTCCTCTTTCACGTGGGGTAGCTGTAGAGAGGGAAAGACATGGATAACCTAATCAAGGGGTATCAAATCCTAATCAGATAAACCCACCCACTATTAGGGATGGCCGGATCTAGAATCAAACTAGATTGATTCTAGATCCGGCCATTGATTCTTCCCTGAAAACAAATACCTCAGAATACAGCAAATGTGTTCAAACCACTTTCATAATAACTTTAAATACTGCTACTCTCTTCACTCTCTATGTGATTCAAATGTCACAAGAAGATTCCCTAGATAGCCCTTTTTCCTGTGGTGACCTCATGCCCCCTAAAATCCTGGCAGCCTCCCCCTTTCTTGTCTGTTGCTGAATGTCTCACCTGTCAGGGTAATGACTCTGTCACCACCATTGCATTTGTTCTTGTATGGCACCTGTTGAGGCCCAACTCTCGAGGAAGCTGGCTTGGCTTCAGACCTCACATTTACTAATTTCAGAAATTCTGGGGAGAACCTGGTGCCCAATATTTTTTGGGGATCCTTGCCCCCTGCAAATCCATAAGAGTATGTTACATGAACTTTACCTTGCAAATAGCTGTTCAGCCATTCATTAGGAAAAACGTAATTTCATTATGCAGCTCCCAGTTTGGCTCATATTTGTGTTCAGTACAATATATTTAATACTGTGTCTTTCTACAGCTGCTGAGAAATATCCCAATACTAAATTATACTTTGGACACAAACTGCTTCACTGCAATGTGGAACTGGGAACACTGACCTTTTCAGGGTAATCATTATCTCCATCCTTCCTGAACATGCTGATAATTAATCAGAACCCAAAGGGCAAGTTGACTCTGTCCATCCCTCTTGGTCTGGTGGGGTGGTCTGGGGAGAGGCCCACCAGTTGCAATTGCTCCAGGAGTCATTAGATCTTTCAATAGGACATGGCACCTAAATAAATTAAGAATATATTTATTTGAAAGTACGCCTCACTCAGCGATAGAGGAAGCTGCCTACAGCTGGGGGGGGGGGGAGAGAGGCAGTGTGCAGACCATATGGGCATCGCAGAGCCTGCGCGTGCCCTAGCCACCGCGTCTCTCCCAGGAGAGACGTGTGGCTCGGGCACGCTGCAGGCCCCGCGGTGAGTGCCGCACAGCATTTAGGCACCCCCCTCAGTGGTGACACCCGGGGTAGTCTCCACCCCCTGCACCCCTCTTTCTCCTCCCCTGGCCTCTCTGTGTTCAATGGGGCTTAAACCCTAGTAAATGTGTTTAGTTTTGTAGTCTAAGAGCATGATAGTAATTTTCTTTGACGAAAAGTTTTATCACTAATATAATAATAGCTGCCTCTTTCATTGAGCTAATAACATAGTAGCTTATACTTGTATCTTCATACTCAGAAGATGTCAGTTCCCCCCTCAATAAATAATTTCTTAAAAATAAAGGGCAAAATGTTGATTTTTGTGCCCAAACATTCAATAGGATTGTTTACGTGTTACATTCAACAAGTGTATATTCTGTGTGTCCATGTACACAAATGACTTAACTGTACGCTCGGGACAGTTTTACAAATGTAACATTATCAAGTGGACAGTCTGTGTACTTGTCTGCACAACTGTTTAACTTTACAAATCAACTAGTGTATACTCTTTCACACTAACACTTGTATATATGCAGAGACAGCTTGTACAGTATCTGTATGAACAAGCCTAACAAGAGCGGCTTTTTGTGTTAAAATTTTTGAAATCAGTATGCACAGGCCTGAGAGGATGTTTTGAAAAGATTACAGCTGCTTGAATAAATGGAAGAATAGACTAAACAGCATAAATAGCATAATCTGCTTTACGTATACTTGCATTTTTCATACTATTTCAGGGGTCAACTGTTGTTTTTGGAATATTTAGGGTTATTTGCGACCCACAACTTGGAAAGAAAGTTAACCTTCTCTCTCCCTGTTTTCTCAAATCCATTTGAGCAAAACTCAGTGCAGATTTTGTGTGTGATATGTTTTATAAAGTCCAGACTTAAGAAAGAAAAAAAGCAAACCCTTAGGGTCTTAAAATTTCAATGCTACAAAGAGAGGTCCAAGCAAACAGATGTCAGGTTTGGCCACCACTGAAAATACTGTAATAGCAAATAAAACATGCAAGTTAGGTTTGATTATCAGTTAGTGCAAGGAAATACAAATCTTCTTCTGCTGCTGCTGTTCTCCTTTCTAGATCCGACCAGATGTCAAAAGAAGTCACTTGTGACCTAATTGTAGGCTGTGATGGAGCCTTTTCTACCGTTAGGAAGCAGTTCATGAGACAAGCACGTTTTGACTACAGCCAAGTATATATTCCTCATGGATACATGGAACTGAAAATACCCCCAAGGAATGGAAATGTAAGTACAGTCGTACCTTGGTTCTCAAACGCCTTGGTACTCACATGTTTTAGTTCCTGAACGCCACAAACCCAAAAGTGAGTTCCTCAGCTTCCAATTGAGTGCAGGAAGCTCCTGCAGCCAATCTGAAGCCGCGCCTTGGTTTTCGAACGTTTTCAGAAGTCAAATGGACTTCCGGAACAGATTACGTTCGAGAACCAAGGTACAACAGTAGTGGTAGCAGAATCTCACTATAGACCTTGCTTTCCAAGTTGACAGCTGCATAAACATTGACAAACATATTTCTGCCCCTCTCTTGGTCTCTTTTTAGTTTGCAATGGAACCAAATTATCTCCACATCTGGCCCAGGAATACATTCATGATGATTGCGCTGCCAAACCTGGTAGGAGAAACAGTACATGTTTAAAACTGTCTTTTTAGTAGTAACACATAATTTGAAATGTCGATGTAATTTCAGGATCGTTTAGATTTAGATTAGGATTTATGGAAACTAGAATAACAACGAAGTACAAACATTACAGTGACCTAATGTACCTAGTTGAGACAGAGACAATACAGTATTTTCTATCTACTGTCAGAACTAACCAATATCTTACATGCTGCCTTGTGGGAGAGGAAAAGGCTAAGGAGTAAACCCTACACAATTCCAGAGTGGATTGCCTAATGTATTGCTTTGCTTTCTTTTGGGCCCCATCAGTGAGGCCAAGAGGGGGACCTTGTCATCTGGGCAGCCTAGGACCTTGACACACACTGCCCAGTGTTGTGTCCCAGGCAGAGCACTTCAGTGCTGCTAAAACAACAGTTTGCCTTCACTTCCAGAGGCCCACTCCATTGTCTCTTGAGAGGCCAAGAGGCTGAACCTAATGGACACAAAACCCACATTCATCTAAAAGTAATTGCAAGCAGTAGGACCTGCAACGTAATGTTGCAATGTTTCTCCATCCTTGAAGAGGAATGCTCCTGTTGTGGTTTCAGATCAGAGGTTAATTTCAGGGTAGGCTGAGGGATCCCACCACTTTCCAGGGTATGTCTGGAATAGATATAACAAGTATCAATATTTAAAAAAAACAAAATCTCTCTCCTTTTCTTACCTTTGTGCTTTCTTCTTCATGTTGTTCCTCATTGCTGTAACATTCTCCCCTCAATTACCTGAACTTAAGGGTGCTTGGAGCCAGGTTAGTTAGAACACCAAGATAGCAGTTTTATTTTGGACATCCAGATGAAGACTGAAGACATTTTTGCACATATTTTATTTTCCCCCTCAAACACTGCTCTTCTGTCCATTTAAACTTCATTTTATTTTATTGTAATTATGTTGTTACTATGGGATGATGAGAGTTGTTGTTCAACCACAACTGGGGTTGCAATGTGTGTTGAAAATGATATAAGACCTGGAATTAGTTGTGTAATGTACATCTGTATTTTAGACAGAAATGTATACTGTATATACTAAAATGCAGATAGTATGTTTACCACAGCACTTGAAAACTTTGTTTCCAAAAATACTTTTTACATAAATGAATCAGCGGATTTTTATTTTTTTTTGCTGATATTTCAGAAAATTACTTTCAGCTTTAAAACTAACCAGTGATATCTCTTCTTTCAAGTTCTAACATCCTTTTTAATTCATAGGATAAGTCATTCACATGCACTCTCTTCATGCCTTTTGACGATTTTGAAAAGCTCACAACAGGAGACCAAGTGCTGGATTTCTTCAAAATGTACTTTCCGGACACAATTCCTCTGATAGGAAAGTAAGTTTGCCACTTACAGCCAATGAATGGACACATGAGATCTCAGAGTGAATGGAGTCTTGCAGGTGGCTTGCTCTAATTAATGGGAGAGATAAAAATGGAGTGGAATGGCACAATGTCTCTGGACGTGAACCAGACAAAACAAAGTGCTTTCATATCTAGTGAATCAGCATTAACAGTTATTAATGAATCCGTCTCCTTTATCTTACCTTTTGAAATAGGATGCAAAAGGAATATCTTTCATTTTCAGGAATTTACAAATCATCACAGTATTTATAAATGAACTTCCTGGTTACTAAAATTATGAACAGAAGTGATCATATATTAGCATAATTCAAAGAAATATTTTATTATTTAGGATGCTGAAAGTCAGGACCTTCATGGTGGATTTCTCTGAAATGCTACCAGTTCTACACCAGCTAGACAGACAGCTGTGTGGTCTCCATGTGTGTGTGAAAGAGTGGTGCTGTGCAGGAGAGTTTTGGAACAAGCCAGGCCTGTGCAAAAGGGACGGGCTCCACTTGAAGCAGGATGGAATCAGACTGCTGGTGCTGCGTATCAAAAAGGTGGCAGAGCAGTTTTTAAGCTGATAGTGAGGGAAAAGTCGACAGGAGCTGAAGAGTTTCCAGTGCAGAGCAAATCATCCCCAATCAACAATCTTTTTGTAAACAGCCTTGAAATAATTGATAAAATGTGGCATATACATGTGTTAAATAAATATATGAAACTTACTCTGGATGTTTACCAAGAAAGCCTCAAAAGACTAGACCAGCTATAAAACAAGCCTGGAGGAACTTGCCCATCGCTTCCCTGCAACCCCAAGTTATAAAATCCTGGTGACTCTGATTAAATTCCCATTCCCATATCTGGATTAAGCTTTAATCAGTGTTTCTTTCATGGCTACAAAAAATCGACAGACGGAATGATTTAGAATGGCACAGCCACGCTTTTGCCTGCAGAAAAACTTTCATGTAGAAAATGTTCTAGTGTACCATTTCCTTCTGTATCTTAGGTTTATAACATGGCCATATTTAGCATTTGATACATGCTCTGCTATTTCAATTTCAGGCAAGAACTGATGCGAGATTACTTTTTGTTACCAGCCCAGGCCATGGTCTCTGTGAAGTGCTCCTCGTTCCACCTTGGCTCTCGCTGTGTGCTGATGGGAGATGCGGCCCACGCAGTCGTGCCCTTCTACGGACAAGGCATGAACGCGGTGAGTCAGAGCGTCAGCTCCGCCATTCCCAAGTCCCTCTCCGTAATTACATTACTTGGGGAATTAAAAATCCTTTTCTTTTTGATTCAAAAAGATTTAACATTGCCGTGTAGAGTTTATGGGCTTTTAGAACTGAAACACAGCTTTGTGGTATGTGGCACTTCAGGCTACTTCTTCCCCAATTAAAAAAAGTAAAGCAAAAACTGAAGACAAAATGTCCCAAGCATACCAAACTAGCAGGTCAGTTTGTTGCATCCCATTTTTCCATGTGAAAAGGGCCGGACTTTAGTGAGCCTTCTATTAGAGGAATCTAATAAAACACAACACAACATCACACGCTAAAAACGTCCCTTCAGATGTCTTTTGAAAATCACAGAGCTGTTTATGTGTTTGACAACTGCTCCCAGAGTAGCTCCCTGTGGTCTTCCTTTGGCCTTGTGGGTGGCTCAAGCAGTCCAGTTGTCCACAGCGAGAAGAGTCTTGTGGATTACATACTGGATCTGGACTGGATGATCAGTTGTGTTAGTGCATTTTGTAATTTTATAAGGTTTGTGACTTTGTTGCTCGGTTCAATATTTTCCCATTTTTTAAAGGAATTATGATATTTTATATATTGTGACACTGCTGTTATTTTTGTTGATTATAGTCGTTATGATTTGTTGTAATTGCCAAGTGAATTTCTGTTTAATTATTATATATTGATACTTTGAATGTTAATTTTGTTGTGTAATATCCTAAATGCATTATTGGCTTTTACTTTATTTTATATAAGCTGTTTATTTTAAAGTTGTCTTTTTTGTTATAACATTTGCATTGGATTGGGATTGTTATAAGATGCATGATTTTTTTGGGGGGTGTACATATATACAGCTTTATGTACAGCAATATAGAAAGATGGTATAGAAATTAAAAGTGGAATGAACATGAGATGAAATATGCTGGCTGGCAGCTGCTTTCCAGGTTTCCTGGAGATGCTGGGGTTTGCCTCTGGGACCTTCTGAATGCAAAGCATCTGATCCAGCCCACAGGTCCTATCCTAAGCTGTTTTTCCCTTTGTACTCCTCCTTCAGGGATTTGAAGACTGTCTGGTTTTTGATGAGTTAATGAACCAGTTCCAAAATGATATATGTGAGTATATGTTTCTGTCACGAAAGACCAGATTCCCCATGAGCCTGAATGAAAACTGCTGCTGTAAGAGTCATTCCAGCTTGTTAGCCCTCTTCTCAGACGCTCCCTCTTCACATCCTCAGCTGCTCTGATGGCCTCCTGAAACCGAGGAAGTTGGTTACAGAAAACCTCCACCAAGCAGGTGCTTCCTCTTGCTAGGGTTCAAAGCTGCCCCCAATATTGCTACAATCTCCACAGCAGGGAGAGAGTCCAGGGAGTTCTGGGTGCCCTTCGTTACCAGGATCTGTGTTTCCCTTAGGAAATGAGGCACAGCAGAGAATACCCAGCTGGGTAGGAGTGGAGGCGTCATAAGATGGTGTCCCCAAACCCTTTACCAGTTGGGCTCCTCAGAAGGATATCAGGGTTGACAGTTATTAGCTCCTTGGGCTAGTTATCTGCCTTTCCCCCTTACCACATGCACACCCTTCCTCTTCCAGGACCATCCTGTCCCCTCCTCCCCTGCTGTGCCGCTTGCTTCATCCCCTTTCACATCTCCCATTGCTCCCACAGTCCTCACCTACCTCCAAGTTTATCAGGTGCTCCATAGCCATTTTCTAAGAATGCCTCTAAGTCTGAGTCAACATAGCACCCAAAAGCATTCTGGGGAAATAAAAACGGAGGGTAACTCTTTGATTTACTTGGTGGGATGCTGGAGCCAATGGGATGGCTATGTCCTTGTGATGCTTTTTGTTGTTGTTTAGTCGTTTAGTCGTGTCCGACTCTTCGTGACCCCCTGGACCAGAGCATGCCAGGCACTCCTGTCTTCCACTGCCTCCCGCAGTTTGGTCAGACTCATGTTTGTAGCTTTGAGAACACTGTCCCACCATCTCGTCCTCTGTCCTCCCCTTCTCCTTGTGCCCTCCATCTTTCCCAACATCAGGGTCTTTCCCAGGGAGTCTTCTCTTCTCATGAGGTGTCCTTGTGATGCTAAGCAGCCACAAAGAGTTGTGTGAAGCAGCCTCGACTCCTCGTTTTTTTCCTCTTGCCTGGTGCAACAGTCCTTCCTCCTGGCTTTCCTTCGCAAATTGGGGGGGGGGGCGCAAATGGTGCCCGCCGAGTCCCCACGTTCACAGGCTTCCCCCGCCTGTGATTTTTAAAGGGTCCCCGCTTTGCCGCAGCGGTAAGACCCGATCCCGCGGAGCTGGTCCCTCCGAGACTCAGAGGGAATCTGCCATTAATCGCTGGTGCTGACCCGGAAGTCCATTCCCGCTTTCTTCCGATCAGCATTATTATCTTTGCCCTGCTTTGAGGTTATTGTTGCCATTCTGCAAATTTCCTGGGTTCCTGTGAACGTTTCATTCTTCCTTTCCTTCTTTCCCAGCCTCCCTCTCAGGCATGAGGCAGCTTTGTTTGTTTCACAGCTTTACTGATTGCACAGATGAGGAATACTCTTTATTCCTGCAGCGTTTTGGCAGCTTTTTGCAAACACTACTGGTTTTTTCTCCAGGGTTTCTTCCTGTCCTTTTTTCCTATTTAGTTTGTGGTTTTAAAGGGTTTGTTTTCTCTTCTGGCAGTTTGTTTCTCTTGCTTTCTGTGTTGCTTTGGCAGGCAACAGCGGCAAACGGAGTAGATCCTCTACATTTATAATTTAACCTAAGGTTAACATATTTTTTTCAATGAATCCGGGGACACTTTTCAACTTCAATGGATTTTGTATGGGGACTGATTTGTAAATCCAGGGACTGTCCCTGGGAAATGGGGACATCTGGTACAGTAACCTTAATTTAACCTCTTGACAGGCACTTGTGTGTATCTAAGGCAGTTGGACTTGGCCTATTTTCTCCTGGTCCACGGTGTGGCAAAAGGAGATTCAGCATCCTGTGACAAACAGAGTTGAGAGCTTATATTTTGCAGTCCAGGGCTGTGGCTGTGTAGGGTGTCTCTTTGTCTTGTGTTTCTCTGACTATTAGGCAGCCAACCCAGGCTGTGGCTGAGCCACCTCTTAAGAAAACGAAACAAAGCTGAAGCACTTGTTGCCGTCTAAAGGGCCTGTTGTTTAGTCATTTAGTCGTGTCCGACTTCGTGACCCCATGGACCAGATCACACCAGGCACTCCTGTCTTCCACTGCCTCACACACAAACACCAAATCTGCTCCTCCTGTCCACCCCAGGAAGCGTCTTTCTTCCATTATTGTTTTTCAGTCTAAAGTTTCAGAGACAGAGCAGTCAGCTGTTTGAAATGATTCCACCCATTTGAATGCCAAGGGTGCACTGCCACCTGCTGGTCGCTCTCAGGTTGACACATTATCTGAATCTGAACCTGACTTTTATGTTCTTCTGATGATCAGGGACATGAGGTTCAGACCTCCGCTCCCACCAATCGGGTTGCCTCTGTCCCTCAAACTTTTCCAGCCCCGCTTATTGAACAATTTAGAGAAGCTATAATTGCTTCACACTTACAATTGCAGAATGAAGAAATTGGTTAAACCTAAGAAGGCTGCCCCTTTCTCATCACAGAGGGCTCAGGTTCATTTGGATATAAAGGACCCCCCCCCCCATTCACATCCATAGCTGATGATGAGAATATGGATATTCCCTTGGTTTCCTCCCCAACCCTTTTCCAGGAAGGGGAGCCGGATGATAACTGGAGTGAAGGATCTTTGCAAGATGAAGATTAATCTATGAGGCTGTTTCAGGAGGCCAGCGCCCCCATATATAATGCATGCCTTAGAATTAACAGTTCAACCTGACAAATCAACCACTGAACCAGAGAGCGATGGGTTAACTAATTAATAGCTGTACCCCAGCCAAATATTGCTTAAGGCAATAGTTAAATCTTAGCTAAGAAATTATATGTCTTGGATCTGGAATTCATGGCATATATTAAGACTCCTTCTATAGACAGATCAGTTTTAAATCTGTCATCGCGACATCTGGTCCCCAAGGAAGGAAATGCTCAACTTTGGGACACTACTGATAGGAGAATTGAATTTGCCTTACATAAGACCATGATACTTTGGCCACCTCATGAGAAGAGAAGTCTCCCCGGAAAAGACCCTGATGTTGGGAAAGATTGAGAGCACAAGGAGAAGGGGAAGACAGAGGACGAGATGGTTGGATAGTGTTCTCGAAGCTACCAGCATGAGTTTGACCAAACTGCGGGAGGCAGTGGAAGACAGGAGTGCTTGGTGTGCTCTGGTCCATGGGGTCACGAAGAGTCGGACACAACTAAATGACTAAACAACAACAACAACAAAAAGACCATGATGCAGTGGTCCTCTCTATGAGAGTGCCTGGGTAGCATCCTCATGTGCTTGAACATATATTGTTTGGCTTGAGGACTGCAATCTCCTCAAGATCCAACTCGACAGCACCAGATTCTTACCAAACTCCTTTAAGCTTTTATGGCAGATGTCTCCATGGACCCCATGCAGTTTGCAGCTAGAGCAATGGCATCCCAGGTAGCTGCTAGATGCTCCCTGTGACTAAAGTCCTGGAATGCTGAAGCTGCCTCTAAAGTAAACCTTTCCACTGAACCTTTTGGTCAGCTTTCAGAGAACGGGTGTTGAAAAATATCAAACATAAGAGAAAAATATTGTTTCAACACCTCAACTTCTTCCAATACCAAAGCCACAAAATAGCGAACCCAAGAACGGGTCCACACCCGGGGGGGGGGCAGGGTTGGCGTCTAACTGCTTTCCTTCCTGCCTGGCAGATGTCAGTATCTGATTGCTGGGTTTTAGGAATTATTGCGCAAGGTTATTTCATAAAATTAATTTCCACTACCCCCTCACGTTCATTCCCTCACCCTTGCCAAGAAACAAAGTATGTTTGCAAGCTGTTTGGACTTGTGTTTGCCATCTTCTGTCTGTGGGAACTGTTGTTTTCAGTGGTCTGTGTTTGCTTGAGCTTGAGTCTGGACTAAGGATTCTGAGCTCCTGTGTTCTGATTCGATTCATGATGTCCAATCACAGAACATTTCAGGATTTGGGCCTCTGCCATTGGCCCTTGAACTCTTGAGTCATGATTCGCAGCTTGGAAGTTTAGACAACCAGTCACGTTGGGAGTGGGAGTGGCCCAGGCTTTCAGGAATGTATATAAGCAGTTACTTTGCCCCTATTTCCCAGTTATGTAGTTCAATAAAGGTTATTTCTGTTATTGCAATGTCTTGGCTTGTGGGAACCCACCTACACCTTAGGAGCCATAACTCCTGTTTCCTCAGATCAGCGCTTTCGCGGCTTCTAATCCGTATTTTTGGTTGTGCCAAAAAAAAACAACCTACCAAAAATGGTGTCCTGTTCTCGATTTACGCTTCCTCAACCATTATGTGGCTTACAAAGATTCAAAATGGAATCTCTGAACTCAGTCAGAATGTCCTCACACCACAGAGTTTTCATTTTGAGTGTAGATCTCAAAGACACATACCTTCATGTCCTGCCCCATCCAGTGCACCAACCATAGCTCCGATTCCCCTGGGTGACCATCATTTTCAAGAAGGGAATGTTTTTCTATCTCTGGAGAGAATAGCCAAAATCAAAGCTGCAGCCTCTTTCCTGATTGCCTCCAAGATGATGTCGGCTAAACAGTTGGCAGTTATTCTAGATCACTGCATGTCTGCCTCCCAAATTACCTCCTGGGCGAAACATCACGCCTGAACCTTACAGTGGTTTCTTTTACCTCACCAGTGGGCCATCACCCACAACATTCATTTCCGATGCACTGTTAGTGAAGATATACAGTGGTACCTCGGGTTAAGTACTTAATTCGTTCCGGAGGTCCGTACTTAACCTGAAACTGTTCTTAACCTGAAGCACCACTTTAACTAATGGGGCCTCCTGCTGCTGCCGCGCCGCCAGAGCACAATTTCTGTTCTCATCCTGAAGCAAAGTTCTTAGCCTGAAGCACTATTTCTGGGTTAGCGGAGTCTGTAACCTTTAGCGTATGTAACCTGAAGCATATGTAAGCCAAGGTACCACTGTAGTCTATTTATCATCATTTCCTTGCCTTTCAGATATCTTGCACATTTCTTTCTTTAGACTTTTGAGCCATGGAGAGAGAAAGTAGGCAGACCTTTTTATTTCAGTGACTCCTTCAGTGTTTTCTGCTTAGCGAATCTGGAAAACTGAGGAGTTGAGCCTGCTTCACACAATTCTTTGCTCCTGCCTAGCATCACGTGATGAGGACATAGCCCATTCCATTGTCTATAAATAATAATAATAATTTGCAGTCTAAACTGAAGCCATTAGTAACTGCACCTGCTTTGCTGAGTGACAAACCAAGGCTTACCTTCAGTGTAATGACCTTGTTTCTTCCCCAGGTATTTGTCTCCCAGAGTTCTCAAAGCTGAGAGTACCTGATGATCATGCAATTTCAGATTTAGCTATGTATAATTATATAGAGGTAAGTTAAATATAGTTAAATAGAGTGGGTGGCAGCTGAACGATGAGAGATGTTTCCAGATGTTTCTCTTGGTTGTTTCAGATGCGGGAGCATGTCAATTCAAAGTGGTTCATTTTCCGAAAGCACATTGACAACGTTCTTCACGCCCTCTTCCCCTCCACTATCATCCCTCTGTACACCATGGTAAGACCAGCAATAGCTGTATTGCAGGGTTTCCCTTGTTTTCTACATTCCCGGCTGCCATCCCCTCCACTTTCAGTGATGATCTGTATGATTTCGTAATCTGACGCAGGTCACATTCTCCAGAATTCGATACCATGAAGCTGTGCAAAGATGGAAATGGCAGAATAAGGTCAGTGGCAGCTTAGATGAATTTGTTTGGGCTGGGAGCATATTGTATTATGGGTGATATAGCCATGGGTGTAACCAGGATTTTTGTATGGGGGGGGGAGGACAGGACTTGCTTAGGAGGGGCAGAACCAACGTGATTGTTCAGTTAGTTATTTCTATTGTTTTACTTGGTCGGGGGGGGGGCAGCTGCTCCCCTGCCCCCCCCGGCTACGCCCATGGATATAGCCAACAAAGTCCTACAGGAGTAGATCCTATAATGGAAAGGGGAGATTAAACACCTTTTACTCCCTTTCTTTGATGACTGCCTGTCTTCCCGCCATAGTTTGCCACCACACTAGTCTGCCACCATAGTCTGCTACCACACCCCATTTGGTTCCCTCTAACTGTGGGTGACAGGGCTTTCCTGGGATTCAAGGTACATGTATACCAGAAGAAGCAGAGAGAGCAGTTTACCTCTCTCTCCCCAGAGACCAAAATAACTTGCTTTTGTCTGTCAAACTTATACACACACATAGTATAAACCAAGTGACGAGGCACGTAAGAGTTTGGAATACAATACAACCAAAGCACTCCTAATGGAGATAAGAAAGAAAGAAAGAGAACAAACAGAAGAGACAGAATGTTGCTCAAAAAAAGAAAAGAAAAAAGGAACCTGTGTTTTATTTGGCTTTATCAAGCTCTGTTTATATGGGTTTTATGCTCAGATATTAGTATCTGTTTAACAAAAGGCAGTGTACATTTAAAATAATGGGTTGAATTCAATTTATTCAAATACCATTGATTTCAATGGGTTTACTCTGAGTATGATTATATCTGGAGCCCATTATGATTTTAGAATGGTTTTTAATATATGATTTATTAAATTAAATATGGAGTGATATGTGATGCATACCTTAAAGCAACGTGTGCATTGTCTTTTGTATACAAATATTATACCGTATTTTTTGGCCCATAGGACGCACCTAGTTTTTTTGGGGGGGAAATAAAGGAATTTTTTTTTCTTTATTTCCCCCCCAAAAGCAGGTCGGGGAAACCGAACCAGGTCGAGGAACAGCGGGATGGCGGCGCTGCGCCTCCCTGCTGTCCCCCGAGTTTGTGGGGCTGACCGATGTCTGCCCGAAGCGCCAGGCGCTCTGCTTTCAGGGCGCCCGACGCTCCAGAAAGCAGGCAACTATCCACAGCCTGCGGGAACTCCCGCAGGGCTGCCTAGGCTGCAGATGTCTTCCTGAAGCCTGGAGAGCAAGAGGGGTCGGTGCGCACCGACCCCTCTCGCTCTCCAAGCTTCAGCGAAAGCCTGCATTCGCCCCATAGGACGCACCCAGATTTCCCCTTCATTTTTGGAGGGGAAAAAGTGCGTCCTATAGGGCGAAAAATACGGTAAATATCTTTTATTGTGATCCTTTAAAGATTCTAAAATTTATTTTGAATGGTATCTTATGTAGCTAGCAGAATAGTCCAAAAGATTTAACTATAGACCAGTAAAAATATTTCAAACTATTTTCTCCTGCAACATTTTCTGACTCAAATTGGATTTCTTCTTAAAAGGTAATTAATAGAGGCCTCTTTCTCACTGTGGCTGTGACAGCAGTAAGTGGCATCTATCTGCTCAGAAATTGTATTAAGCTACAAATTGACGTATGTGCAGAGAACCTGCAGAAATGGACACTCAGCCTCAGAAAATTTGGAAATGTACCACTGGCTACCCAATAGTGTTAAGAGCAAGAGAGAGAAAGAGATGTAGTCAGTGTTTTAATTTCACCTCTGCTTGGAAAGTCAGAACGTCAAAGTATTCCCAAAGGACTAACTGTGCTACATGGTGCTGGATCCAAGTGTTAGAAGGCCATCCACATGGAACCCAACAAGACACTTGCCATAGACTTGAGTGCCCTGCTGTCATCTTCCTAAAGAAATGGTATGTGTCCCTCAAGAACCTGAGGGCCTGTAAGCTGTTCTTCCATACTTCCCCAAATACCAGCATCAACTTTTACACACAAGAGGACATGTATAAATTAACTGCATTTTGTGAGTTTTAGAAAAGTTCACTGAACTTGCAATAGATCTGTATCCAATTTTTAAAGTGTCAACCAGTTTTCCAGTTTCTTAAGTGAACTATTGAACTACAATGTCAACGAGAAACAGAATCAGCAATAAATTTGGCATATAAAATTCAGTTTTGTGTGGTGCTTTTTGTCACATAGAAACTAATAAACATATATATAATTTCAAACTTGAGGCTTGCCTGCAGCACAATGGAGAATGTCTACATATATGGAACATGTCACAATTCAATTTTCTTATTATCACTCTGAAACTGATGAAGGTTCCACCCATTCTTTATTTAAAAGAAATAAAGTTATGACCAAAGATGATACAATCCTTTTCTTCTTAAGTTTAGTCCAATAGATACTGCAGAGAATGTTAACAGTGGACATAATGACACTCCAAAACACGTCGCATCATTTCAGGAATGGTGTTTTGAGATTTATTACTTGCAAATCATATACACACAAAAGAGGTTTATACACTTGCAGTTATGTGCTCTCAAACAATATTTTTCTTGCACCTGACAACCTGGGAGCTTATTTACTTCAATACACAAGGCTAGAATGAAGGCTTTAGGTTCGGAATGCTGTATTTCTTCACATGAGTACAGTGGTACCTCAGGTTACATACGCTTCAGGTTACATACGCTTCAGGTTACAGACTCCACTAACCCAGAAATAGTACCTCGGGTTAAGAACTTTGCTCAGGATGAGAACAGAAATCAAGCAGTGGTGGCACAGCGGCCCCATTAGCGAAAATGGTGCTTCAGGTTAAAAACAGTTTCAGGTTAAGAACGGACCTCCAGAACGAATTAAGTTTTGAACCCAAGGTACCACTGTATATCGTCTGTTTCTCTGAGATGTTTCAATTTGACTGAGGTCTCTTTTGCGCTGATGGTCTTGTACAGAATTAGGAAGGTGTGGATTCATCATCCTACCTTATTACTGTACACTGAGCAGACTGTCGTGAGATTTATCTGCCCAGAAACCCAGAGCTAATAGAAGATGACAGTTCTCCCCGCCTGCTAATGCCATTTAGTAAGGCAGAAAAGGGCCAGGGGGGTCAACGTTTTACATTCTAGAAGCACTGAATGTGAACAACAGGGGATCCCATCAACCTAATATTCAATAGCGTAGAGCATGCTTATTGTTTCGTGTGCTTCCATAATATGTAGCACTACAATGTTTAACTTAACAGGTTAATCTTCTTAATTAGGTAGAAGATTTCATCATTATTATCATTATTTTGTATGTGCATTATAGAAGCACATATAAAAACTGTAGCTGGAAAGTTGTGTCTTAAGAGGCATGAGCCCTTTTCTGTCACACAGGAGGGAAAACTTCTTTCAGATTATGCCTTTCTACAACGCATGCATGCATGGCTTACTACCACTGTGGAATTAACAAATACTTTGTCTATGTAGATGCTTAAATGGCCAGCCCACCTTTTTCCCTTCTATTTGGGTTTCAAGGGTTGACCTTTAACAGCTGATAACTGGAGAAGTTGCTCAGAGTGCCTTGGGCAGGATAAGCGGAAAGGCAAGTTGAGATCATTCCATGGTGTGTGTGATTAAGCAATCTTAACAGGGAGACCTTTTAATGAAAAGAAAATCATCAGCATCAAAGCATGTTTGGAAAAAAGCCACACAAAGGGTTATCGAAAACACATGAGGTGACGTGGATAGTGGTTGACAGGAATAAAGCACAGTGGAGAATAAAATCAATATCTTCTGCTTCCCTCCTGAAGAATTTCTTTGTGCTTTCCCATGTTGCTGTAGTTGAACTTCACTGGCCATTGAATCTGGGGTTCACAACAGTGGTGGTGGCACTCTTGAAAAGAGGATTGTCAGCCTGCCAATAAAAACATCACAAGTGTCTGTAGCTGGTGCTGCTGTTTTACTCATTCAGTATTATTACTATCCCAGGCTACCACATTAAGCAAGTAGATTAAGTGGACAAATGTCACTACAGCTTGGTCTCCTTTAATGATCTGACTATATACAGGGCTACTAAAAATAGTAGCCATTGATGAGGAAATTGGGACAGTTTACTCAAGAAGGAGACCTTCCATTGTAGATCAAACACTGACCCTCTTCTGCTGGTCTAGGAAGACAGGGAGGAGGTTGTGTGGCTGAACTTGCTGGTCCTTGGTCCTCTCTCCCATCACTTCCTCCATTCTACACCCAGCTAACGTATCTAAATTTAATCCATGTGACTAAAAAAGATCATTATATAGCACAGTAGCAAACCATACCTCCCTGTGTGGCTGAAATGCAGAGGAGCAACCCGACCATGCCACTCTAACATAAATAGGACCCCATCAGTGGTTAGTGCATCTCTGAATCTTTCTGAAGGCACATCTCCCTCCACAGAATAATTGTGTAATAATAATACTAGCAATTATTATGATTGTGCCCTACCCTGCCCCCCCAATAAGCGCAGGACAGCAAACAAACAACAAAACATCTTAAAAACAATTCCAGTGGAGATGCATTATGGGAAAGATCTCAGCTTAAAAGCCTTGTTGAAAGGAGAAGGTCTTCAGTAGCCACCCAAAAGAGGGCAGGTGTCACAACACTAAAGGCCTAATTCTGACATAGTGCAGAATGGACCTCCTGATATCTACAAGAGGTTCTCGACTGCAGAACACACACTATTTATTTCAGGCAGTTAGGTCACAGTGTAAACGTAGCCTGCCTGAGGTACTGGAACTGAAACAAAAGTTATGTCCCTGACGTTTCTCAAGAACTCGGAAGAAGGGGGGAAGAGCCAATGCCTTAGCAAGTCTTCTTCCAGCCCCTCCTGCTGAAAGGGGAGTGTCTTACATCATTCCACTTGGCCTTGGACTTCTCTTTCTCAAATCGGTGATATTCCTTGCGATCAATCAGCTCCGTTACCAGCTTCCAAATCAGGAGGAGGAGGAGGCCGATAAGAGCCACGCCAGCCACAGTGCCCCCCACAATGGCTGCGACATTAGGGGGTTGTGGGCAATCTATGAAAAGAAAAAACAACGGAGAAGGTGCCTCATCTGAAGGAGGAGGGAAGGGGTGCATGTGCTGGATGCCAGGAATGAGCATACCACAGATCCAGGAAAGGTTGGAAGGCGATTCAATGAATGGGGCAGCTGCACATCAAGTATCCATATCTCTCCACCATGCAAAATACTACTGAAACTGCTCCAGATAAATTGCAAGGAACTCTCTTAAGGCCACATATACTTCCCGCTGGAGGAGCCTTGCTCACCTGGCTATGTGGCCTCCACTCTGCTCCCTTTTCCTCTTACCTGGAGCTGGGTCCCCACCTGCACTCAGATAGCCTGGAAAGAAAGCCACTCCCAGGGGCCCCTCCATCTGCCACACCTCACAATTTGGAGGGCCACCTCCCTCTGAAGCCTTGGGGGATGCAGACCTCTGACACCCACAGTCTCTCTTCCTGTTCCAGTACCCCACCCCTCACAATGGGACTATATGGGGGAAACTGGTGATTCTCTCATGTATCAATTCAAAGTTTTGGTGTTGACCTTTAAAGACCTAAATGGCTTTGGCCCTGAATACCTGAAGGAGCATCTCTTGGCTTTGTGAGGGCCTTCCGGCAGTTCCTTCATTGCGAGAAGTGAGATTACAGGGAACCAGACAGAGTGATGTCTGCCCTGTGGAATGCCCTCCCTTCAGATGTCAAGGAAAATTATATGACCTTTGATTGACATCTGAAGGCAGCCCTGTTTTGGGAAGCTTTTAATGTGTGATGGTTTTGTGTATTCTGCTGGAAGCCACCCAGAGAGGCTGGGCAACCCAGTCAGATGGGTGGGGTACACAACATTTATTGTTTATTGTTATTAAGCCACTGAGCCCTGGTGCTAGGTGCTGGGACCAGAGCATGGAACTCGTGTTGCAGCTGGTGGCACCTTCCCCCACATACCTTTTAAAGGTTCCACTTTAACGGAGTATCTCTCCTCTCCATCCAACTGAAACATAGAGAAGGAGATCCAGCAATTCTGAGAATCTTTCTCCTTGCATTCTTTACTTCTGGACATCACATTATCTCTCAGAATAATGTGTGAACAAGCTTGAGAGCAATTCTTCTGAAATGGACCACTCTGAAAGTAACGGCACTCAACACACGATCTGGAAAACCAACAAGAATCATGTCTCCAAGAAGAGTTGCTTAGCAAGACAGAGATGCAATGGATCTATACTACATAACATATATCTAATATTCAGTGCAGTTACAGCCAGAGATATAAAGGAAGCCAGTATTGTCATCCTCACATTGCAGAAGCTAATAAAAATATTAATAAATAATTAATAATAATAATAATAATAATAATAATAATAATAATAATAATAAATATTTATACCCCGCCCATCTGGCTGGGCTTCCCCAGCCACTCTGGGCGGCTTCCAACCAAATATTAAAATACAGTAATACATCAAACATTAAAAGCTTCCCTAAACAAATGCAAAGAAGATGCAAAGGAGGCAGAGAAAAAAGAGGCTTGTCTAAGCCCAGGCTGTGAGTTAGCTGAGCACCTCTGAAATTCCCACAGCGATTTCATGTACACTTTAAAAAGGGAACTCTGCTGGACTCCACAGAATGAATTTGACCTATCTAATTTGGCTATCTAATTCAATATACAAGGAAGTGAACAACTACCAAGAAAACCCAGCACAGTTAATTTTTCTCCAGATTGTTTGTGGGTTATCCAAAACCATGACTCCTGAAGCTCTACTACAACATCCGCTGCAGACCAAGAAAGGTACTGTCAAGTTCTAAAGGATTCCCGTGTGGTTAAGAAGCAGAGCCACGGAAATGGTTAGAGGCAAGAGGCTTCCAACAGGAGATAGAAATCTAACCCAAGTGAGAACACAAAGGAACAGCAACTTGCTCTTTAGACATTCATCCCATGCCAACTTGCCAGCACCACCTTGGGCAAACTCCAGGCAGGACCAGCACCATGTGCCCAGGTACTGGCTGTCCTCTAAATGATAGAAGTTTTTCGTCCCTTTATCTAGCTTTGTTAAGGTAGGTTTATGTCTATGTTTTATCATACTGTATTAATGTTTCATTTCTGCCTAAATTGCCTTCACCTTATTGGTGTGTTTGATGGACTAACATTGGAGAGAGGAAGACAGAATAACTGAGCTATAAAAGCCCAGACTTTAAAGGAGACTTCTGTACAAGAAAAGCAAAAAAACCAGGCAGTGCAGAATCACTTTCCCCCACCCAGCCCTGTTACCTGCAGAAACACTGCCTATTCTAAAGGCAAGACTTTTAAATACTGACATGCAAAGCGCAGTAATTTTCACTGTGGTCCCTCTCATATCACTTACACATGTCTGGGACAGGGCGATGGACAGCCTTCGCAATCTTCACAGTGTGGAAGCTGATAGCCTGGTTTACATTGGCATGTGTTGCACAGACATTCCCCACGGCCACTGCAGACGGTCTCATTGATGTTCAAGCAACCGTCTGTTGAAGTTTCACATTGGCAAGCACTGCCGCCAAAGCCAGGATTGCATTTGCATTTCCCACAATCACACCGTCCTCTTACTAGAAAGAGAAAGTGGAGAGTTCAGGACAGAACGCATTCCCCATATTTGCAATTCTGTTGGAAAACCCAAGTTTGCCAGTAAGTACAATTTAATTTAATTAATTTAAGGGATGCGGGTGGTACTGTGGGCTAAACCACAGAGCCTAGGACTTGCTGATCAGAAGGTCAGTGGTTCAAATCCCTGCGACGGGGTGAGCTCCCGTTGCTTGGTCCCAGCTCCTGCCAACCTAGCAGTACGAAAGCACGTCAAAGTGCAAGTAGATAAATAGGTACCGCTCTGGCGGGAAGGTAAACGGCGTTTCCATGAGCTGCTCTGGTTTGCCAGAAGTGGCTTAGTCATGCTGGCCACATGATCCAGAAGCTGTACGCCGGCCACCTCAGCCAATAAAGCGAGATGAGCGCCACAACCCCATGACTGGACCTAATGGTCAGGGGTTCCTTTACCTTTACAATTTAATTGCATTCTATTCTGCAAAGTCACATTCCATAGTAAAAGGCCATCTTGGTATCACCTGCAAAACACTGAAATTACCTTTCATGAAAGAATAGGCTGCCATTGTAAAATGATGCAAGTGTTTTAGAAGTCTTAGAAGAAAAACTAATATTTAATATTCACACCTGGATGATGGTAAGCCATTATATGAAACAAAGGCAGATTGATAGCAGCTTGGCTAGCTTCCAAATTATTGTGCTATTCAAACAACTCTTCCTAAGAATAACAGAATCACAAAACTGTTGACTTGGAGGAGCCCAAAGGATCATCTAATCCAATTTCCTGCAATGCAGGTATCTCAACTCAAACTCTGCTTAAAAAGCTCTAAGGAAGGAGAGTTTACCACCTTCCAAGAGAGTTTCTTCCACTGTCCCATAGCTCTTACCATCAGAAAGCTCTTCCTAATCTTTTGTCAGAATCTCCTTTCTTGCTTGAATCTATTGGTTCAGATCCTACCCTCCGGAGCAGCAGAAAACAAACTTGCTCCATCTTCCGTGTGACAGCCCTTAAGATGTTTGAAAATTACTATTGTATCTCCTCTCAGTCTCCTCTTTTCCAGGCTAAACAGACCCAGCTCAACAACTTTGCCCAAAAACTTTTGTGTCCGGATTTTCACCTTTTGAAATATGGCAACAGTATCTTCTGCACATGTTTCAGGTTGCCAACACCCTCCTTAAATTGTAGTGTCCAGAACTGGACACAGGACTCCAGGCAGGGTCTGACCAACGCAGAAGTGAGTGCTACTATGATTTCCCTTGACCTGGACACTAGACTTCAGTTGATGCAGCCTAGAACAGAATTAGCTTTTTTTGCTGCTGCATCACACTGTTAACTCATGTTAAGCTTGTGGTCCACTAAGACCCCTAATTACTGTGTGCCCTTTAAGAGCTTGTGGTAGAAAATGTAGCTTGCTGGAACTCTGGCAACAGGAAGCTGGGAGAAGTAAAGCAAAGGAGTCAAGGATATTTCCATGTCCCGCAGTCGCCAGCTACTCACTTTCTCCGCCACAAAGTTGACCATTGTGAATCTCACAGTTCATGTTGTCACACTCGCAAAAAGAACCATAGATCTTCTTTTTGGATGCTTCATCGGTGTGGCAAACACACTGCCCGCACACACAGTCGCCCAAGCCGGAGCAGGTGACGGAAGCATTGTCCTTGCGGCAACTCTTCTCCAGTTCCTTGCTGGATTTGCCACCAGTTTGACAATCACAGTTCTTTCCAATAAAGCCAGGAAAACAGCTGACATGAGAGAAGAAATGTTCAGAATATAGGAAAGGCTTACTAAGCAATACTTGTTTGTGTTGGAGGGTTGATTTGCCTGAACTCGCACAGATTTATTGTTTTATTGTAATTATAACCTACATTTTCACATTACAGAACCCACAGCAGCATATTCCCAGGTGGTCACCCATCCAGGCACAGACTAGACCTGAACAATGGTCTGACAGGCCAAATGTGGAGACCTGGGGGCTCTGTCTTTTTTTTTTTTTAAGATATTTATTAAAGTTTCAAAAAAGGTTACAAAAAAAATTACAAAATAGGAAAGGGAAAAAAAGAAAAAATACAAAAATACAAAGAAATACAAAGTACAGAAAAATAAAAAGCAGTTAAAAACAAATCAATCTTTTCATATCTTATATTTCATTTGCTTGTTTCCCTGACCTCCTCACACCTCCCTTTTTTGTATTCCAGTTCAATTAGTTAATTCAGCAAATCCTTTCCCTCCTTGTTTTTATCTTAATCCTTTACCTTAATCTGTTATAACTTTACATTCTCACCTAATAACAATCCATTTTTACATACTCCTTTATAACATTGCTGCCAAACCCACTTAACTTCATTCCGACATCATTCTAAGATTCCTTAATTTTGCAGTATTTATCTAAGTAGTCTTTAAATTTCTTCCAATCTTCTTCAAACCAACTCTTCTCCCTGGTCTCGGATTCTGCCAGTCATTTCCGCCAGTTCCACATAGTCCATAACCTTCATCTGCCATTCTTCCAGGGTGGGGAGACCTGGGGGCTCTGTCAGCCCTCACCTTAGTCCATTACCCAGAGTGGCTTGAGAATTTGGCAGGAAAAAAGTCTCAAGGTCATTTCCCCAAATGTCCTCACCTCATGCCAAATTCTCAAATTCTCCTTTTCGTTCTAGGAAAAATTTTACTGAAGCAGTCTGCACATTCTGTGACAACAGATGTTGTTCCCAGACTGGATAAAACTGCAGGTGCAGATGTGGGACATGCATAAGCAGTCATTCAGATGGTGATCATGGTTAACCTTTCCCAGTAGGACTGGCATATCCCCTTGTGATTTGGAGGGAGGGTATTGGTGAAGTTGTTTGATTACCTGCAGATTCCACAATCTACTTTCCCATGTCCACTGCAGTCAGAGCTACTTGATATTTCCTCATCACATTCGCAGTTGCATCGACCGCGCATGTGCACATCAAGGGAGTCTGTGAAACCGAGAGCCCGGATGGTAACCGTTTGGACGTCAATGCATTTGGTTGCTGTAACTTTCACCTGGAAAGTAATCTGTAAGAAAACAAAGAACTCCATTAAATATTCTCCATTATATGTAAAAACCACTAGGAAAGCACAAAGGAGTGCATTTATAAATAAAGGGCTGGGCATGCTAACAGTCAGAAGGATGTTAGTGCCAAAAAAGACACTGTTCTTCTGCAAGTAGAATCGCAATGGACCTTCCATGTATTTACGCGGTATGCTTCACTTTTGTTCCACCCAAACCAGTGAGTGTAAAGTTGCCATGTGGACAGGAAAGGGAAAACTCACCCCCCTCTTTTCTTGTGGGTGTGTAAACACACGGCCATTAAGTATGGTTGCTGCCTTCTGCAGACACTCCTCCTCCTAAAATACTGTTTGCTTTTTATTTTTTATTTTATTTATGTATGTTGTTTTCAGAGATTTCTATTCATTTATATTACTTAAAGTAGTGTAACCTGTTTTTCTGTGATTGATATGATCGTGATGGTTGAAACAACAACAACTTATTGTTTATACCCTGCCCATCTGACTGGGTTGCCCCAGACACTCTGGGCAACTTCCAATATATATATAAAAACGTAATAAAATAGCAGACATTTTAAAAAGCTTCCCTATACAGGGCTGCCTTCTGATGTCTTCTAAAAGTCATATAATTATTTATCTCCTTGACATCTGATGGGAGGGTGTTCCACAGGGTGGGTTGCCACCACCGAGAAGGTCCTCTGCCTGGTTCCCTATAACTTTGCTTCACATAGTGAGGGAACCGCCATAAAGCCCTTGGAGCTGAACAATGGGGGTGGAGACGCTCCTTCAAGGATACAGGGCCAAGGCGGTTTAAAGCTCAGCATCAACACTTTGAATTGTGCTTGGAAATGTACTGGGAGCCAATGTAACTCTACATAATGAAATAAAGCCTACATATTGCTTAAAGTAACAGGCTTAACCCAGCTGCAACTTTTAAGGGGTTTGGGAAAGGAGAATAAGTGAAGACCCTTCTCACAAGCAGCAGTATTGGAAGAAATGCACACTGCTCTTTTCTCTCCACATACAGAGCAGCAGCAATCAGAACAGCTTTAGACAGAAACAGAAAAGTCTTCTCCTACCTGATCATTTATCTTCACGTTGTCACATTCCCCTCTTTGTTTATCCTTGGTGTGTATTTGGTTAGGGCAGAAGGAATCATACGTGATTTTGATGAAGTTTGGCAAAGGGCCATGGTCCAAAATAATTTTGGAAGACAAACTCTGCAAGGAAATGAGAATAAGGAAGAGGTGAGAATAGGAGCCCAAGTCTCCAGCGAGGGAGAAAAATATGAGAATTAATTGTAACTTCCATTCCCACTGTCTCAGTTCTTCTGTTGGAAAAGATGAGCCTTGAGAGAAGAAGGGAGCATGGGCCAATATCTCTAACGGTTATGCACTTTATTAATAGAACTGTCAGGTCAACACAGTGATGCTTAAGTGAACATAGAATCATAGAATCATAGAGTTGGAAGAGACCACAAGGGCCATCAAGTCCAACCCCCTGCCAAGCAGGAAACACCATCAGAGCACTCCTGACATATGGTTGTCAAGCCTCTGCTTAAAGACCTCCAAATAAGGAGACTCCACCACACTCCTTGGCAGCAAATTCCACATGTTGAAGCAGAGGCAGGCAGAGGCAGAGGCAGGGGTTTTCCTGCAATGTAGGCTTGAGAAGAATTTCCCAAGGGACAAAAGGACTATGTTGGGGACATAGCCTGCTGACAAGCTAAAAACCTTTACTACTGGGTGTGTACTGGATAGATGTAACCAAGAGCAGATAACAATATTTGGCCAGTGTGACACTTCCAATGTGCCACAGCAAAGCTGATTAGTACTTTTAAGAAGCTCAAGCAAGGAAAAGAGAAATGTGTTACTGGGAAAGGAAGTTTAGGATTGGTTCAACCAAGGAAATTACAGTGGGATGCAGGTCAACTAGTGTTAAGCTTTGAGAAAGTGAATTTGATCACTTGTTCATGCTAATCAAGACCCTGCCCTTATAAACAGGCAACACACAAAAATATGGTTTACAGCGAAGAAAGGAAGAAAGCATTTGCAACTGCTCCTGTTTCTGGTTTAATAGTAGGAAAGCATGTTAATTGTTGACCATTTTCTCCCTCAGCTTCCACTATGGCTGCTTTTTCTTTTGTTTCATTTCTTTTTTAGGCTTGGTGGGTGCTTTAATCAGGGAAGCTTTATAAAGGGGAGATGGAGAAAGGAAGGGGAAAAGGTGGAGCAGGGTGGGGGGCAGCTATCCCCTGAAAACTGATTTGGAAATCTGAACCAAATCTGCATAATTTTGAGAAAGTTACACAAACATGCTTCATGTCAACAAAGTGCAAAGTCTGGCAAACTGAAATATATACTGCAAAGGATTAAAATGACAATATCAGTAACACTTACATCATAGGCACGCTGGATAAGTTGGATGATATTATTTGAGTCTTCCTGCAGCTCTCCCACAGCAGATTTGGGAATCATCTCACTGAGTTTCTATCAACAAAGAACAAATGAATTGAAAGCATTGTCTCACTCTATTAAATAGAATGCCAACCAGATTCTAATGCAAGAGCAAAGCAGTAAATATCTGTTGTCCTAATTGTTCCATGTATATTGCTCAAATTATAGACTTAGGCATTTATTTTATTTTATTTTATTTTATTTATACCCCGCCTTCCCCAGCCAATACCGGGCTCAGGGAGGCTAACATCAGGTATAAAAACAATTGATTAAAATACAACTTAAAAACAAGATTAAAATACTACTTAAAATGCAGCCTCGTTTCTAATTATTATTATTATTGTTGTTGTTATTGTTATTATTATTTCTAATAATAATAATCTAATAATCATTTTCGCCACAGACATTGTTTACTTAACCTTCTTTACTGCTGGTAGTTTTACTTACCCGATATGTATCAACCATTTTACTGGTAACAGCAAAAATGGGCTGGATATTGTTTTCTTCAAGTTTTTGAACCAACTGACCAACAGATGGATAGTCCTGTGTAACAAAGGAAACAGTATTTAGGGCTCTCTCCAAGTTAGTGAAGATCCTGGTGGGATCTTGCAGGCTAGATCTGGCATGAAAAGAATCCCTCTGGCTCCGCCCCTTCAGTCTGGCCCCTCCCTCCCTGGTTCCTAAGGGCGGGGCCACTGGTGTAGTTAAAGCAGAGAGACTGTCAGTCAACTGTGGTCTGACCTCCCGTTCTCACAGCAGACAAGCCGCGCACACCAACTCACTGGTGCTCCATCCCCCAGAGAAACAGAGCAGCGCTCTCAACATGTTGCTCATTCCTGCGCAGCAGAGATTATGAGAGAGGGCACTGATGAAAACAGAAGCAAAGGTGGCAGGGAAACTGCTGGAGGAGCCCAGCCCCATCCTTCTCATCCACTGTGCTCTTGGATTTGTTCCCTGGCACCAAAGGAAGGTGGCTCTCTACAGGAAACAAAGGTATCCCCATGGCAATTGATGGCTCAGCTTCCCAAGGTCTGGCCTTGAATGCCACAAACACGCACACACCAGGTTAACAAACAGCTTGGTTTACAAATCTGTTGAGCCTTTAAAACAATAAACGAAACAAAAAACATGGACCCCTTGTCTTTCTGCCTAAGAAAAGAGTTCTTAGAAAATTAAGAGGACTTTTCATAATATAGCAGTTGTATGGGTTGTCCAGTCGGCTCCAGTCTAAAATCGTAAATCCAGTAAGGTAAAGGTAAAGCGCAGGTACTTCATGAAGTGTGCTGCCTACTCTGAGTACTTACATATTCATTGCTCCTTTTATACATATTTTCCTCCAGGTGGCATTTTCCATCATAAGGGGTTAAGATGGCTCCAAGTTTACCATCCCCAGCAAAATGGAAGCCGTCATCTGTCGTATACACCAGTAAGCGTGTTACATTTTTCCAACCAATCTTATCCTGGATTTAAAAAGCAAGGAGATTAAAAAAGCAAACCACACTGGGTGAAAGATTCCTGCTTTGCAGGGACTTGGACTAGAAGATGACCCTCGTGGCCCCTTCCAACTCTGCAGTTCTAAGATTCTATGATTCTACATAAAATCAGAGCTGAAAGGGACACAATGTCTGTCCAGATCTCAGTCCTAAGACAGGATAACCTATGTATACACTAAAATGGCTTTAGTAGGTTTAAATATCCACCCGTACATTTTGCACCTTTATGACCAGTTTGTTCTCCTGTCATTATTTTATGGGACATTTTAATAAGGCTGCCACAAAACGGCCACTGTATAATTAATTAACCCATTGTTTCTTGTATTTTGGAGACTAATCAATCTTTATTTTTAGGAAGGTTTGTCCAGGCAGATTGTTTTTAGCTTTTGTGCTGTTGTTTTATCTCATTTGTCGTGAGTTTATTTTATTACCCTATTTCATTTTTAATATTTATCTTATCTTATTTATTGTAATATTTTAATTTAATTTGTAACAATACAGCAACAATAATAAAGACCCTGCCTAGAATCTCTCTAGGACTTCAGCACTGAGCCTAAATACAACGTTAAAAGCAACAGCATATCTTGACAACATTATGATTATCGGGGGGAACTCTCTTCCACTTTGGACAGGAATCCATGGCCCCCCAAATTCAACTTCCTCACTCCCCAAGAGCACTTTGTCATGGTGCCTGTTCCCATATGGTACTCTTACCCCACAGACAGCGGCTTGCATCATGGCGTCGAGTCCTCCCTCTGGTGCGTCAAGATTCCCGGATATATCCTGCTTGCCGACTTCTTCTTTAAACTTCTCTACCCTGTCTGTGAGGCTGAGCACATGCCTGAAAGCAAACGGTGGCTGACATTTGCTCTCCTTGCTTGGACAAGGGTTCTGCAGCTTCTCTGGGTGGGTGTTAACAAAGGGCAACACAGTCTTGTCCACAAAGGCGCCAAACCCTAAGGGAACACAAGGGAAGTGCCGCTGAAAAGAAGGGTCCAAAATGGTTATTGTCACCCAAGATATATAGAGGGAAGAACTCTAAACCACTGAGGGGAATAGGGCAGTCAATATATCCTGCAATTGTTTAAAATTAAGTTAAAGTTAAATGGAGGAATACAAGTGGAAAGAGCTGGGATTACAAAAGGGGTATCATTTGACAACTGAATGCAACAGAAGAAATATTAATTCTATTCTTCTCTGACCTTAAAATCTCCAACCCCCCTGAAAGAGCTAGATCTTTTTCTATACATGCTGCCTGTCACCCAAATGAGAATAAATGGCATATTTTTCTTTCCTATGGTTCAGATCTCGACTGTTGGTATCTTTCCTTCAAGAAAGGGCTCATCCATAGTTCCACTTGTTTCTTGCCTAAAAAGCACTGATCTGAGCAGTTTCCCGCTTGCCCCACGCTTTCAAAGCATGGGTCTGAGTTTGACCTGCTGCTTCCCCCAGGGAAAACTGCTTTTTGCCACTGAATCAGAACAAACAATTGTTTCCAAATTTCTTTTAATTTCCTCTTGAAGCTTCCTGAGAGCCATTCTACCTGGGGGGGCTGCCAGAGGGCTTTCTGGGGTCCCTGGCTGGGTGGAATATGACTTGGAAGCGGAGGAAAACCCATCCTGTAGAAACGACGCAGCAGCCTCTATGGACAACTAGATCCAGAAACACATCCCTTTCTGAATTATCTTCGGAATAAAATAATTTACAACTTAAGTGAGTTTCTTCGTCTGCCACTGAGAGCTTTTATTAGGTGAGTCAGCTACTTTTTACCACTTAGAAAGGAGGAAGCCGCTGAGTGTAGAATGAAGGCAAAAGGCTTGATTTATGCTCTGAGATAACAAAAGTTTAAATGAACAAAGGAGTTTCTGTGCTATGTTTAAGTGCATTATTTTATTATTAAGCAGAATTAGTATTATTATATTATGACAAAAATGTGCATAAGAATATAAAATCTACTTTGCCAGTTGATACTTCCTCCATGGGAATGTTTTTTTTTCTTTTTCTTATTAAATGAGCTAAGCTTACTGGTACTGCTGTCAAAACAAGGTATCTAGAGGAGTTGTGCTGCTGCTGACGTTTCTACAGGAGCAGTTATAATAAACATTTTATTATTTCTACTCCACCCCCCCTAAAGAGACAGATGTGCTAACCTTCTTAAAAAGCAAAGTAGAAAACAGAGGGGGTGGGATTAAAACAGTCCCAACACAGCATGTTGGGTACCAGGAAAAGGGCAGCAGAGGAAAGAAAGGCATCTTTAGATACCTAGCAGATGATGGTAGAACAAACAATATCGCTTGAATTAGAGATTAATGAAATTAAAAATGATTTGGACACTTTGGATTATGGAATAGACAAAATATCAGAAAACTAGAAGGAACAGTTAATAAAATAGAAGAATCCTATACACAAACATCTGGATAAATGAGGCAAATAAATAAAACAAAGCAATTAAGGATAGATCTACGCACAGGGGGAAAACGCTATAAATAAGTCAGAAATCATATCGTTATAACAAAAAAAAACCTATTGAAAATTACGTATAAAATTTTCCTGCTCTCTGGTGTTGCATGTTTATAATGCATTCAAATAATTGTTTCTTTGCTAATATAAAGGTAAAAGGACCCCTGACCATTAGATCCAGTTGTGGCCGACTCTGGGGTTGCGGTGCTCACCTTACTTTATTGGCCGAGGGAGCCGCTGAGTCCTAAATCATGTTTCATTTTGCCTATTATCTTCTATCCACTGTGTGAAGTAGCAGTAGAAGTTCCATACCCAGCCTCATTGACAGCGCCTTCAGTGCAAAAATAATTTCACTAAATCTCAGTAAATCTGTATTTGATATGGAAGAGTTGTGCTCCGTGTAGTTCTACTCTTTTGAATTAAAACAATCCTAGATGCTAATTTTGTTAGTACCAGGAGAAAAATGGATTAATCAGAAATGTACGCACCTATTCGAGCATGTTTGGTAATACTTTTGAGAGCATTCAACAGGTCTCCTCCTAGCTTTTTCACATTTTCCAGATCATCATTCATAGAGTACGAGAGGTCCATCAAATAGTAAAGATCTATAGGGTAGTCTTCCCCACGGCGGAATGTCACATTAAAAACAGCAGGTAGATCTGTTAGCAAAAGGGGAAAGAATGAGCATTTGCCCTAATCCTGCCACTCTCGAAGTCTGAGAGCATCCTCTATGGCGCGGGGAGCCTCTGGTCTGAGGGCCTTAATTAGGCTCCCAAGGCAGTTTTGGTCAAGCCATGCCCACCTGCATATACATATAGATATAGGCAACTCCCCGTTTGCACGGAGGTTGCATTCCGGGTCATTGTGCATGTCAGTGGTTGCATGTAAGCTTGTTCCATTCCTGCCCCTGTGGGGCAAGTAAAGCTGGGATCAAATGTGGGAGGGGGTTCATACACTGTGGGAAGCACCTAACAGGCACCAACACTCAGCTGACAGTTGTGGCTTCTGTGCACAGCGCAATGCAAGCCCTGAAGATCATCACGACTTGCATAGCACTGTGAACACATGCCCTGATAAGGTGATCAATGGGATGGGGGTGTTTGTACCCAGTGCTATGCAAAAAAAGTCACCTGATATATTTATGCTGCCAGATGATTGACAGGTGGGCAACTCTACCCATCTGTCAAAATTGCTCTGCAGGTGGTGGAGGAGGCAAGTATCTAACTCTACAAAAGGCATTTGAGATTTACTACATCCACTTCCGGTGCTCTCCACCATGATGAAGGCAGATCCCACATTAGCAGAACCCGTTCGCGGAACATAAACAAAGACTAAGTTGAGGGTAATTGTCCTTGCAAGCCCCTCCCCCTCTGGTCGGGGGGGGGGTGAGCTTCACTCACAGATCATCTGATACCTGGCTCCCATCCTGAAATGGAAGGCGGGAGGCGCTGAGTGCAAAGCATTTTGCATATCGGAAACCCTCCGGTGCAGTAATTATGAGAGGAGGATCTTCTGTATCTTTGAAAGAAAAATTTGGATCTAATTTACAGACATGTGCTGGACTAATGGGACAAGATGACCTCCTAAATGAATCAGCCACTGAGCAGCAACGTTTTGGTTTGGAGAGAAGAAGATATTCTTCGTAGTGAACTGAGGTGTGTTGGGGAACCGTTACCCTTTCTTAATATATTATGTTTGCTGCTTTGATGATTCGGCAAACCTCCCCCCGAATGCTAATATATTGAAAAAAGGCAGCAGGAGATCAATGAGAACAAGATAATATTTATGGATTATTACAAAAATAGGACACTGTGAGAATATTGTTATGATGTAAAGCTTCACTGAACTGCAATTAAGATGCCTTTTGAAGATCTACCACAGCTCTGGTGGGACGCCATATCGTTAACAGCTGAGCGATGGATGGGAAAGAATAGTTGGAGACCGGCCAAGGTCTATGGTGGGACACCAGTCTTTTTTTTTTTTTTAGACTTCGACAAACAAAAATGGCAGTGAAAATTAGCCCTTGAGAGCAGAGCAGTGAGATCGAGAGATGCAGTATATGATGGATTACAACAGGAAGAATGAAGAAATGAAAGGAAAATAAACATCTCACACAGGAAATTCACGGAATGCAAACTCCTCTTGCAGAAGTAAAATTTATTAAATAAGTACTTATGAATGAAAGTCAAGAAATCATTGACTGTTAAATTAAGGATTAAGATCAGAATTGTTGTAATTGGATTAATCAAGATCAAGGAAGCAGGAAGAAATAAGAACTATGTACCCTGCAACTCAACACATGGAAAGGCACTAAAAATTGTTTAATTTGATATTTGAATAATTGGTCTTCTGATTGTATTGTAATTTGGTATTGTCATAATGCAGCTTTTATTGGATTATGATAATTGAAAATTAACAAAAATGATTATACAAAAAAAAGAGTTTTACTACATCCTGACTGTTATGGAAGAAAATATCAAAGCTACAGGTTGCAGGAAGCATATCAAAATGCCAGGGTATTTCAACCTGCACCAGTACTACTCTCAATGCAAATAATTAAGTACTAGGTATTATCCTGTGGCCCTCCAAAGTCTGTTGGACTTCAATTCCCAGCAGCACAGCCACCCTAACCAAGTGGTTCAGCAACATCAGAAGAACCACAAGCTCCTACCCCACCTAGAAAATTGTAAAACATTTCAGTTTGTCCTGGAACTAACTTTTGAGAGCAAGACGCAGAAGTTCTTGTTGTGCCAAGATTACAAAGCTCCTCTCATACTTAGAAGTACAGGCAACAACCAACTGGTGCATGTCCAATTGGCATGCAACTGTGTGCATCACACTGAACCCAGAAGTGACTTAAAAATGACAGAAACAGCCCCCAAAGAGCCCAGAAAGGGCAAAAGATGGTGTGAAAACAGTGCCTATTAGTCCCATGAGCCTCTGCAAGTGCAATTCCAGGACCCCTTGCACTGACCGTTGAGGCCTGTGGAGAGTTGGGAGTTTGAGCAAGGAGGTTTGGTGCGAGTGATTGTGGTGGAGTTTGGCGTCTGGTAAGTACTGTTGGTTGTTGTTTTTTACTGTTCTTTCAAGAGTTTCCAGAGGTTGTGAGGGTGTCTGCAGGCTTTTCCAATGGCGCTGATTGCAATTAAATGCATGGTGTGATTGCACTTAAATGCATGGTGGCTTGGAACACAGCCCCTGCATAAATGGGGAGTTGCCTGTAGTGTTGGGTAAACTCTCCAAGGTATAGCAGGATGGGGTGCAATGTTCTACAGGAAACATAGTACTTTCAGTGGCTTTTGTAACTGAAAGAGCCCCTGAAAGAACTACCCCTCTCACCCTGTCACTCGGGATGACAGATTTTGGGGGGAGGGAGTCCCCTCTGCTGTCTCTCCTTCCATCCCTCCTGCGTTCTGCCTATTCACCAAGGTGAAATGCGATATTGAGGGCTGGCAGGTGGGGAAGGGGATTTCCTCTGAGCGCTCATATTCTGAGGCAGAGTTTGGGAGACACACTTCCCATTTTGAGTTGGGTCTTTGGAACCACCTAGGGCTCATTTCCAAGTCAGGCTCAGATAATCTCTCACAACATCCATACTTAGAAGTGAACAAGGTGTGGCAAACACTCGATATTTGATGTTTATTTCTGCAGACTGTTTTTTGTTCTTTCAAGCTTTAATAAGAATTCAAATACAAGAAAAAAACAGAAAAAGAAGTGAACAAGGTACATGTGTATAACAACACGGGTGACATATCTTTCTCTATACATCTTACCTCTGCTTATTTGTTTCAGGCACTTTATAACTAGTTCTTCAGCCAAAGGCTCCCAAAGAGGCATTATAGAATTTAAACAATCAAATCCAACACTTAAAACCAGACATAATGTACTTCCCCACCTTCCAATAATTTGAGAACTATTTATATACCTGTACAAAGGAAGTCACACCTGTTCTTTGCCCTGTCACTATAATCATCCCATTCATCCACTTTATATTTGTCTAGTAATTACTCAGAGTAGTACCTTGTCTTAGCTGCAGGTGCACATTCTCAGGCTGGATTTGCTTTATCTGACTTGGTGGTGGACCTGGCTGGGCAACGCTTTCTGGAAAAATTATGTCATCCCCACATCCCCTCTGCCGGAGTTGTTCCCTGGTGTCACAGCGACTGGAATCTTGTTCTCCTACTTTTGTGAAATCCTGTATTTCATAAAAATAAAAAAGAACAAATGGTCAGTATGTTTCAGAAATGAGTCTGATACATTTTGGACAACAGAAGAAGAACAATAGCTCCAAAAACATGCTTTGCCTGCAGAACTTCCAATGTCCAGTGTCTCTAGTTAAAAGGATATCTAGCTACAGGGCTGAGAATACCTTTGCCTGAGGTGGTGGGCATTTATAACTAGTTCTTCAGCCAAAGGCTCCCCAAGAGCCTGTCTACAGACAGTCAGAATAGAATTCAGGAGCTTAAAATATTACTCTTCTAAAGGATTGTACTGGAAAGGCATTAATGGGACTTCCATATGGCAGTCTGTTGTGGAATCGGTCCAACATTGCTCATGCTTACAAGTTTTTTGTCATAGTATTCATGTATGGTGTTATTAAAATACTAGCCTGTACTAGTCTGTACTTTTCTTACATTTCAACCATATTTCCCCTTGCCATGGAAAAGTCAATAAGGGGACTTTCGGGGAGGAAAGATGGCGGACTAGACTTTTATTGTCAACATACAGTGGTACCTCCGTTTACAAACTTAATTCATTCCGGAAGCCCCGTTCTTACACCGAAAGCGTTCTTAAACTGAGGTATACTTTCCCCAATGAGGCCTCCCGCTGCCGGTGCCCTTCCACCGGTCGGCTTCTGTTCGTCTTCTGGGGCAAAGTTTGCTAGCCGGAACACCCACTTCCAGTTTTGCATAATATCTGCTCTTGTGCACTACTTTTGGGTGTTCCCAGGTACGGAAATACATGCCTGGCTGGCCAGATAGGAGGAGGATGGATGGGAGAGGGACAAAATGAAGAAGAATCCCCAGAGCACAAGCTGCATCCATTCATGTCAACAGCAAGTGCCTGAAGAGCAACTAATGCCCATAATGGAGGAGGCTCACAGGGCCATCATGCGCAGCTAAGAACCAGACCTGAGGGACCTGTGTGTGATATCAAGCCTCCATCTTGAAATAGACTCAGGAAACTCCCCTCTCAGATTTGACCCATGACCTGTGGCTAAAAGATCAAAGTGATAGGAACCATGAATTGTGAAGTTACCTACAATCAATGCCACTTCTCATTATTTGCTTTCAATTTTTATTTGAACATTGTTAATTTATCCCACCTAATCTGCACATTTCAAGCACCGATCTAAGAGACCTAAGTTTTATTGTGTTGGTTTTGAATTTGGGTTTAAGTTTATTGTGCCGTTAAGTTTATTGTGGTTTTGTGTGGTTTTATTATTTTTATTTTTGTTGCACCGTGTTGAGAGAAATCCTAATTGGCTGCTGCTGGCTTCCATCCTCCTGATAGCAAAGTCAATGCTGTCCAGTCAATCTCTTGGGCCACATTTTGGCGTTGCACAGGGTACTACTGAAATCTGAGACCCACAGATCTGCCCCCGAAGAGGGAAAGGTGTGCCATGAAGCTGGAGATCTAGAAGAGCAGAGCATTCACCATTTTGAAAACAGCAGGCTCAGTTTATTATTTTTAGGACAGTGACGGTGGGTCTGCCCAGAAAGCAAAACTTGAAATGGGCATCCACTATCCAAAACAAAAAAAAGTTTCATTATCTTTATACCAAAAGGTATCATTCAGAGAGAAAAGGTTCAGAGGAAAAATTATTTGACGGAACATAATAATATGCATGAAAAACAAGAGATGGAAAACTTACCCGCTTCTTACACCAGGCGCATCCCGGGCCAGACTGGATGCAGTCCTGACATGTTTTCACATTGTATTTGGTGCACTCAAGAGACAGCACTTAGGAAGAACAGGGCAGGTGGAATTAACATGAGGAAAAACTACACATAATATGAAGCTAAAACTTACCGCAAATTGAGTACATGGCAAACTATGTAGAAGGTTGATATATGAATATGCCAATGCAATATTAAAACAGAGACAAAAACAATATCAAGACTCTACTTCAATATTAATTGTTGAGAAGGGGCTGCATTATCTGGCACTTAAGTTGCAAACCTATCAACAGCCTGGATTCAGAAGGACACACAGGGCTTGTCCCACACCTACAAAGCTTGGGCCTGAGAGCTTTTCTGCTTGTCCTGTGCTTTCTAGGCATGTGTGTGAGTGGGTTTTCCTTTGCCTCAATGCTTTCCCCAGGAAAACCTGCTCTTTACTGCTGAATTGGAGCAAACAGTGGTTGGCATCCTTCTCTCTTGAGTGCACCTCTGGGGGTGAAGTCAAACCACTGCATTAGCAGCACTGAGGTGACCCCCCCCCCAAGGGCACAAGCCTGGGCAGGGGGGATGGAGGTCCTGGGCTGCCCAGACGACTCCTGTGGAAAGGATGATGGCCAACTGACTGTCTCCATCAGCCACTGGCTGGCCAAGACAGTTGTGTGGTGTCCTGGTTGATGTTTGCTCCAGTTCATCTGTAAAGAGCAGGCTTATCTGGGGGGACGCGAAGGGACAAGCGGATGAGTCCTCCCAGTGTGGAATATGCCTGTTGGACAGGATTTCACAGTTATTTTATTATTAAGATTACTTATATCATGCATCTTCAACCACACAGGCCCACAAAGCTGAAGTGAATATGATACAATATAATACAATATTAAAATAACCCATAAAAAGTTTTACCTCAACAAGAGATACAAAAAGAAGCATTATACCTCATCCCCCAGGAAAATCACAAACAGGTTAAGAGCAAGGCAACACAGCAAAGCTTGTGGGTGTGGGTGTGTGGGTGTGTGAGAGAGAGAGAGAGAAAGAGAAAGAGAAAGAGAAAGAGAAAGAGAGGTATATATATTATATATATCCCCCCCCCCAAGACACAGAGTGCTGAAATCACAGGACAAGGAATCCCTCGGTCTGGGCACTGCTATTAAAAATGCCCAGACATAAACCCGCAGTTTCACAGTGTAGCCAGGAGTACAAAATATCTCAGCAAATGAGGGTGTTGAAGGGATCCTTCTGATATCGAGGCTCCAAGCTATAAGCATCTATCGGTTGAAAGCAGCACCTTGAGCCGGGCATGACAACACGGATCTTGCTGCTGCTTTCTGTATTAACTCCAGTCTCCAGACGCCCTTCAAGGAGAGGCTTACATTCTGTTGCTGTTAGGAAGAATGGTGCCACGTCCACCTTGTTTTTCACAAACTCTTTGGGCTGCAGTTTGTTGCAGATTGGGGCAGAAGAATTGACTGTACATTCTCTTACAAACCATTTGTGTGCCTGATCCATTACGGGGGACCTCAGGCAAACAGTCTTGGAGGCTGCTGCTTCAGTTTCATAGCTATCAGCACTGCAGACCCAAAGCCTGAGTGTCCTGCACCTTTTCACTTGCACAGACACTTATTAAAGTAACCAGTAGTTATTTTAATATGTTTTGATTGTATCGCCCCCTCTCAATGGCCCATGTTTTAGCAATATGGTGTGGTAGATGGCATCTATTGGTAAAATGAACATGTGATCCTGTAGCTCAGATAAGGGCCTCTTGCACAGGAAAACACCACCGACTTGGGATACCGATTAACAAGATTTCCCACTGAAGATAGGATAATGGGCACAATCCAACAGAAGGCTGAGCCTACTTAAGCCCAATTAGTTCAAGGCCCTTACAGGCTTAGCTCTACAAGGAGACGGTGGTCATTACACCACTACAAATGCAGATAATGCTGATCTAGCACTACTTCCACCTAATAGTGGCAGGTACCTGATGTCAGAATCAGCAGTCCAGCGCCAGACAGCAGAAGGAATCGCTCGGGAAGCATCTCCTGTGAAATTGAAATAATATACCATGAAATGACTACACTAAAAGACTATAAGGTGACTTTGTTTGTTTGTTTGTTTATTGACTTTATATTCTGCCTTTCCTCCTGAAAGAGCCCAGGGCAGCAAACCTATCCTACAGTCTTTTTTAATTAAAAAAAAAAACACTAATCAAAAATACTGTAGTAAAAACAATCTAAATATAATTACAGTTTAAAACATCTTAAAGCATTTACAGTTAAAAACATTATTCCCTCCAATAATCTCAGGCTTTCCATCCAGAAAATACGTGAGTAAACAAGTTAACAAGGATGGCAAAAGTTGCACCGGGGGGGGGGGGATTCCACATCTGGGAAGCTACCACTGAAAAGGCTCCGGTGGCAGCACAACTACCCAGACCTCACCTGTTGATGCCATGGGCCAAGATGGTTGATACTTGATTGGTATGGAGTTGCAGAGTTAAACATCTTACGAAGGATGCACACAATTTGTGAAGCTCAGTTACAGATGTGATATTTTCAGGTAGGATAGGAAATTTGGGGAGAAAGCAGAAATATGTGCAGCTTTTGCTTACAAGTGCATTGACTAACTTAAAATGAAAATTAATTCTGGTATCTCACAACATCGCAGCACATCATCCTTAAATATCTGCACTGCCTGCCTCACTTTCACCAGGGCCAACTGACACCAACTGCCCTGTAGGACAGAGGTATCGCTATGGCAATACTGCAATCATTGATTAACTGACGTGTAAGGAAAATTTTGTTTTGCTATGAAACACAGTAGACTCAGTTACCAGTTTATACTAAGTTTTGGGTCTTTGGAGATGAGTCCAGTATGTATCTGAGAGTGGTTGGACTTTCTGAGGGGAATTACACGGGGAGAAAGCTCAGTCAGAAGAGCATGTGACTCTTAATCTCAAGGTTGCAGGTTCAAGCCCCACATTGGGCAAAGGATTCCTGCAATTCTATAATTCTATGAGTATTTAAAATTTATTTAAATATTAAAACCGCTAAATGGGTTTTAAAATAACCCTATTTCTTTCCGTAAGCTTTTCCAATAACCAGTTGTTATAGTAATGACTGGGATGTTATAGATGTTTGACAGTGGAAGAGACTCCCTTGGGAGATGGTGGGCTTTCCTTCTTTGGAGACTGGTTGGCCAACAGTCATGGATGCCTTGGTTGTGATTCCTGCATTGCAGGGGATTGGAATAGATAACCCTTGGTGTCCCCTCCAATGCTACAATTCTATGATATCAAGAAAAGTATCACCCTCATTATGAAGAAGTGAAGTGCAACACCCTTACTCACACGTACCCAGGACTGCAACATATTCCCTGTGATCCTGTGTAGGCAGATGATAGGCACAAAAAGAAGAACGCTTTTCATCTTACTTTCTGTTTAGCTCCCAAAAATGGTGAGGGACATTCTCCTTTCCACCAGTACAGCATCATAATGCAATAGTGGATGAAACTGGTGTATCAAGTTTCAGACTTGAGACGTGATTGGAGCCTAAGACTGCAGCCCTGTACCCATGTATGTAAGAGGAAGCCCCAATGACCTCAACAGGATTCCACTCTACAATATTAAAACAGCTAAAGAGCGATTCAAGGCAGCATTTCCCAGGTAATACCCCCAGGAAACTACTTGAATGACTGGATTCAAAAACATGGCTGGATGAAGGCAAGGCAGCCTCTGCAGCAGGACAATTGGCAGCAGTCAATTTGGTCTGCTTCCAACACTCTGCAGACTAAAAATATTAGAGGCAAACTAGTCAGGTTTCCCAATTTGCTTGCACAAAGCTTACTGGGAAGTTAGATGATATCCTGGCTTTAATGAACATTTAATAAACAACTATCTGACTTTTAGAAGACATCTGAAGGCAGCTCTGTTTAGGGATGTTTTTAAAATATTTTTAATATTTTGTTGGAAGCTGCCCAGAGTGGCTAGAGAAACCCAGCCGGATGGATGAGGTAATAATAATAATAATAATAATAATAATAATAATAATAATAATAAGGCAGTTTTATGACAATGAGCACATATCCTGCATTCATCCAACTTTGCATGCAGGGTTCTCACATGTCTATCTATTAGTCATTTATTCACCCGACACTTTCAACACAACTCCCTGTCACTTTTCAAACCACAAAAGGTGCTTTAATCCACTTTCAGTGCAGAAAATTAAAGTTCCGTTGTACTTCTGAATCCCTCTGACAAAGCAGTGAGTCTGGAGTCATTTAGACTTTGGGAAGCAGCTAGTGCAGTGGTTAAAAGAGTGAGCTATATGAGTCAGGCTCAAATCTCCCCTTATCTCTCAGGATCAGCCCCACCCATCCGCCATGTGGGCAAGTCTACTTGCCTACTTTACAGAGGTACTTGTAAAGATCCCAACAAGAGTGTGAAATGTCAGCCTTTGCAGAGATGAGAATCAAAGAAGAGACAGGCAGTCTCCTTCATGTACTTTTTCCACCTCAGTGACAGCACATATAGGAGGATCCTTTTCAGCCCAGCAGCCTGCAGATGAACATGACTATTTTCAAAGGCAAAGTTAAAGAAATTTGTGTGATTTTAAGGGTTTGGTCAGCTATCTCCTTTTGCTTTTTTAAATAATGATTACAATCTTGTAAATGGTAGCATAAATGTCACACTTCTGGGACATATAGCTGTGTTCCCTCTCTACTGTGCCACTTTTTCAAGAAAATCTAATTTGCTTGCATTCACTCAAACAGCAGTTTGAAGCAATGGCATTCTTCTACCCAACTGCAAACCTAAATCGATTAGGCTTGCTATGCATTAAGTGGCTGAATCAGTGACATCACTGATATTAACTCTTTCCTTCCATGTTCGCATACATTCTTTGGTATTTTTCAAAGGTTTATTCATTTTTAGTTATTTCAGCCCCATTGACCACATTTTAAAAGTGTTGAATACGAACAAAGCTACCACCTTCCCTGCAGCAATGTCTCACCATTACAGAACATTTTATTGAGGGCTGCCATATTTGAAAAGCAAAAAAGAAGATGCTATGATGGCTCTCATTTTAAATACCACTACTATAGGCCAAAGACCTTGCCAACAAAGGTTCGTATAGTTAAAGCTATGGTTTTCCCAGTAGTAATGTATGGAAGTGAGAGCTGGACCATAAAGAAGGCTGATCGCCGAAGAATTGATGCTTTTGAATTCTGGTGCTGGAGGAGACTCTTGAGAGTCCCATGGACTGCAAGAAGATCAAACCTCTCCATACTGAAGGAAATCAACCCTGAGTGCTCACTGGAAGGACAGATTGTGAAGCTGAGGCTCCAGTACTTTGGCCACCTCATGAGAAGAGAAGACTCCCTGGAGAAGACCCTGATGTTGGGAAAGATGGAGGGCACAAGGAGAAGGGGGCGACAGAGGACGAGATGGTTGGATAGTGTTTTCGAGGTTACCACCATGAGTCTGACCAAACTGCGGGAGGCAGTGGAGGACAGAGGTGCCTGGCGTTCTCTGGTCCATGGGGTCACGAAGAGTCGGACACGACTGAACGACTAAACAACAACAACATAGGCCAAAGAAGCTGTGGTATATTGCTGAGAGGGGCAGGAGAAGAGAAGAGGAAAGCAAGTCTTCAACCACTAGTTATGTCTGTGTCTAATCCAGAAAGTATAGCCGGAGACTTTTTGACAAATTTAAAAAATCCACCTAGACAGCAATTTTACCCCTGAAAAAGAGGACATGTCCTGGAAAAAGAGGGCACATGGCAACCCTAGCCCTGGCACACGCCTCAGGACCACATGAGCATTCTTTTAAAAAACGGGCAAATATATTCCTGCCCCACCCACCTTCATCCTTGCACCAGGGTGGCTTTTCTCCCCTGCACCCCTCCAGAATGCATGTATGCATCTGAAATAAAAGGTACTTCCACTGCTTTTTATGTCTTTCTGTAAAAACAAAACCCTAATTGGGCATTCTAGATGCCTCTCAAAGCCGTAGTCTAGCAAAGTGCATTACTGCACTGATATTTCGACAAACCCCCCCCCCCCAGCAACAAAAGGAATTGTTTCCACAAACATAAGCATATTTCTGGCTAGCTGTGTAGCTACAGATCTATGTCACAAAAGTGTGGAAAACTTTTAAGTTCTCCATAATTCTTTATCAGGCAAGGTGTTACACAAGAAGCAGGAGTGGGTGGAGGGGGAGGAAAAATAAAACCCGAAAAAGTTCAGAAATTAGGCTGTCATAGCCAGTTCTAAAATGCAGGGCTAAGTAAGTTCTTCCCAAGTGCCACGGAGCTATCATGTTACATGTTTAGGACTCCAGGATGAAGAAGCAATGAGTAATTAAAATATGTTTTTTAAGATCTGTCCCAAATATTAACCAAAGGTGTGGAAGCTGCAGCCCTCCACATATTGTTAAAATCCAACTTCTGTTATCTTTCACAACTGATCATGCTGGCTGGGCTAATGGGAGTTGGAGTCCAACAACACATATTCCCCATCTCTGTCTACAAGCTTCCTGGAGTAGGCAAGGGGCAGAAGTAAAAAAAACACTTTAATTTAGAAGAGCAAGGTATAAAAAGCACAGCTAGGTAGCTGTGTTGGTCCAAAAAAGGGGAAACCTTTCCAACCTCGCCCCCTGCTTTGTGTAACATCTTGCCTGATGACAAGTTATGGAAAAGGTCAGGTGCAGTTTCCAAAATGGGGCCCCTCCCTCCCCAACAAACCAATGAAATAAAGGGCCACAAATTGTCTTTATTATTGCAGAAGTTTTCATGGACTACAAAAAAATCCAACCTTTGAGCATGTGCAATTTCACACCTTTCAGCAAAACACACACACACACACACACAGAGAGAGAGAGAGAGAGAGTGAGAGAGAGAGAGAGAGAGAGAGAGAATTTTACCAACCTTGATGAATAAAAATATATTCTTGAGCTAAAGACCAGTCAAATGAAATTTAAACTCGCTGCTGCTGAAGGTGATGAATGTTAACAGTTGAAGTTAGTGGCTGATTTTGCATTTTGCATTTTTGTTTTATGATTCGCTACAGAGTAATAAATACGCCCCCCTTCCCCGTGATACCTACTAGACCAAGAGTGGAAACGGAGAGAAGGCCTTTAGAAAATCGGGAGGTGGGAGGAGATGGCAACATTGCAATGTCACCATTTTTTACTCAAGAAGCCTCATGTATTTCGAGGTGGTTACTTCTGAGTAAAACATACCCAAACCAGCCAATTGTGGATTATATTGTACAGGCAGCACGCTTGAGAAGTAAATTAAATAATGTGGATACAGAGGAAAGATGCACATGCCTTCCAGAGTTTAAACCAACCTGTCCCTGTGTATTAATTCCCAGGTTCACTTCCTCTGACATCTCCTGGGGCAGCTCAGCCAGGAGCCAGGAGCTGCTGCTCTGGGAGGCCCCCTCTTGTATCCCACATGGGGAGGCTTGCTGTGGTGAGCCTGACTGCAAAGGCCACAGCAGGCATCACAAGAACCACAGATGACTATGGCAGTGAGGATGTGCACGTGTGAGTTGCACATTAAGCATTGCTGCTGCTTGTGGCTGCTTCTTCCTACAGCTCTTGCTTCTGCCATCCCCTTGGACATCAAGGTGCAGGAGTAGCTCAGCTGGTCCCTCTGCTTGCAACCGTGCCCTTAAAGGTGAGGAGGAGCAGACACAGGCAGCCATTCCATCACCATCGTTGGCAAGGATGGATGGTGCCCAACCTGATCACAACTGAGAGGTCCCTCTGCTGCTTCTGTTGGTGGCGAAGGCAAGAGGGACCCTCACAGGCCTTGGTGCAATTGTGCTGTGATGATCTAATCATAGTTACGGAGAACCAAAAGCTTGCAACATAAGTTAAGTATTACTCAACTGTGGATTGGGGACTTTTTGTTATTGTGGAACAACACATCTCCCTTTGCTTGTTGTGCTTCAAAGAAAACCGATTCTAGTTGTTCAAGAGGAAATGTACAACCAGAGGAAAATAATTGCCCACCACCTGTGTAGATGGGCTTTTCCTTTTGAGAGCTACATTACAACTTGATAACACTGGATAATTTGGTTCCAAGTGACTCTATTTATCCAGCACTCTGCCAGATTTATCCCTGGCTATGCCAAATTACAGGCCACCAAATTTCTCTTTACCTTTGTTTCCTGCCTACTCCATGAGCCTGTGCGTTTCGTATTAGGTCTGGGACAGACCCTGGGTTCACAACCAAATTTTAATCTCTCAGAGATGGAGACCACTTCTTGTTTTTACATCCCAGAATCCTGGCATCTTGGCATCCCCTGAAGATTTCTGGGAGAAGGACTTGGCTAAGGGTACTGAGAATTGCTAGAGGACCCCATTCCCCCCTCCCAGAGGTACAATTCCTAGATTGGTTTAATAATCAATCCTGTTTCACAGGGAACTCTGGAAACAGTAGCTATGGGAGGGGAATAGGAGCCTCCTAACATCTCTCAGCACCTTTTACCAACTACAGCTCCCAGGATCCTTTGGGGGAAGCCATGACTTTTGAAAGTGGTATCACAGAGCTTTAAAGGCATGCTGTGGATGTGGCCTCTGTCTAAGCAATTCTGGAGTGTGGGAAAGGTTTCATCCTCCCTCTCCACATATATGATGCTACAACACTAATAAAGGACAACTCTTGCAGCCACTTTTCTCATGTGATGTTGAAGGTATGTCTCAAGTTGGATATTGTAGTGTCCAACATGGAATATGTCCCTCCTAGGAGGCTCCCTCAGGAATAAATTACATGTGGCAGCAGCAGATCCAGTGGCCTGCAGTGCTGGTCAATTTTAAGAGCCAGGGGGCTGTGTGGGCAAGGGGAGCTGAACCCTGCTCTGCCTCCTGCCGCCTTTCAGTCTTCCACCCTAGCTACTGTATTTTTCGCTCTATAAGACGCACCAGACCGCAAGACGCACCTAGTTTTGGGAGGAGGAAAACAAGAAAAAAAAAATTCTGAATCTCAGAAGCCAGAACAGCAAGAGGGATCGCTGTGCAGTGAAAGCAGCAATCCCTCTTGCTGTTCTGGCTTCTGGGATAGCTGCGCAGCCTGCATTCGCTCCATAAGACGCACACACATTCCCCCTTACTTTTTAGGAGGGAAAAAGTGAGTCTTAAAGAGCAAAAAATATGGTACTTTGCTCTCAGTCAGAACCAGACACCAAGTCAGGGAAACAAGTGAAAGAGGACAGCCCTGATGGATCAGGCTGAAGACAGTCTAGTCCAGCATTTTATTCTCAAAGGGTTCAGTCAGATGCCCATGGGGAAGCCAAGTTCAGACATGCACACCATTGCCCTCTCCTGCTTTGGGCTGCTATTGATGTGCACACTTCCCCGGACCCTGTGAGTATTTATAGCCTTCCTGATGAGTACCTATTATCCTTCAAGAGTGGCTGTGGCAAAGAAAGCCACAGAATCAGGGGCAGATTCAGCTCTTCTCATCTACAATGAATTTTGTTTGTTTTTTTTAAAGATATTTATTAAAGTTTTCAATATTAATACAATAAAAAAATCAAAAAGAAAAAAAGAAAAAATAACAAAAATACAAAAATAAAAATAATTAAAAACACACAAAGTTTCCATAACTTATTTTCCATTAACTTATTTCCCAGACCTCCTCATACCTCCCTTTCTTCTATTCCAATTCAAATTGTTAATTCAGCAAATCCTTATCAATAAGTTTTAACCTGCTTCTAAACCTTTTTTCCCCATATTTTCTTAAAACATTACAGCTGGAAACCGCTTAATTTCTATCCGACATCATTCTAACATTCATTAATTTTGTAATATTTCTGTAGATAGTCTTTGAATTTCTTCCAATCTTCTTCCGCTGATACAATGAATTTTGCTATTAAAATCAGCCCTAAACCATGGAGGCAAACCTGGTTTTACAGAAAAAGTTCCGGCAATTTAAATATTCAATGACATTTTAAGATGTAAAATACGTTTCTTGGCATGGATGGTATGTTAATATCCTGGTCTAGTATTGCCTTCTAACTGTGTAACATGTTTGGAATGGGTTTAGGTTGTTAAAGTATTTAATTATTTAATATTAATTAAAAGTATGATGGGAAAGCTCCTGGATAATCAAGGGTATGTTAGGACCACAATGAGTGTTTACAACACGCTACTTAAGTTTTGAGCAGAACATTTTCCTTGAGCTGAATGTTCAGACAGGTGTTTGATTTTCCAAAACGTCTTGGAGCCAACTTGCTCTGAGGTATGAGGATGGAGATTATTGACAGTGGCCTGGTTTCTACATAACACTAAACCATAGTTCAGCACTATGTGAACAAGCCAGGATGAGATTTGGGCTTGTGTGCACACCTTGCTGCTCTCCCCTGTTGTAGATGCAATTCGGAGATTGGAGGCATCTTTTCTCTTAGTTTAAATAAACTGGAATATATGCTGTCAAAGCCAGGAACTGTTTCCTCAAACAAGCCAGGATGAAAAAGCATGGTTTGATCTTTGCTTGTTTCAATAAGCCATAGTTTCAACTATGTAACAACAAACTATGATTAATTTAAGGCAGGAGGAGAATGCATTCAATTCCCACCATGTGGATGAGCCAGAGGAGAAGGGGAGAGGGGGAGTGTACAAGACTGAGGCTCATTCATATAGTACTAAGCAATAGTTTAGCATGAAATTGGGACAAGTGCCATTGGCTTCCAAATTCCCTGGGGAAAATAAAAGCAGCAGAGGATGCCTGGAAAAGACTGGACCTATTTGCTTCACCCTTTGCAGAATTCCTCCCTTGCTTCTGGCTGTCTTTTCTGACTTATGTTCCTTATTTTCAAGTTGTTGTGTTGAAAGAGCTCTGAGAAAAAGGGGAACTCTTGATGAGTCTTTCTCCCTGCAGCGTGGAAGAAGGAAGGGCAAGGGGCATTTGCGCTGCTGATGGAGACATATGGAAAGCGAAGGCAAAAGCGTGCTGTGCCTGTGATTGTATCTTACAACATTCATCTGAATGTTGTTTCCATACATAGTCTTAGGTACTGTCTGAAGCAGGAAATGCATCTCCCTCTCTTATCTTCACTATAAGGGAAAATAATTATAAATGTTGTCAGACACCTTTTGAAATATGACTTTAAAAGCCCAAATTTCAGATTTTATGGGCTGGTGATCTATGTACCATAGAGATACAATCCTAGGCATACTAGGGAACAAATCTCATTGGTGAGCTCGCTCTCTCCCCCCCCCACTTTCTACTTTAAATATTATTAAATTTATGCTGCATATTCCTACAAGCATTTGTCTTTGGAGAACCAGTGTGAAAAAACAGGGTGAAACACTATAGAAATAATAGAAAGCTATATGTTATTCTCTTCCTTTACCTTAAAGAAGGATTCCTAAAGTTACAAAAAAGGAGATTCTGACAAAACATCAGGAATAACTTTCTGACAGCAAGAGCTGTTTGACAACAGGTCTGTCTCCCTTAGAGGGTGGTGAACTCTTTCCGTGAAGGGCTTTTAAGCAAAGGTTGCCTGGTCATCTGTCATGGATGCTTTAGCTGCGATTCCTGCATTGTAGGGGGTCCCTTACAACTCTGCAATTCTATGATTCCAAGTTATACTCCAAGCCTCATGTGATCCTGTGCCTAAAATCCACACACCAGGAAAACATTCAGCTTCCCAGCTGGCAAAACTAATGTTTATCACTGGAGTTGCCAACTGATTTCCCTCTTGTACCTTTAGCATTTATGTGATTCTCAGCAATTATGCAGGTGGAGCGTTCCCAGTTCCACTTCTTGCATTTCTATCTGTCAAGTTAGAGTTAAAGGGACAGGAGCGGGGTCAGTAAAAACACTAGCATCCCTTTCTGTCATACAATTGTTATAAAAGCACAGAAGCCCTGCCACCTAAAAAGTTAGCACCCCAATGCAGACAAGCGAAGACAGTATGTATTTCTATTAGTTACTGTCCAGTTACACCAATCTGTTACAAACGTACCAAAAGGCAGAGCACACTACACAATGTACGGCTGCAATCCTAACCCCACTTACTTGGAGTAAGTCTCTTTGAATTGAATAGGACTTACTTTTGAGTAGGCAAGGTTAGCATTGCAGTCCTGGTCAGACTCATATCCGCCTGGGGGAAAACAGAACTTTAACCAAATCTTGGGTATTGGATCTTCCGTTGCTGGAGTCCTGTCACTTTAAAAGGATTCCAAGCTTATACAATACTATTCCACACCAGGTTTCATCAGAAGCCACAGAATGTAGCTTTCTCATGAGATATTCCGCAGAAGTGTGAAAAGCAAGCTGACCTGCAAACTTACACATGCCATACCACAAAATAGCTAGCATACCACTTTCACAGAAGCAGAGATGAAAGTTGCACATTGAACTATAGGCCAGCAAGAAATGGGCTCATTAAGGATATAGCTATGACCGTTGGGAGGAACATAAAGAAAAAACTGCCATGGTGCATCTAAATCAGCACAACGTGACACCTGTATCTGTCCCAGATACAACAGAACATGTCTTTCCCACATTGGTCTGCTCAGCCACAACAGGTGTTTGAAATTCTCATTGTCCTAGGTGCATTTTGCGACGGGGAATTTCATTAGTGCAAGCATTTCTGAGCTCTGTGTGTTGTACTGTGCCTAAGATTGCTGATTAAAACTGCAGAGTGGAAGGAGAGGAGGACCTTATTCTGCTTCCCCACTTTCAGCTACTCTCTGAAGACTAGAAAAGAGACCCTCTTAAGAATATCAGGGGGGTGGGCAAGAAAAGGACTAGACTATGTGAAAAATGAACATAATATGTTAGCTGCAGTTCATTTATTTTCAGCTTTGTATTCTTGTAATAAAAAAGCATGCCAAGACATTCCATTGTTGCGCCCATAACTGGATTTAAGGTGCCCTTTAGCTCCTAGCTTTCACATCTGTTTCTAACACTTCCAACGGTTTGACTTCACCTCCAAAGGTGCAATCCTCCGTTGTCTCCCCAGAGACAACAACTGCTCCCTCACATGCAGAATACTAGGCAGAAGGTCTGTTTCTCCTCAGAAGTATTTCTCTTCAGCCTGGTGACTCTAGAAAGCTCTGGCCCTTCTTTCTGTTGTTTTCCTCTCAGCTACAAAGAGAGAAACTGCCTTGCATTTTGAATCCCACATGAGGAAAAGGTGCGTGTAGGGCGACTGCAACCTTGAAAATAGTGGGTAGGGAAGCCATTGACCCCAAATGCGTTCCTTTCAATGAACAACAACAACGAGGTAGGGGGCAGTCGGGGCTCTGTTACAGACATCTACAGGAAACATACAGCTAACCTTCAGTGCTAGACTCACACCTGAGGGCAGCCAGCATCTAGAGAACTGGAAGGTATGGTGCCTCCATCAAATACTGAAGTTCAATTGAATTAATTACCTTTACAGTTACAGTGGTACCTCAGGTTAAGAACTTAATTCGTTCTGGAGGTCTGTTCTTAACCTGAAACTGTTCTTAACCTGAGGTACCACTTTAGCTAATGGGGCCTCCTGCTGCTACCGCTGCTGCACGATTTCTGTTCTCATCCTGAAGCAAAGTTCTTAAACCGAGGTACTATTTCTGGGTTAGCGGAATCTGTAACCTGAAGCGTATGTAACCCGAGATACTACTGTACATGTATTGGCTGCTAGTGGTACTTCAGTTAAGATTTTGGACATACCAAGCCCACAGGAAGATAATACAGATGTCAAACTCTGCATACTCAGTTTGCGAAAAGAGTAAAACACAAATAAACAAAGAATTTAAAAACATACATCAAGTTGTCAGTCTCTCTGGCTTCTTCTCAGCTATTTTTTTGGGGTGTGTTGTGAAGTTCTCTGTCTTCTGATCAGTTCCCTCTGTAGAAGTGAGAAAAAGCCAAACCGCTCCTCAGAAGGCAGAAAAAGGCCCACGCCTCTTCCTTTTTCATTGATATTGCATATCTTGCCCCTGTGGGTTGTAGAGGAAGTGAGAAGTGAGGGAGGGTGGAAAGCTTATTTTCAAGGCATCCAAAGTTCAAAACTGTGCCCAAATGCCCATAATGTGTGTTCAGTTAAAATATTTCTCAGAAAAGGACTTTTACCCCTTGGTAAAATCTTTATCTTTTTACCCCTTGGTGAAATCTTGATCTTAGCCAAAAGCCTGAGAAAGACCCCTAGGAAGCTTTTTTCCCTATAGCATAAAACACTATGAAGCAAACCATTACAGTGCCCACCGTAGTCATTTCCAGGCCGGCTGCCCTAAAGTCCTTTAGAGGTCTCTCAAATGAGCCAGGATACCTTGGAGGGTCTTCCACCTTCATTTCTAAGTGAGATGGGTGGTGACTGGAGGGGCCTTTTCATATGGGCAACCCTTACTTTATAATTCCCTGGCCAGCGATGCTCGCCAGGTGCCATTCTTGATGTCTTTTTATTTATCCTGATTTTGAGGCATGTTATTTTGCTGGTTTTAATCTGTTGTGATGTTTCTTAATCTGCTGCCATTTTCGTTTGCTGCCATGTTTCTATTCAATACAGTGGTGAGCTACCCTGGGAGTCTTTTAAACTGAAGAGTGCTATAAAAGTTTGGATAAAATAGAAAGCTAAATAAAACAAACATTGTCTAAGAGAACCCTGCATTTTTCACTTTTACAATTGTCTATTTTGGAATAACGTCTGAACCCATGTCAACATCTTGTTACACATTCGAGGGTAAATCAGAAGTTGCTGGAACCTGATGAAACAACTTGTAGGGAAATAGTGGGGTCTTCACTCATTTCTTTTTGCAGGATAACTGATCAGTAGTAAGTTGCTATTTTAGAATGAGGAAGAGAGGAAGGAAATGGTGCTTTTTCAACACTGTAACTTGCAAATGAGTCAAAGTGTCAGCAAAGAGTTGTGCCTGAAACTGTGGAATACGTGTACGGTATAACCAAGATTTGTTCCAAAGGTAAATGTCATATTATAACACTGAAATAAAAATATTTGAAAAATACGTGAGCAAGTTCTTTGCCAAGGAGGCCCATGAGAGGCGTGCCTCTGCTGGCTTCCTGTAGCAAACCACCTTAAGAGAGTTCTTTCAGGTTTCCTGTTGCCAAGGGATTCATTACAATTTTAGGCTAAGGGGCTAAAATAATAAATAATAAAATAAAGGGTCATTATAGGACATATTGGGTCAAGCCCCTCTGTCCCCCTTATCATGATAGTGCTTGGCATCACAGTGTAGACTTTTGCAGTTGCTAAACAAGGAAGCAGATTGGTAGCAATTGTGGTGAAATGTTGCTGGTCCCCTGTGGCGGTGAGGCACATCCTGATTCTGATGCAACCTATCAGGAGTTAAGTAAAAGATGCCTCACATGTGCGTAGTCATTTTCTGAGACTTCCTAAAGTAAAAAATAACTATCTGACAATATGTATTGTTATAAAAACATTTGCTGGATAATAGTGCATCCTGACTGTCCAGGGGGGAAATCTCACAAAACAATAAATCCCACTTAGCTAAATGGTACATCTGCACGTTCATATGAAAAGTTTATTGGCTTTTCTTTTCATTTCTTTTCCTTGCACACACTCAACATACCAACATGTGTGGCTACATCTAGCCTTATATTCCTTTATAGTATTACATTAAATGCTAGATCTTTCCTAGTTTTATCAGTAGGAAAAGCGGCTGGGGCAAATTATGTGTCATACATACAATACCATCAACTCTTAGTGCAGAGGGTGACAGTTTTAACCATGATTCATGTTTCAATGTAACTAGAGTGGCATGCTACTGGTTAATAGAAATGGTTCCTGCACCACAAATGTTAACGTATAAATTGAAGTTACAAATTTAGAAGAGAAGATATTATCCATACCTGTGTTCAAACTAAGTAGCCCACTGGACTGTGACCCGGCACTATCACCATACAAACATATGATATGACATAAAGACATGACCAATAATGAAACCATTACTACGTATAAACAGGCCATACCATTAGAATGATGAGCCGGATCCTTGTATACTGTAAGATGCTATTTAATAAATAGTAACTGATGCATACATAAAATGGCATTGTGGCTTTATTACTGATTTGGTAGATTCTAATAATAAGGGGTGGGGTTTTCTTTGGCGATTTTTCAACCCCAGAAGCAACCAGCTTTAAGGATGCACATAAGTGAGTGGCGGAGGAATCCTAAGCACTGGGTGGAATCAGCAAGGCAGAGCAGGGCAGCGGGTCCACAAAGCTCTGCTGACTCACGCTGACTAGGACACACAGTGTGCGTGGTATGGGGTGGTATGAGTTTTCTACAACTGTTTGTTGCACAGCTCGAGTCTTATGCAAGTCGAAGGGCTCAGATCAAGCCCCTCCCTGGAGAAAGGCATCCGTGCTCTCCCACCCTGCACCAGCCGGTCTCACTGGGTAAAGTGGAAACAATCCAGCGCAATTTCCATGGCTACCGTGAGCGCATCGGCTGTGGACAAGGATGTCCATGACATCCTAACTCCCTCCAGCAGAAAGGATTTTGTTTACTTATTGTTTATTATTAACTTTGCAAACCGCCCTTTATCTCAGCCTAGTTCACAGCATAAAAACACAAAATGAAAACACTACATAACAAAAGCAGACACATAACCACACCTGGAATATTGTGTCCAGTTCTGGGCACCACAATTTAAGGGGGATATTGACAAGCTGGAAGGTGTCCAGAGGACAGCGACCAAGCGGATCAAGGGTCTGGAAACTAAGCCTTATGAGAAATGGTTGAAGGAGCTGGGTAGGTTTTGCTTTGAAAAGAAGAGACTGAGAGGAGCTATAGAAGTCATAGGATTGTAGAGTTGGAAGGGACCCCAGGGGTCATCTAATCCAACCCCCTGCAAGACAGGACTATGCTGCTATCCCATATGACAGCCATCTTCAAATATCTCAAGGGAAGATGGAGCCAGCTTGTTTTCTCCTGCTCCAGAGGGTAGGACTCAAACCAATGACTTCGAGTTAGAAGAAAGATGATTCTAGCTAAATAAACATCAGGAAGAGCTTTCTGGCAGTTAAGAGCTGTTTTGACCGTGCTTGGATGGAAGATGGCAGACTCTCCCTCCTTGGAGGTTTCTCAGCAGAGCTTGGATGGCCATCTGTCATGGATGCTTCAGCTGAGATACCTACATTGCAGGGGGCTGGACTGGATGACCCTTGGGGTCCCTCCCAATTCTACAATTTTCTATTTCGGCCTGGCCCCTAAAGACGTACCATGGAGGCAGCAGGCGTGCCTCCCTGGGGAGCATAGCTGTCAATGTTTTCCTTTTTTAAAAGGAAATTCCCTTATTCCTCACAATAGGATTCCTCACAAGAAAAAAGTTGACAGCTATGCTGGGGAGAGCCATCCTGTGGGTCAGGAGGGCAACCTGAACCCCATTGAAGTTAGTGGGGTTCACCTGGAGAGACAGAGGCAAGAAGGGTGGGGTGAACAGGTGGAGAAGGAAGAAGGGGCTTCGAAGGGCGCTGCTCGTTCCCCCCTTTCTGGAACAGAGAAAAAGAGACTTGGAGGAACCAGACAGGCGCCCATCTTGGACACCAGGGCGCCCTCACGGCCTCTTCTTGCCTGGCCACAAGCCCCGATGGAGGCGCCCGAGACCGAAGGGAAGGCGCAGGCCGCGCTCGCCCACCGAGAGAGACGCGCCTGCCTCCCCTCAGAAATGGCAGCCTGACGGGGGGCAGCGAGCGGGCGAGGGCATTTCGCGGCTTTGGTGGGCCTGTCGTGGACCCGAGGGCCGCTGCCTGCGCCGGCGTGCTCTCCGTTCTGGCGCGGCTCCCTCTTCTCCCCCGCTCCCCCCGGCCTGCCTGGTGGCCTCGGTAAGCCGCCTCGAGGCCTCGCCGGGCAGAAAGGCCTTCTCGGCGCGGCGCTGAGGGAGACGCCAGCACGTGGCGCGCGGCCTCGGCGCTTCCCCGGGGCGCCGTGAGGGGGCGACTTCCCTCGGCCTTCTCCCGAGCCTTCCTCCTGCTTCTCCTTCTCCTCCTGCCGCCGCCATGGTGGGCAAAGCGGCGAGGCGGCCGCGGCTGCACCCGGCGGCGCCCAGGCCGGCCAAGGGCCTCTGGACCCCGGGCGAGGACGAGGCGCCGCTCCCGACGGGCGCCCAGGCGGCGAGGGCCACGGCGGGCGAGGTGAGGCCTCTGCGCTCCCCGAGGCCGCGCGGGCGGAGGCGGCGTCCGGCGTTGCCGCGACCTCGCTTGGGGGTTTCGCTGCCTGGTTCGCGGCTGCCCTGCCAGCAGGTGGACTGGATGCCCTCGGGGTTCCTCCCTCCCCCCATGAGCTCGGGAAGGGGCGGAGAGTGGCAGGGAGGCGAGGCGCCCCTTCATGGGGGGCACCTGCTCTTCGAGCGCCTCGTCCGCCCCATTGGCGAGGCGGAGGAGGAAAGGAAGATGCAGCCTCCTCGCCCCCTTCCCGCTCCTTTTGCAGCACCAGACATTTGGGGGGGGGGTAGGTGCAAGCAGTGGCATAGCGTGGGTTGTCAGCACCCGGGGCAAGGCAAGTAATTTGCGCCCCCTAACCCGTGGATTTGCGCCCCCTAACCCCCAGATGTTGCGCCCGGTGCGGCCGGCCCCCCTGCACCCCCCACGCTACGCCACTGGGTGCAAGTAAGTAAATGGAAGGGCTCAACTCGCTGACCATTCTGCCCCACATAACTTTGTTCTTGCCCCCCCCCCCCGCCCCGAAATACGTCCAGCCTGCGCCCCTGGTACCAGGGGGGAAGGGCATGTGCCAGGTGTGTGGGAACCTCTGGCCGGCCAGATGTTGCAGAGAAGCAGTTCCCAGCAGCCCCTGGGGCAACATCTGGGCAGTTGACCTAGGCAGCAGCGCCTGAGAAAGTTGACATCCCTCGAATCAGGGCTGTTTCTCCAGTAGAAGAGGTGCTGCGACTCACCCTGAAGGCCTCCTTCCTTCTCTTGGAATGGCAATGGCGCCCACCTGAGAAGGGCCAGGGCTGAGTTCCAGCTGGAAAAAAGCCCTGGTCCAGCCCATGGCACTTGGTAGCACCTACAGCGGTAGACCAAAAGGAGCGGTGTGCGCCTTCAGAGCTTGGAACAAGGCTCTCCACAAGATGGTGATACAGGACACGTTTCTGGAGGGTAAAGAGTGAGCCATGGCAAAGTTTGAAAGGATCCTGCAACTGCCGCTTCAGTTTAGGAGTGCTTTCTTCAATCGTTTTATCGCCTTTTTATTCACCAATTTGGGTCAAAAGTTATAGTAGAAGTTAAAAAAAAAAAGAATATCCACTGATTACAGAAATAATTCTTTGAGAATAAAAACTGACCAAAATTTTGCTTTTCTACTTGAGATATGGTAAAGTAACAACTCCCCAAACAAGTATATTCTGGCCAGTATATTTAATGCTTTTGTCATAGGTGTTGCCAGGATTTGTTTTTTGAGGGGGGTAGACTCTGTTAGGGGGCAGAACAAGTTCTGTGATGCAGTTGGCCAGTTAAGTATTCCTATTTATTTACTTGGGGGGGCAGCCCCCCCCCCGGCCCATGGCTTTTGTCCTCCTGCTCATGGATGGTGCAGTAGAAATAGCAGCCTAATAGAAATGCCATGTTGCACTTATAGCAGCAAAACTGAACACCTTCATTTGCCCCAGCTGCAACAAAACATGTCTCTCCTTTATCGTTCTTTACAGCAGGCACTGTAACTCTCCAATGGTTTGACTTTACTCTCAAAGGTGCCCTTTTCTATTGTCTCCTGAGACAGACGGATGCCAGCAACAACAACAGTGTATGGGACAAAGGGAATAGTTACATCACATTTTATTCTTAACATGTTTTTTAATCACATCTGATGAAATGTATAATAGTCCACCTGAGCTTATGCCATGATGAAGGTGTCACAAGACTCTTTGTTGTTCTTGTCTGTGTTGGGACCAGGTATTTATGACCTCAAACGTCTTTGCTGGAGTGAAGATTGATCCAAAAAGTCTGGTGAAGACATTGGACATTGATGTGAAAAGCATTTCTTCAGCCATAAAGGGTAAGAATTAAGGATCTTCTAGTACATCTGCCTCACAGTGACAAAGAATGCAGAAATTCACTTCCTGAATCAAACCTATTCTCTTCCTAGCTTCAACAATTTGTAAATTGGCTAGATTCTTTGTAATGGGTTACAACTTTTTCCACTAAAAAGTGCATTCTCATTAGCTGTTGAATTTGAGACCACCAGAAGATGTTAACCCTATTTGCATACAGTTTAAGGTTTTTCTCAAGCTGGCAACACCTTTGAAGCAGTTTGTATGAAACTAGGCATAGTTTTGGTTTGTTGAACTATTGTATTTGAATGCCCTTCCTGGAACAAGACACTCTAATAACGTAGCAGGGTACACTGCCCACTCTACCTCTGGGCTTATCCACACTTGCCTTTGCCTCACGCTTTCTAGGCACAGATCCGTGCTTTAAAGTGCTGTGTCTGAGCACTCCCCCCCCTGTGCGTCCCCGGCAACAAACCCACTTTCTAATGCTGACTTGGACCAAATGGCCGTTTGGGTTTTCTACAGATTGCAGCTCTGATTCAGCAGCAAAGAGTGGATTTTTGTGGGAAGGCACTGGGGCACGAAGAAAAAAGCACTCTTGACACAGCGCTTTAAAGCGTGGACTGATGCTGAGAAATGTGTCACCAAAAGAAGTGTAGATGAGCCCTTATGCACTGCTTATCACCCCAGCCCCCCAATATTTTAATTAAACTTCTTAATGAAAACGATACAAATTACACCATAAAGTAGCCAGAAGCGTCTGCTTCAGCTTCACAAACGTGAGGGGAAAAGAAATAAGAGAGATTTCTGGGGCAAAGGAACTATTTAGGGCTTGCAAAACACCAAGTGTAAGTTGGGAGGCTTGTGTATGGTCCAAGCCAGAGGGAGGGGAGACAGAAGAAGAGGAAAGTCATTTCTCATCTTCTGGGGGCGGGGGGGTATGCGCTACTTGTGAGATGCCTCTTGGATCCTCGTCTAGGACTGAGTCATTAATTGGGTGGGAACCCTTATCATCTCTAGCTTGCAAAAGCAGCGTCATGGGCGGCTTCTGCTTTTGAATTGTTTTGAGAGGTTTCCCGTTGTGTTATGAATGTTAATATTATTTTTATTTTTATTTTTTGCAATAATGAAAATGCATAATGTGCTGCCCTGTGGAAATTCAGGCAGTGCATCCGTGCACATTGTAACTTCATTTCTCAAAATCACCTGACCTTTTGCATTTAACACTAAACTGTAGCTTATTGTGAGATGGAGGCGCAGCCAAGGAAGTGTCCTGGACCCGGCTGTTCTTCTGTTCTTAGGCTGTGTGCACAAGCCTCAATTTTCTGCTCTTCCCCTGTTCCCTCTCATCCTCTAGCACCCCTGTGAGGAGGATGTGCTTTTGAACCAACTTTTTAAATCTAAAGTCAGGAAAACGGATTAGTTTAAAACTGGGTGGATGAAGCCAGGGGCAAACTGTTTACAAACTAAATAGATTCTCTTGAGTTTGGATGTAGTAGGGAATGCAAGTGAGTTTGAAAACAAAAGTGCACACATTGGATCTGCTTGTGGCCGTGTCAAAGCTGGTCAGGGGAGGTGGAAGGCTTGAGCCGAAGAGTCACCATTTCTTGGGCACTCAACCGGCCTTGCAGAATGATGCTTCCTTGTGTTTAAAGGTTTGCAAGAAGTACAGTAAAATACATTCTGTGACTTACTGACGGCTCCTTCTGAGCTCTTCAGATATAAATATTTCTGATTTAAAATTAAAACTAAAGCATGAGAGATAAGCCATTCAGAATGAAAATGAAAGCTTATGATGTATGTAATAAAAGCAGTTTCTATTTCAGTGTTCAAAATGCATTAAGCTTTTGTCTAGTAAATGCCCACAAAGGTCGCTGTTATAGCTGTTCTCTGCATTATTAACATACTGGTTTTGCAGGGTAATATAAAATTGAAATATTATGTTTAGTAATCTGTTTTTCCTCCCTGGGATGCACAGGGGCCTTGGAGATCACAGCTGTAGATGAGCTCATTATTGAGCTGGACCCTGCACTATTTTTTAGCTGGAGAGAGTGGGACTCAATGTTCCTTATTTCAAGAAGAAAAATGTTAGTATTAATAGTCATATAATCTGAAATGTTGGTAAAAGGAGTTTAACAATTGCTCATGAGAATAGATTTTAAAGTACAGTCATACCTTGGAAGTTGAACGGAATCCGTACCAGAAGTCTGTTCAGCTTCGAAAACATTCAAAAACCAAAGTGCAGAAGCTCTGTCGGATGCTCGGCTTCCAAAAATAGTTTGCAAACCGGAACACTCATGCCAAAACGTTTGAGAACTAAGCTGTTCAGAAACCAAGGTATGACTGTATACAGTATTTTAATTTTAATTATGGCCTGGTAATACTCACGGCCTTAGAGAAGTTCAAGTGCTTAATAAGGAATGTGGCAGCTGTTATTCTCCTGATCTCAAGTTGCATCTACAGTTTGTGATGATAACATTTCATATAGCAAGGCACTAATGTAGAATGCTCTGCATTTCATCTGGCAAATGCAATTCCGTGTTAGCCAGTGCTGTGCAACCAGTGGGACAATACCTGCTCCTATCTGAAGCAGCAGGGTTAGGAAGGAAGCTGGGGCTTTCTATGGTAAGTGGAAATAGCACACTTGCCACAGTGAGTGAAAATTTGGATGCTTCAGTGTGGGAATGAGCAGTTCTCTTTGTGGAGGTTCTCAGCATCACAATACATTGATGTGTGTGTGTTTCATAAAAACTTAAAATGATCTCATTAACTAATGAATCTCAAGTTTCATTGGTATCTTCCAGCATGATGGCAGGTCTTCACAATGTTCATAGGTCTTGGTGTGCTTGGTTTTGTTTACACCCTTTCTCTTCAGGCTCATGGACGGCACCCTCAGGGACCCCCCTGTAGTCCAATCCATACTGTTGTTTAATGTGGATATTAATCTTCCTCTAGGGACGCGGGTGGCACTGTGGTCTAAACCACTGAGCCTAGGGCTTGCTGATCAGAAGGTCAGCGGTTCGAATCTCCACGACAGGGTGAGCTCCCGTTGTTCGGTCCCAGCTCCTGCCAACCTAGCAGTTCGAAAGCACGTTAAAGTGCAAGTAGATAAATAGGTACCGCTCTGGCGGGAAGGTAAACAGCGTTTCCGTGCGCTGTTCTGGTTCTCGTGACTAAGAAGTGGCTTAGTCATGCTGGCCACATCTCACTCTATAAGCCTAGGGAGCTGGAGCTGGCGTTTGTGTGCAGACAAACGCCAGTTCCAGCTCCCTAGGCTTATAGAGTGAGATGAGCGCGAAACCCCAGAGTCGTCTGTGACTGGACCTAACAGTCAGGGGTACCTTTACCTTTTAATCTTCCTCTACCTCCATGAATTCGCTGTTGTCCATGTGATGTTCTCCTCCAGCTCAGCGCCTTCCTACACTTTCCCTTCCCTTGCCCTTCATTTTCTCATACCATGGGTACTCCAAAAACAAGAGGATGCGAAAAAATCCTCATTGAGGGAGGGGAAAGTGTGGGAAAGCAGTGAGCCAGAAGAGAACCTCATATGGGCAATGGAAAACTAATGGAGGTTCAGGACGCCTGCTATGCACATTAAACAGCTGTGTGGATGAGCCCTTCCTCTACTTCGTTTTCTGTCAGCAGGTGGCAACATTTATTCTACACACCAGAAGCAAAATTTTCAAGCCTTGCTGTTTATTCCAGCAGTTCAGGTCTTGGAATTTACATAATGCATTTAGTTTTAGCCACTCATTTGCCCTAGATTTACTTACTTATTTGAAGGATTTTTACCCCATTCTTCAGCCCAAAAAGGGTTCCATAGTGGCTTACAGTGATCCAGTCCCTCCCCTCAGGCTTGCCCAATCTCAGAGATGTGATGGAACAGGACTGGGAGGAGAAGCAAAGCAAACTCCAGAACTAGTACTAACTTATCTTCCTCGCAACCAGCTGGAGAGGAGGATAGGTAAGTAGCAGCTCTGTCAGAGAAGAGTGTCTCTGTCCACTGTCTGGCACATGCGTAGGTGCCAGAGGGGCTGGCAAAAATGGTTGCCGTTTGTATTCATTTGCAAAACCGAATAAGCCCTACATTTAAATTACTGCACACATTTGACATGCTAAATATAATTTGTTTGAACACTGCTGTGGTTGTTTATGGACAAAGCCTTGGCTGTGAGCCCTGGAAGACCTGCTCCCTGCCTCACAAGCCTTTTCCCATCTGGCCTGCAAGCGCAAGGCCCTGAGGAAGGTCTGGAGCTGAGGAAGCCTGTGTAGTTTTTGCCCCATGCACCAGCATGCTGCCTATTCACCACTGCATCCTAGTTATGCTTGAGTATAGTGATGTGTGACTCATACGTATACGAACTCTTTTAAAGTGCTGCTAGGCAGTGAAAGGTTATGCATGAGGCTAAAAATCAAGTTAACATCTAAAATATTTTCCGCCGTTCTTTTATAGGAAGTGGGGGGGGCGGGTGACCTACCCCTTTGTCTTGAGCCCAGAGGTAGAGCCCTTTTGCCTGAACAGGAGGTGCAAAGAGTGGCAAGCAGGACACACCTCTGCTCACAGTTCTTTCTCTGGCTGCTTCCCCACTTCCGGCTGTTTTTGCCAGTCAATTTTTTAGGCATTTCTAAACCACCCTTTACTAGGACGAGCATTTTATGAAAATAAGATAAAAATGTATTTCATAATAAACACAACATTAAAATAAATAAATAACAAGGTAAATAAAATAAATAAAGGTACAGTGGCACCTCGCAAGACGAATGCCTTGCTAGACGAAAAACGCGCAAGACGAAAGGGTTTTTCGTTTCTTGAGTTGCTTCGCAAGACGATTTTCCCTATGGGCTTGCTTCGCAAGATGAAAACGTCTTGCGATTTTGTTTCCTTTTTCTTAAAGCCGTTAATACTCAGGGAATCCGCGCTCCGCAAAACGGAAAAATCGCAAGACGGAGCAACTCGCGGAACGAATTAATTTTGTCTTGCGAGGCACCACTGTACATTAAAACATAGTTCGCAGCAGCATCAAACATACTTAACCCATTAGTACCTGAAAGCCTGACAAAGCATCACCTTCATAATTTTATTATTGGTACCCCACCTATCTGACGGGGTTGCCCCAACCACACTGGGCAGCTCCCAACAAAATATAAAAACATCAAGACATCAAACAGTGAGGCATCAAACATTAAAGGTTTCCCTGTGCAGGGCTGCCTTCAGATGCCTTCTAAAAGTCATATAGTTGTGTATTTCCTTGACATCTGACGGAAGGGCGTCCCACAGTGTGGGCACGACTGAGAAGGCCCTCTACCTGGTTGCCTGTAACCTCACTTTTCTCAGGGAGGGAACTGCCACAAGGCCCTCAGAGCTGAATGATGGGGGTGGAGACACTCCTTCAGGTATACAGGGCTGGAACCATCAGCAAACTTTTTCAGCAGGGGACCATTACACTGTCCCTCAGACCTTGTGTGGGGCCGGACTATATTTTGAAGGGGGGAAAAGAACGAATTCTTAGGCCCCGCAAATAATCCAGAGATGCATTTTAAATAAAAGGACACATTCTACTCGTGTAAAAACACGCTGATTCCCAGACTATACACAGGCTGGATTTAGAAGGCGATTGGGTCGGATCTGGCCCCCGGGCCTTAGTTTGCCTACCCATGATTTAGGGCTTTAAAGGATTAAAACTTAATCAAGGTACCACTGTAGTTGCATCTTCCCCAAAAATAAATTAAAGATTGTGAGCAGTTTGGCAACTAATATTCAAAAGTAAATTAGTGCCATTTAGCTGCTTCTGGCTTTGGCCCATGAAATGCCTTCTTCCATATCTGAGGCACACTTCATAATAATTTGGAGTCATTATATGAATGTTTGCAATTTTTTAGTGCTTTTGATTGGATTTATGTTCAGTTCAACCCCTCCTTTCCTCTCTTGTTTTTTTCTTTTTCTGTAGTGTTTAGATTATAGACTTTCAGTGGGGATCTGTTTCGTTTAACTTTGTTTAACTACTACTGACAGTGGTTTATAAATCATATTAAACTTGACTGTTAGAAATAAAATATGGCAAACTTTTACAGTCTGGCTTATATCTCTTATTAGGTGTGATTTTCAAATCACAGGGAAGCCCACTGAAAGATCTTACGTATTGGTGAGAGCAACCTAGGGCCTGGGTGGAAGCAGGCCTGTGAAGCAGCAGATAGGAAATAAAGCTGTACTTCCAGCGTCCCAGATGTGAATCTCTGCCTTCTTGGACTGTGCTGTCAGGTGTGGGCCCATGGGAGATAGAGAACCTTTGAGGTTCTCTTCCCCTGACATAAAGCACAGGGGTATGTTAAAAGATCAAGATTGGAACCGTGATTGTGTGGAGTTGGCAGTGAGCTTTGGACATTCAAATAACTCTTTAAGATGTTGTAAACTCAAGATGTCAGCATCTGAAGTCTAGGATTGGGTGGTGTGTTTAACAGTGGGCTTTCCTCAACTTTCTCTTGTTCTGTCTTTCTGCTCATTTACAATAATAATAAATCTCTGCATAGTGCTGCTGAAACAAACGTTTTATTTTGGTACTGGACTTCGTGTACCATCATGATCTGTTATTGCACTCATGGCAGCTTGTTCTTCCAGAGCATAATAAAAAATCCCTCCCAATGGGGCACGTGAAATCTTGGAATGGTCTAAAGATTGGCCAGCACCTGCTTGGCTAATATTCTTGTAAAAATAACAAATGTGAAACAGATCGGCTGTCCTATTGCAGTATCAGTTGGCATGTGTAGAGATTTAAAATTTATCTTCTTTCATGTAGTGGTGAAGTGGATAATCAGATAAGAGAAAGCCGTCGTGATTTCATTTCCAGAGTGGCTACCTGGCTCAGATAAAGATGCTGGTTCCTACTTTCCGTTCCACAGCATTTCATAACCCAGAATTCTGTTCAGCTCCCTGCACAACAGCTGCAGATTGCTGGCTTAACTCTTGACGTATAGTTGTGAAATAAATAGATCAGTGTTTTAGCTATACTCCTTTCTGTGCAATTTATTAGAAAGACTTAACAAATCAAGGGCAATGTCTGAAATAGGGTTCTTTTTAGTGCATAAAATGTTTAGGATAGCCATAATAAAAATAATAAAAATAATAGTAGTAACAACAACAACAACACAGCAATACAATAATGATGGTGATGTTACCTGGTGTCATTTTAGAAAACTGTCACTAGCAGTGTCTCTTCATGTTGTGCAATGCTGCTTTCTGAAAAGTGCCCTCGTGGCACTCTGCTGAGGGCTTTCCTGGATTGCCAGTATATGCTTCTTTTGAAATGGTGTCTTTATGGAGAGCAAGGTTTAGAAACATTAAGCCTTGGTGGTTCATGTACGGCAATCCTGTGTGCCCTCTTTTTAAGGCAGTGATAGGCAGGGTTCATCTACCATTGGGCTAAGAATTCGCTCCAGAAATTGGGAAACTGCAGGCCCTCAGCTTCAGTCTGCACCTCCATGTCCTCCATCTTCAGTGGAATATTTAGCATCACTGTGGTGAGCATTTGCACCTTTTTCTGCTACTTGGAAAAGGGGAGACTGGTTGCTCCCGGCAATCCTTTCAGCACAGCATCTCCACTCGTCCTTTTTATCTTTCACCCCTCAGAACATTAGATCCTTTTTAGAGTTTATTTTTGCTTTGGCAGGAGGAGAGCTTTAACTTTAAGCTATTGGTGCCATCTCCCACCCACCCTGTCCAATTTACCTGTGTTTTAAAATCAACCGTGGAGACCCTTCTCCGTGTTCCACCGCAAGAAATGATGCATTTGGTGGCAGTGTGAGAAAGGGCCTCTTCTGGGTTAGCATCCTGACTATGGAACATGTTCCCTGTGGTTTGGTTGGCTCCAGAAGTATGGTAATCTCCACACCAACTGAAACCATTCCTGGAAAACCAGATGTTCTAGCTTTATTGGATGAGTGGACCTTTATGAAAACTTCTGCTGTTTTTCTTAATTTCTATTCTGATGTGAGTTTTAATTGTTGTTTTTATTAGTTTTTTATTATTCTGATATAGTTCATGATGTAAGCTGCCCTGAAAGCATTCGTGATTAAAGCATGATATGAACCTTTTAAATAAATCCCTGCAGTGCTGTTTTGCTTTTATCCTCACATTGTAGGTTCGGTTGAGTAGGCAAAGAAGCAGAGGGCGCTGATGGGGGCCAGGGAAGAAAGTGGGGATGGAATGGGGGGGCTGGAACATTGAACACACGCATTCTCCACTGCTGAATGTTATTGCAGGGCCCCACGTGTGACAAATAAAGCTGAAAGGGTGACATCCAGTGTTGCATGGATGGGTTTCCCCTTCCTTTCCCCCCTAGTCTCCTGCACCATGCACAGTCTGCTCCAGAGGGACCCCTGGCATGTTTGGGGGCGGGATATGCTGAAATGTTGAGTTTCATCATTTATTTTCTCTTGGAATACCTCTACCCCAAGGTTTGTGCAGTTGGGGGTGAGAGGAGGGGAATCCAGTGTCTGGCAGAATGTATATCAGTTTCTGGTTGGCACCATTTGAGACAGAGAATGTTAGCGTATCAGATGAGGGACTGATAGGGGCAGAGGGAGACAGAGAAATGGCTTTCTCATTACATTACAGTCATACCTCGTGTTGCATCCGCTTCATGTTTCATCTTTTCACATTACGTCCTGTGGCAACCCTTCTGGAACGGGTTACTTCCGGGTTCCGCCTCTTGTGCATGTGCAGAAGTGCCAAATCACGCTATACGCAGAAGCGCCAAATCACACCGCATGCCTGCGCACACAGCACTTCCGAGTTGCGGACATTTCACGTTACAGACAGGCCTCCGGAACGGATCCTGTCCGTAACATGAGGTACCACTGTACAGAGCATATCCTCAAATCTCCCCATCTGTGCCGTGAAAAACTTCCCTTGCCGTATGTAGAGATCCCAGAATAGAAAATAGAATAAAGAGAAAAGGAGTCCCTCCAGCTCCAACCTTGAGAGGCCTGAACACCCACCCACCCACCCAGGCTCCTGTTTCAGGCTGGTTGGAGCCCTGAAGAAGAACACTCCTTGAGGGAATGGTCAGCAGAAGGGGCGAACTAGGAATAACTGCTCTGCAAAGTGATTTCGTTGGGGAAAACAGATGTTCTGCCTAAGGACCCCATTTGCTTGAGTATTTTGCAAAGAAAATACACCTTCCCTGAAACTTAGCAGTGCCGCATCAATGTGCAAGGAGTACTCTGCACATTTTGTTCTATTCTTTTAAATCCTGGCTGACACAGGCTCTGCCATTCAGTTCTAAAGAAGTGAATTGTCTAAGGCTAAATGGCCTTTCTCTTAAGTCAAACAATGTGGGATTTTATCTCTTCGTGGGGCAAATGCAGACTCTGCAGCATTCAGTGAAAGTTTTTTGATGGTGTCCCAATCTGATTTCAGGTCGATTGTGCAGTTTCTATTTGGAAAGCAAGTGCTGTGAGTGAGATTAAGGGGTGTGCCTAATCTTCTTTGGGGATTTATTTTACGTAGTTATTTCACAACATTTATATACAGCTTGATTTATATTCCCCTTTCCTGTAAGAAAATCTAGAGGTGGTTTGCAAAAAGGTGTTTTTTGGTTTTTATGAGAAGAAGTTTTGAATGGACAGGTCATTCTTGACTACATTGTAACTGCCTGAGGAAATGAGATACCAGCGCACTCAGTTGACCTGCATAGAGAAACTGCTGCATGTTTGGAGGTCAGGTGGTAAGCAGATAGGAAGGTCAGTTTAACAGAGTTCAAATCAATTGGCTTAATTACTATAGAACTGATAGGTTTTGAATTATGTATGGATGCCTCCTTGGAGAGCCACAAGAGAGGAATGAAATAAGGCGGCTGGAGTTGCTCTGGGCAACTGCTTTCGTTCTGGAGAGTCAGACTGACCCCCATGGAAGAGCTATAGGCATTGTAGGCCACCTGTGTGGTTTGTGCCAAGTGGTCTTCCTAAATATGCAAGAAGGAGTGAAACAAGAATGAGACTGCATCTCAGATATTTAATTCTCAGCTAGCCACAGTGTGTACTGTTTCAGGTGCCTATGGCCTTAAAGGAGAATAACAAGCTCAAACAAGAACCCAATACTTGGTTGTTAGAATTCATTTTTAGTGGAAAAGGGATATGTTGTAAATAACCTCTGCCTCATTTGTAGAACCGGAAATCAGTTGGGTTGCAGTGCTATTGGGTTTGATCACAGCCTAGCAAAGTTGTCTTGCCCCATCTGTCTTGCTTTCCCAACCTCAGAATTGTCCTCCTGTTCATGAGGCATCCTTTAAGGAGGGGTGGAGCCTCCTTCCGACACTTTGCTTCCCATATAGGCAGAGCCAGCAGAGAAACACCCTCCTCAGCCCCATGCCTCTTCCAACCAAGGACAGCACAGTGATCTCAGGTTACTTACAGGTAGGCAGCACGGATGGTCAGTTTCTCAGTGAACACAAAAGAGGTCTGGCATTGGTTCTCCTCAGCAGCCTCTGTTGGAATACCATTATTGCCCAGGCAAAATCCCAACCCCAATGGAAAGCCTTTTCTATCTCTTTTGGTCTAGGTGGGTCAACTGGCCAGGCTGGTGGAGGTGGATGAGACAGTCCTAAGGCTAAGAATGCTTTAATGCCAAGTCCTTTTTTAAAAAAGAAGTTTTAATAAGATATCATGCTTTTACATTTAAAGAAATTTAATAGCCAATCTCTTGCCACTTTTTAAACTGAAGAACAGAATCCTATGACATTCCAACAACAACTTGCTTTGTGTGTTTATGTGGAATAGGAAATAATGCCTGTGTGGAGGGAGCAGGTGATGATGCTTGGGTGTTAAAACATGAATGTATAAAACAGAAGCAGTGACCAAAACTTCTGAGGGCAGAAAGACCATGAAAATGTGCCTATTTCCTCTCCCTCCCCCCCCCCCTGCCTAGAACCTCACAATGTCTATGACAGCAGTGTCTCACACTGAATGTAACTGACCTGTGGAAAGGACTCTATGAATTGAAAACAGAGATGTTGCATGTATCTTTCTTAAGTCTGATAAAAACCTTCATAAAAACAACTGTTATAAAAAAGGGTGAGTGCACTGCAGCTACCGGTAAATTGTATGCAAGCACAATATACAGGGTGAGTCTTTTAAGAGGCCCCGTGGACCACGTGTACTCTGTATCCATGGGGCCTCTTTTAAAGGACTCACCCTGTATGAGACTGTAGTATGAGTCTGCTGCTTACACAGCAAGGAAGGTCGAGTGAATGGCCTAACATTTCAATTTCTATGCTTTTTGGTACTTGAGTGATTTTTGTAAAAAGAAACAAAACCTTAAGTCTTTGCTCAAGCTAAAGGCTTCATGAACATGTTTGTTAATGTAGTATTTTAGTTTATTTTTTGTTAAACAGAATTCCTCATACTTTGAAATTAGCCCTCTGTTATTTTCCATATTGTTTTATTTACCAAATGTCACTATTCTCTTCTAAAGAAACTACGCCTAGTACTTAATGTGAGTATTCACATAACAGAAGTGAAGTTGCTTTCTCAGTGCAGCTGCAATAGGAACAGATTTCAGCTTAATGTCATGTCAAGTCAGCTAATCTACTTAGAGCAATTTAGGCAGACACAAGGCCATAATATTCCCAGATTACAACCTTTCATCCCTTCATTATTATTTTAGTGTGAATCTGGTGGGTTATTAGAAGCAAGATTTGTGTGTGTGTGTGTGTGTGTGTGTGTGTGTGTGTGATAAAATCCCATTTAATAAAACTTAGGAAATCTGTCCAAGGTCAGCTTTGGGGAATGATCTTCAAACATACCACAAAGTGCTCAGTTTCAATTCTCATTTTATATCTGGTTTATACAGTATTCTTTGTTGCAATCACAGTAAAACTCCTGTTGCTGCCAGTGGTAGATTGCCAGCCTACTTCAGTAACGCCTTCAAAATAAGAAATACTGTATCAGGTAAATGATTTAATAATAATAATAATAATAATAATAATAATAATAATAATAATAATAATAGGTAAAGGACCCGTGGACGGTTAAGTGCAATCAAAGGCGACTATGGGATTGCAGCGCTCATCTTGCTTTTCAGGCCAGGGGAGCTGGCATTTGTCCACAGCCAGCTTTCCAGGTCATGTGGCCAGCAGGACTAAACCGCTTCTGGTGCAATGGGACACCATGACAGAAGCCAAAGCGCATGGAAACGTCATTTACCTTCCCGCCACAGCGGTACCTATTTATCTACCTGCACTAGTGTGCTTTCGAACTGCTATGTTTATTATTATTATTATTATTATTATTATTATTATTATTATTATTATTATTATTTCCCCAGTAACTCTGGGCGGCTTACAGCACATATAAACACATAGTAAAAGTCAGACATTAAAAACTTCCTGATAACAGGGCTGCCTGCTCCCTCTTGTGAAGTAAGTATCCCAGAGATGTAGCCCAAGAACCTTGCTAATTTTGTGTTGACCTTCTTAGGCTGGACTGTGTTGCTTGAGGTCTCCCAGGCTCCCCTTCTGATATTTCTCTTACCCTGCAAGAGTTGACCCAGCGTGCACAACTGAGCCTACTTCAGTAGAGCTCAAGAGACTAGACAATATTGTTTGGAAGGACATATTATTGCCATCATGTTGAGTTGGAAGGGACCATGAGGGTCATCTAGTCCAACCCTCTGCAATGCAGGAATCTTTTGCCTAACACGGGGCTCAAACCCGCGGCCCTGAGATTAAGAGTCTGCTTCTCTACCAATTGAGCTATCCCAGCTATCACATGGGTCATGCTCTTTCAACTTCAAACTGGACAAGGTAACAAACAGCAGGCAGACAGGAACTTGCAGGAAATAGACACTTAGGTGGTTGAAGAGACTATGATATGAATTTATTTCTGTTTTTAACTGTGTTTGTCATTGTTGTCCTGCACAGAGAGACATCATTGCAACCAATGAGAGGACGGAAGGACTGGGGGATGTGGTTTAGGGAATCAATAAGTATTGGGCTTCAGTTTATGCTTGGCTAGCTTGTGCAGGATTTATCTGGCCAAAGGCAAATCCTTGATTTTGCAAAAGAGGTTGGTTATTTTTTAAGCAATTTAGTTTATGTAAAGTGAGGCTTTGAGTTTGAAACTTAGACTTGAATTTCAAACCAGAAAGAGCAGGGAGTTTTGTAACTTGATAGCCATCTTAGTGCAAGCGCACTCTGTGATTGTTCTGTACTAAGGGTGGGTGGGGTCCAGGCATATACTTGCTTCTGCAAGGAATAATGGCATTACAGTCTCACCCTGTGCTCTCATACTCCTTTTTCTGAAGAAGATAATTGAAAGGTGGCTCATTCAGTATAACGTGTCTTCTAGTCTTTTGTTATTGTGGTTACAACTGACACAAATGCTGATGGCATTTTTCTCTGAGATGCCAAGAGGTTGTTACATGGAGCTGTTTGACTTTTCCAAAGCCATGGTACTTAAGCAAGGTGTTGCTGGAGGAGAATGACTTCAGTTGTTTCTCAAAACACCGGGCCACTTAAAGAAATGAGCATCCCCACGTCCCTGTTCCTTCTGTAAAATAGGCATGTAAAAATGATAAATGTTTGGTGTTTTCCCTCAGACCTTCACCTGTAACCAGAGTGCTGTTGGTGTAAAGGAAATGAAATTCAATTTCTTTTGGAGAAGATGTGTTACAGCGTTTAAGGTTAAGTGTACTGAACACTTTGAACTTCTTTTAAGATGCAGTTTTCTTTTCCTCAAAATGAGTGTGATGATCTTTTCTTCATAATTCCTTTCTGTCCTTGAACAGCCCGATAGAGCATGGTTTTCAAATATTTCTTGGAACTAAGGCAAATTCACAGGTCTCCTTCCCTATGTTTCTTTTTAGCATTGACTTGCTAGTTTCTCAATTACCAGATTGTGGTTGTGGCCACAGAGTTTTAGGGGATTTGGGTGCACTATTCTAGTGTCCTTGAATTGGTAGGGTGTTTTGGCCTGTGCTGATGCTTTGCCGATCTTCAAAAGCTGATTGTGAGGACTGGAGGACTGTGGAAGAGAAATGGTACCTCTCTTCTCTCCTGGGGTGTTTCTACCATTGTGCCTGAACATGGAAATGAAAACTTGAATGATAAGACTGAAGATGCCTGCTTGCAAAGCATTGTCAAGGGTGTGTGTGTGTGTGTGTGAGAGAGAGAGAGAGAGAGAGAGAGAGAGGGGGAGAGGGAGAGAGAGAGAGAGAGAGAGAGAGAGAGAGAGAGAGAGAGAGAGAGAGAGAGAGAGATAGATTTTGATTCAGTGTGTTGGACTTCCCTAGCCTGCCCACCCCCCCCCAAAAAAAGCCTGAATGTCCCCTTGTAAATCAGAGCAATTATGCTTTATGACTGCAGAGTTAAGCAACTGCTACTAAACAGTTGCTAGCAGGAAGATGTATTCAGTTCCTTCACTCTCACACATACTTTGACATATCTAATCACATGTCAGCAATCATACTTGAATGTCAGGAGATACAGCACTAGAAATATAAGCCATTCAGAAACTTGCCTGGTGCTAAATTGCTCAGATGATACACTGATTCACAGTGCCAGCTTAGGTCTGCTATCGTAGAATAGTAGAAAACTTGGAATTGAAATAAGCAATCTTGCCACACAGAGAAGTATTTTCAGGCCCCTACTTTATGACTAGACTTTCACTACAAGCATCTACAGCTGCTTCTGCATAGTCTTGTACAGGGGTACTTCTGGTCACGAACGGGATCCGTTCTGGAGGCCCGTTCGCAACATGAGCAGAACGTAACCTGCAGCAGCACGCCTGCGCACTCGCGGGTTGCGATTCGCCGCTTCTGCGCATGCGTGTGACGTCATTTTGCGCGTCTGTGCATGCGTGAGCGGCGAAACCCAGAAGTAACCCTTTCCGGATGCAGCCTGAAAAAACGTTTCATAAAGCAAACGTAACATGAGGTATGACTGTATAAATAAGTGTGCATCCCTTGTTTGTTGGTACAAAATGGTTGTTGGCCACAAGCTTGCTGGCCGACTGATTTGCACATTTGGGGACTGAATTATGGCAATAAAATACAGCAGTTCTTAAATTTCCTGAGTGTTTCTGTCAGTGCAAGACAGCATTCTGCCGTGGGCCAGATCCAGCCCAATCGCATTCTCAGTCTGACCCACAGATGGTCCGGGAAACAGCATGTTTTTACATGAGTAGAATGTGTCCGGCTCCCTCGGACAATAAAGCGAGATGAGCGCCGCAACCCCAGAGTCGGTCACGACTGGACCTAATGGTCAGGGGTCCCTTTACCTTTACCAAGAATGTGTCCTTTTATTTAAAATGCATCTCTGGGTTATTTGTGGGGCATAGGAATTCGGTCGTCATCCCCCCCCCAAAATAAATAGTCCGGCCCCCCACAGGGTCTGAGGGATGGTGGACTGGCCCACGGCTGAAAAAGGTTGCTGACCCCTGGCAAAGAGTCATGTGCCATCTTAAGGCTAAAAAGTAGTTGTGGCTTGAGCTTTTTGTAAACTGGAACCTACTTTGTGTGAGAGAGGGTGTGGGTGTGGGTGGGTGTGCCAAAAGCATTGCATGTTTTTCATTTGTATCTGCTTGGCTTGACATTTGGCAAGGTTTGCATAGAGCTAGAGGGGGAAGGGATCCCTTTTCAGATCCTCTTGTCTAGCCTTTAACTTGTCTAGTTTTTAACTGATTGACTTGTCATCATAAATGAGCAACTAAGGACTTCACCCAGGAGGATGAGCTGCCAGAAGAGTGGTGCCACGTTCAGCCTCTCTTCTGACAGCCTGCAGCATTTCTTTGCTGGGTGTGGAAGAAGATCTGTTGTCTCCTCCCTGCCTAGCGCAGAATCCAAGCAGACAAGGGGTAGAAAGGGCCCTCCTGTGGCACCTCATTTCATTTCATCTCTGTTGTGAGCCCCTCCTCTTTGCCCAGCACAGAAACCAAGACGGCTCCTGGTGGAGACATGGAGTGCTATGATGCTGAACCTGCAGTGGGCAAAACTCCCTCTTACACTTCCAGTGTAGAAATCAAGAGGGCTGGAAGTGGAGGAAAGAAAGAAATGCTGCCAGCCTGCTGCATCTCAGTGCTAGATGAGCTGCAGGTGAACCTCCTATGCATCTAGCATAAAAAAACAGTGGACTGGTGGCAGAGGGAGAAAGCAGTCGGTGCTTTTGCCAGGAGATGGATGTGCAGCAGGAGTGTCGTCTTCACACAAATCCAGCTCAGGATTGGCAGTGGGATGTGCAAAGGAGGAAGGGAACACTATTTTTTTATTCACCTGCTTTTGATACATAAAAGGCCCTGGAAAAGCAGGGAGGAGTGCCCAGCTAATGAGTAAAAAACAGGTTGTTGTTTTTTAAAAAAAAGAAATTGCTGTAACGTTGGGGAGTTTATTTACAAGGCTGCTTTATTCTTGTAACAAATTAGTTTCTTTTGCAAATATTGAATAGCATAACTACTTCTAGTCTCCTAGTTGCAGCAGGCTATGGTTTTTATTCTGTTGCATAGTTGTTGTGAAGCACGCTGACTTTGCCCTTCACAAATATCTGGCTATGCTGGATTAGGATCTATGCTAAAGCATTCAACGGGGCAGATTATAGCTGAGGTGCACAGCTTGGAAAATCAATATGCTGCTAATGAAAATGCTCTTTCACAGATATCGACTGAAAGTACGGGTAAGCCTTAGGAATCCTCAAATGCCCTCTGTGTGCACATGCTGGCTGTTATAAAAAGAGATATAGGGGGGGACAGAGAATCCAGAAATAATACCAGGGGCAGGGGGAATAAAGGATCAGGAGATCCCACTCAGTCTCCCTCTCTCTTTTAGGTTTTGGAAAGGGTAATGCAGGGAACTTGTAGCCCTCCAGACCAACCATTGACCAGTCTAGATGGGGCTGATGGGAACTGGAGTCAAAAGTCAGAGGTTACTTATCCCTGGGGTAGTGTGTGAACCCTCTCCCTGCGCTGGATTGGGGTGTTCAGTTGCATTGCCGCAATCTGTCTTCCCTAGCACCCAGCCTTGCTCTCCCCTTTTAAATACAATTATTTCTCTGCCCACATGGGGTGCTCCTGAGTAAAGAGAACTCATCTCTTACTTATGGATAAGCCTTGTCTGGCTGCCCAGCTAGCTGATGTTGGGGTATTCATTGATGCTTTGCATAAAATAATCCTGGATTGACTAAACATTCAGCATTTGCCCAACAGTTACAAACAACACATTTCCCCCCCCCCAATTTTTTTTATTGGTTTTCACAATATTATAAAAAACAAACACACAAGACAAACAAACACAACAAACATAGATCATAGCCTTATTGAAAATTAGTTGTTAACTTTGTTAAGTGATTTCCTCACTTCCCCTTAGTTGAATTTCATTGCATGTCCTTTTAACGGTTTTCCAAATCCCAATTTTTATGAAATTTAACATTCTTAAATCTTCACCTTATAGAATTAAACATATTACTTCATCACTTAACATAAATAAAATCCTAAGCCCATTAAGTATCTGCAAGCTATTTCCACTTAATTTAGCTTAACAAATTTAACTAAATAATCATTAAATTTCTTCCATTCTTCCTGATACTCCTCCTCCTTCTGGTCGCGGACTCTTCCGGTTAGGTCAGCTAGCTCCGAAAAATCCATCATATTCATCTGCCATTCTTCTATTGTTGGTAATTCTTGGGTTTTCCACTTTTTAGCTAACGTTTTCCACTTTTTTAGCTAACGTTCTTAACTCCTTGCATATCAAAATAAATTTTATTCTTTTTTTCCACCTCAATGTTTTTTGTGTTTTAACTTTATTCTCCTCTTTAATGTTCTTAACATTAAGAAAATGTGATGAGATATTAACTGAAATGGGTTTTACGTGCAGCATTCACTGTGACCGACCTAACACCACAATGTGCAATTTACAAAGCAGAAATGTGTTGTCATGTGTGTCATTCAAACCTCTCTATAGGACTCTCATATTTTCCTCCCGGATAATTTAACAGTTAGTGGGGGAGCAATCTCATGCACAAGAAACTAGCATAAAGTGGAGTAAAGTTAGACAAGAGCCAAACTCTCTTCAGCAGCAGAACTGCTGCTCTGCCTGAGTTTGGCAGAGGGGAAACAAGCCTTCAGAAGAGTGTTCTGTGCTGGGTTTCTAGGTCACATAACTCAGCTGAAGACCTCACCTCTGGTTCTGCCCACCCACGCTACTGGAGTGCCCCTTGTTGTTTTTTAAAAAAAATTGTTATTCATTTTCCAAACAAATTTTATACAATCAACAAATTATTTTGCACTCATTCTTCAATTTTTGACTTCCCTCAGTTTCTCTGTCAATCTTTCGTAAAATTTCTATTTACTGACGCATTTCTAAACATGATATTGCCTTTCCCAACTCCTTTTCCTCTTACTCTCTTTTTTGCAATATTTCTTACTATCTCACAGAGTCTCTTCAAAACCAACAAGCGTTGTCTGTACATCACATATATTTTTCAGATATTCTGTCAATTTCCCCCAGTCCTCGATAAACTTTTGGTCTTTCTGATATCGAATCTTCCCAGTCAATTTGTCCAATTCTGCATATTCAGTCCATTTCCTTCTCCATTCTTCCACTGTTGGAATTTCTTCCTGTTTCCATCTTTGGGCCAGAAGTATCCTTGCGGCAGTCACTGCATATTGAAACAGTTTACAGTCTCTCTTATTAATTTCGTTTCCTACCATTCCTAATAGAAAGGCCTCTGGTTTTTTAACGAACGTATATTTACTGGAGTGCCCCTTTGGCGAGGCTTCAACCTGCCCTGGCTCAGCCAGCTTCAGCCGGGATGAGCAAGTCATGTCAGTATACGTACGCTGAGCCAGGGACTTAATGTCAGAAACAGTCTTTAGTGGTGAAAGTTTTCCTAGGGAAATAGTTAGGGCCAGAGGTGCCAGCTTGCAAGGGTGATGGGAGGGGCACCAACATCATGTACCTGCACATCATGCCACCCTCCCTCCCTCCCTCCTCCTCTGTTCTGGGATAAGCTTCCAGGGCTTTGGGAAGGAGGCGCCAGACTTTAATACTCCAATTTACTGGGAACATTCAGGGGACTATCCTAGTCCCCCTAATCCACTGACCACACACTGCTGGCCAGTAGAGAGTCCAGGGAGCTCCGTTGCATCCTGCATTGCTCATCTCAGAAGCTCTTGCCATAGGATTGCCCCCAGAACATTCTCTGTGTACCACCATGCCATCAGTGCATGACATCTTGCAGAGTTTTACGAAAAGAGACAGATGCCTGCCCTCAAGAAGCTTGCAGTCTGAAAGACTAGATATAAAGTTATCCTTCTAGGTTAATTTTTGGTAACTTCCGCCCTGATACATCAAGAAACATGTAGACTTTATATTTTCCCTGTGGACCACCACACCCTTTCTTGAACCTTGTAGAACCTAACCCTTCAGGAGGCAGGCCAGTCCCATTTGGCTCTCCATAGCTAGGCTGCAGAGCTGGGCTCATTGGGAATGAAGACGGGACGGACCTTTTTGGCTCATGGGCCACATCTTTATCAGGATCTGCCTTGTGAGCCAAAGTGGACGGGATGGCAGGTGTGCCCTACCAGTCTAAATCCCTTTTATTCCCAACACAGTGGCTCTGGGTTTAAAATAGCAGAAACATAAGTGCACTGCCTTGTGTACCTTTTGGATGAACTTGGGCCTAAATGCATAGAAAAATTAAATACTAAATTAGCAAGTGCTGAGAAGGGGAGCCTCTTTATTCTCTCTGAAGTTTAAATAAGGTTAACATTGCAAGTCTGCTGTTGTAATCGATCCTATAGGTTTGGCGTTTATAGCTATATTATCTCCTAAAGTGTACAATGAGAACAAATGGTTCACGTACATATTTTCTCACCTCAACATGATTTTTGGAAAGTTTTGATGGTTTTATAATGCCATGTTTTCTCCTTTTCCTCCCAATTGCCATTTTCTGTCTTGTTTTTGTGAGCCTGCTTTTGATTTCTGTACAGTGGCTAGCATATTTTAGGCACTTTTATCAATAATAAAGGATAGTGATGACAGATTTACTCTTTTGAATGCCATTCACTTATTGTTACATCTGTTTGATTTTTCAGGTGAAGATGAAAAGGTACTTTTGCCTAAGAAAGAAAAAATGAAGCTGCGAAAGGAGAGGTGGTTGCAAAGTAAGTCTTTTTTTTATGAATCCTGTTTTCACAGAAGACAGGTAACTCTTCAATGCTTAGACTTTTACCTAAGAATATTCTGTGCAGTGGGTAAGCACCTGAAAATCTCTATGGGAATCCACCTGACCGGAAGCAGTTTCAAATGCTCCCTGAAGCTCTGTTGGCTGATTGCTCAAGTAATTGATAAGTTCAGCAGATGGCACTCGTAATACTCACAGTTCTTCTAACTTTGCTGAATTATCTAACAAGTAATAGATTATCAAAACTCATGTACAATATTTTTAAAACAGGGTTAGACAGTCCAAAGTGAATGTTATTTCCAAACTTACAAGCACCAGGAGCCAGAGAGATGACTATATGTTACATGAAAAGTAGTTACATATAAACTCAACGGTTGCGAATTCTGAAGTCACTTCCCATGGAAGTGAGAAGGGAAAAGTAGATGTGCTCATAGAGCTGTGGACAGCCTTTCTCTATGGGTCACTGTATGCTCATTTCACTTTTAGTGGCTAAATTTCCAAGGGTGGTGGTGTTGAGGAACAGAATTCACGTAAGCATGGATAGAGAAAAGCAGCTGCCAGTTCTAGGATCAGACTTCTCTCTTTGCCTTCAGAGGAATCTACAGAATTCTTAATAGGAATAAAACTAATAAATGAATCTAAAGAGAACCCACCCACATGACACGCATGCACACACACACAATATTAAAAAAGAAAGTTTACTACCCCAGCCTTCTCCCTCCCAACTTCTCTTCTTTCCCAACCTTAATCCGCCTATAATATTTGGGTCTCACATTGAATAAAACTGATCTGTAGAAAAGATTCAGTGAACAGAAAACTGAGACACTGTATGTACTTTTGTAATACAAGAAAATCTAAATAATAATAGTAACAATAACGAAAACTAGTCAGAACCTGGTTTACACGTGACTAATTATTGCATGAGGATTTAAAATAAGTTCATAGGAGACTTGTTCAGATCTTGCAGGATGAGATTAAGAATAGACCTCTGGCTTGCATGTTTCTTCCTCTGCTTTCTTCAGCTCAGGAATGAATTATGGAACTAGTCAATCCCATGTTTCTCTCCCAGTGGGCCTATTGCACCCCCCTTTCTACCCCACTTTCCTTCTTTGTGGAGCAAAGATATCTCAGCCTTAACCTTGTCATACATGAGGATACCTCGGGTTCATGGTGGGGAAATGAGGACACAGGAAAAAATTATAGAATGAAAGGCAAAATCCTCCCTGCTCTGTGGTGAGGCTGTCTTTTGCAGGGTTTAGGCTGAATACTCACAGAGGGTAAAGCTCTGGAGCTGCTTCCGCAGCAGCCAGACTTAGGCCAATCCCTATATAAGAGCAGCACCTGTATTCCAGTTGCAAGCTCTGCCTTTACTGAAAGGTGCCTCTTCACCTGCAGGGGCCCAGGCCACCCCAGCGGTCTCTTAATCCTATGGGGCCGGGGAAATTGGTCACGTGGATGCTTCTGAAATAGGGTCCTCTGAGACGTAGTTCTCTTGTCACAGATACTTTAGTTGATAGCAGGGGGTTGGACTTGATGACGCTTCCAATTCTCCCATTGGCTCCCATTGCAGAAGTGTTTCTGCCCTCGCTTGCAGTTCTTTTTCTGATTCAGAGTCTCCAACCTTCATCCCTTGAAGAAGGTGAATCTGCCTCCAGGGCCATGACACCTCCTTAGATTTGATTGAAAAGTAAAAATTGGATATTCTCACAGGTGTGGAAAGAAACATGTGAAAACTGCATTATTAGGCCCACATGAATAATGTTTCCTGTTGTATAATAACAGGGTGTTCACTTGAAGGAATTTAATTACACATTTGGTAATGATATATGTTTTTACTTCAACAGTTACTTGTCTATAAAACAGATAATTTTCCTATATACAATAAATTTCACTTATACAGAAAATTGTTGTTGTAAGATTTAATCACTTGACTATTGAATATATTTTTGTTATCTTCAAAAGCTGACTTCATGCATATGAACGTATTTTGGGATTAATTTGCTTTCTGCCTGATTTCTTTTTTGAAGAGGAGATGTAGATGTCTTTGCCCTCCCCTTTTTTGTTTGCCAGCTGGGAACTGAAGTTCTGCCTAATGGCGTAATAGAAATTATTCAGGTTATATTCTATTCCAAGCAGTGGTAAATCATATCAAACTAAAGCCAAAAAAGATGCAGTTTCAGCCACTAGAATCACAGGTAGAATGTCTCTATCCTTAGAAAGATTTCATAAGAAAAGAATTCAGAATCAGGTATATCTAAGCCTCATTTCTGGAAAGCTTTGAAGTACCGCAACTTCATAGTACTGGACCCAAAACAGGGGTACTGGTGATCAGAATGCATGTGCTCTCCAGGCAAGAGAGCCCATCCGAGGTGAAGTACACACGTCCACATTTGTCACAAGCATCTGAAAAGGCAAACGTTAACAGGACAGCCAAAAGAAACAAGGATGTTGTAAATTCCAGCTCCAAAGATTCCAATGAAGGGCTGAAGAGATCTAACCACGGTGAAAGGATTGCATCTTCTGAATCACTTCTGAATCCATAGAATCTTGCCTTACTTTCAAGCTGAACCATTCATACTAAGGAGATCAGAGGGACACCGTGACCTCTTTGAATCTACGTGATAGTGGGTTCAAAATGGGCGTATGTGGCTTAACCATCCCCTTCCCTCTCTCGTTACAGCAGAACGGGTAAAGTTCATTAACTCCTGGTTTTATGCTGTGCACTTAGGTAAATTATACTGGATCTTACATCTGAGTGAGCCTGGAAAGCTCCCTTTGGTGCTCCGATGCCATGCGACTCCTTTTGTTCAGTTCTGTAAGCCCCAACCCTGGCTGACTGAATATTTCCAGTGACCAGGCTGGGTCACTGCATTCCTCCCTCTCCTGTTTCACTCTAGCATTGTGGCAGAAATAATGTTATTGCCCCAAATAATATTTCAGCTAGTAATTAGTCAGTATGGATAGTTACCCTCATGGGTCAAGCAAAATATTTTTTCCTAAAGAAAGAATGATGGAACTATGACAGGACCCTGTAGTTAATAAAAATGGACTTGCAACAGACTTCTCATACATAAGACTTTAAAAAGTGGTAAAGACATTTTAAAGATTCAATTAACAGAATTTAAAGTATACTCCATGGGTAGGCCCAATCGCCTTCTAAATCTGGCCTGCGGACGGTCCAGGAATCAACGTGTTTTTACCTGAGTAGAATGTGTCATTTTATTTAAAATGCATCTCTGTGTTATTTGTGGGGTCTGCCTGGTGTTTTTACATGAGTAGAATGTGTGCTTTTATTTAAAATGCATCTCTGGGTTATTTGTGGGGCATAGAAATTCGTTCATCCCCCCGCCCCCAAATATAGTCCGGCCCCCACAAGGTCTGAGAGACAGTGGACCGGCCCCCTGCTGAAAAAGTTTGCTGACCCCTGGATACTCACATAACAATTGTTTCTCCCTCCTGCCCCTGTTTTTCAGAAATAGAAAATATCAAGCTAGCAAAACAACAACAAAAAGCAGAAGCAAAGCGAAAAGCTACCCCGGTAGTTGGAGATATGCATCCTCTGATGGACGCTCTGCCTCAGCTCTCAGACATGGTAGCTGTCAGCAAGTTCTGTGGACATCCTAAAACGTAAGTTAAGTGCTGCACACACAATTTAGGTAAGCTGAGGTGGTAAACACTTTGAAATTGGAACCCTTGCTTGTTAAATTGGGGTCTAAAAGCATGAAGTTATTTTCCATCTAATTTTTTATCTTCATTAGGGTTATAGAAATATGACTATTATATACAGTGGTACCTTGGTTCTCAAATTTAATCTGTTCCGGGAGATTGCTTGACTCCCGAAACTGTTCGAAAACCAAGGCATGGCTTCCGATTGGCTGCAGGTTTGTGGCATTTGGTAGCCAAAACGTATGAGTTCCAAGGCGTTCGAAAACGAAGGTATGACTCTATAGCAAAGTAAATCCTGGTGGAGACCTTACATTTCAGTTTTTACTAGCTGCCACTGAAAGTCCTTGTGGTTGATTTCTTGCATCATTTGAGAATCTTCTCTTATCTGAATAGTCACGTTAACTGCCCTAGGAAGCCATGGAAACCTTTGAAGGTAAAGGAGAAAAGAAAATTAGTTATGATAATAAGTATGTGAAGACCAAGATTTGCAATAACTGAGCACTGAAGGTAAACATGATGCTTAGAAAATATTTGCAAGTGGGTACAATGAAGTTGCTCTACATCCCCACAAGATTTTCATTAAAAGTTCACTTTCTCATGATCTTGTCTCAGAACAGGAGTTCCACTGACCTCTCAGTTCCTAATTCTTTTTACTTCATAAATAGGGGCTAAAATTAAATTCTCAACACAGATGCATGTTTCTTAAGAACAGATTTTATTGTAGAACTGCTGTGCGATAGCCTTTTGCCTTCCTAGTGTTGTGCTCCATCAGCCTTAGAGAGCTTGCTCAATGATCAGGGATGGTGGGAACATCTGGAATAACATGGGTTCCTCAGCCCTGCTCTAAAATGTCTTGTCGTCAGACTTGGTTTAGGCATTTAGCCTTTCTGGAGTCTTCAGTTGTGTGGCTTTCTTGCTGTTGTGACTCTTGAATAGACACTCTGTCCAGCAATCCTGTGTATATCTATAGAGGAGTCTTTCCCACTGGGCTCAGCAGGACTTCCCCGCTTGAAAAGATGTTTAGGACTACTGCCCTGTCCTAGTTCCCTGCACTGTTAGCATGGGAAAATCTTTCTTCCTTTGATTTACCACAGAATAAGGCATTTTAGTATTGATATTTTCAGTCTTATTCAGTGGTTGAGTGAATTCACTTATGTTTTTTGATAGCTTGATATCCAGTGGAACAATTTTCAGAATACTTTCAAATCTAATGGATTGTTGCTTACAATTTACAGCTGTCTGAGTTATTTTGTTTATATCCCCTCTCATTTGCTTTCCTGATTAAAACTTATTTTGAATAGGATAGGTTCTTACATTTGGTTATTCGTTATGCTTTTCATTACAATGTTAATATTAGAAAAATGATATGTTAATACTTAAAAAGAAGAAAGAGAAAACAAGAAAAAATGTACATCAACATAATACAGAAAAACATGTAGCAGCACCTTGTCTTCAAAGTTATTGTTTGATAAATGCATAAACAAAGACTGTCTCTCAGAAAACCTAGCAACTGGTTTCCTAAAATAACTCATTTTTGAGATGTCAACTTACACCAAAAAAAGTTTGCTTGTTTTTTGTCTGCTTTGTGTTGGATTTCCTCTGGGAATTGTCTTACGGTTGGCTAACTTTGAAACAGCTCAGATGCTTTAAGCCAGTAGATCCAGGGTGTTGTAATTTAGTTTTATTTATTGCATTTAAATCTTGCCGTTTTCTTCAAGGTTCTCAAAGTGCCATACATGTTTCTTCCCCACAACAGTAACTGGCTTAAGGCCACCCAGGGAGTTCCTGGCCAAGAGGGGATTTAAAGCCTGGACCCTCGGGTCACAGTCCAACACATTAAGCACTACCCCACATGGGCTCAGGGCAGGAGACCTCTTTCAACTTGAGGGCCACATTCCCTGCTGGTCAACCTTGCAGGGGCCGCATGCCTGTGGGGGTGGGGCCAGAGGCAAAACATCAGCTTTGCACAGGAGGCGAAATGCTTCCGTTGCAGTTCAAAGACACATTCCAGGCAGCTGAAACCCCCAGGCAGGAGTGGCCAGAGGGTGTGGGGCTGAGGGGGCAATCTGGCCTTGGGAGAGTCCCCAGGGTCAGATAGAGAAGCTGGAAAGCCATGTTGACCCCTAAGCCGGGGAGTCCTCGCCCCTGTGGTGGGGACTTTAAGAACAGCAGCAATCCTTCCTCTAATGTGCATTTGACGTGTGTTATTCCAGCCATGTGCAGCTGAAGGCAGGCTGGGTAAAACTGCAAGTCAAGCTCCAAGCAAGGCAGGGGAGCTGGAAAGCTCTTTTTGCAGTGGTGCAAAAACATTTCTCAAGCTTTTGGCCTTGCTTGGAGCTTGACTTGCGCAGTTTTAACCAGCCTGTCCTCAGCTGTGAATAATAATAATAATAATAATAATGTCAGGGAACTGCCATCGGAGAGTCAGGTGGTGGAAGGGCTCAAGGAGGCTAGGAGACCTTCAGATGCGGAGGAAGGAACCAGTAGGGGGAGAGGGAGAGTTCCTGCAGAAACTCAATCGGAGGAATGGCTCCAAGATGTTTCCAGTGAGAACAGCGGGGAGGGCTCGGGACCTCCGCTGGGGACGCCCACTCCACGGAGGAAACTGTCACGCAGAGAATCCAGAAGGAGAGTTTCCGTCAAGGAACTCTTATGTTGGCGTAAATTCCGGAAGCGCCCACTGACGGATTCTGCCAGCGATTGAGGTAGCCATGCACCCATGGCTCCGCGGACTGGGAGAGTTTAGGAACTGATGGCAAAACTTGGAGGGCTTAAACGCTTACGCACGAGCAGCCCCCTTTTCCCATTACAAATAATAATAATAATAATAATAATAATAATAATAATAATAATAATAATAAATTTTATTTATATCCCGCCCTCCCCAGCCGAAGCCGGGCTTAGAGCGGCTAACATCAAAAGTATAACACATTAACATAAAATCAGAAAATCAATTAAAATACATCCTCAAATCAGATCAGGATCAGAATAAAATTCAATCAGATGGCAACCTGCATGCCTGCTCTTGGCATGCCTGCTCTGGGTGTGCTGAGAATGCTCTGTGTCCCTCACCCACTAGTCGGGGGGGGGGGCACCAAGGAGCATGACAGGAACGCTACAGGTTTTATTTTTCAAAGGATGGAGACTCTTCCCCCCCTTTCAGATTGACACAAACCCTATTCAGTTTTTCAAGGATGCTCCAGAAATGATTGTGCTAAACAGTCCCGAAAAGGAATGAACTTCAGAATGAAATGGTCAGAATCATTTTAATGTGGGCAAGGGTGGGGAGAGATGTTTAAGGTTCATAACCAAGCCCAGAGGATCAAATAAAAGTTCTACATTCCACATTTAATTCTTTTATTTAGAAGCAGCTACTTGTTAGTTCAAAGTCTAGAAAATGGTTGCTGCTCCTTCTTGTAGTAAATCCACTTTGCCGTTGTAAATCCACTTTGCAGTTCCTCCTTTGTGCAGGGGCTGTTCTGGTTGCTCACAGTCTGAATCTGTTGCATGTGCTATTTAATCAGCACAAATTTTTAGAGGATTACAGTTATTGCATAAATGAGGAATTATACTCCCAATGATTTGTCAGCTTTTAGTCATAGAAGATCAGATTCTCCAGAAATGTGATCCCCTGCTGGGGATAAGTGCACTCAATTGAGGTTTTATTCTGATTTATAATGAATGAAGTCTGCAACATGTAATGCAACAAGGATGCCTTTCATGATGAATAAATAAAATGGAGGAGGCGGGCATCCCAGCAGCACATCACAGGCACTTGAGGCAAGTTTCCACAAGTGGCACAGACATCTGTATATGGGAATAAGTCTTTTTTCTTGGGTTAGTTACAGGTCACATGCATTTGATCTCAAAGAGAACTTTGGGTTAACCTGAAGTCTGATAAGACATGGATTCAAATCTGTAATGAGAAGCTTAGAGAGTACCGTATTTTTTCCTCCTAGAAAGTAAGGGGAAATGTCTGTGCGTGTTATGGAGGGAATGCCTATGGGTGGCGGGGGGGATCTGCTGCAGTCGTGAGCAGAGGATCCATGGTTCCCCTTCCTTCCCTCCTCCGTGGCTCGCTTTGAAACAGCAAAGTGGGAGAAGAGCCGCTGAGTGGGAGGAGAGAGGGACAGAGAGCCTGCTTGCTTTAAAGGAGCAAAGCGGGAGAGGAGAGGAGCCGCTTACATGAGTGTAAGTGGCTCCTGTCCGGTTGGCTCCTTTAAAGCAAGCAGGCTCTCTGTCCCTCTCTCCTCCCCACTCAGCTCGCTAAATAGCATTATTAGCAGCATCCTTCTCCACACACCCCATGCGTGCTCCTTGTCCCTTGAGTGCTTTTCCTTCCCTCCCCACTTAAAACGTAGTTACAAAGCATGGATCCACATGGATCATCAGGATTTTTGCATTGGGCTACTCCAAACTCACTGTCAGATCACATGTCTGTGGCCACAGAATGAACCACAAAAATCATACATCCACTGTTTCGTTTAGAATATTTTTTTTCTTGTTTTCCTCCTCTAAAAACTACGTGCGTGTTATGGTCGGGTGCGTGTTACAGAGCGAAAATTACAGTAGTCTTAATATAGTTTTATTCAGGAATAACATGTGTTTCACCTGGGATTACTTCACTAGGAAATGATGTTTTAGGTTTCTAGAAGTAACAAGAGCAGTGCAATTTGCTTTGAAGGTTTGGAGCAAGGGGCTGCCGGGCTGCAGATTTTCTGTTGTCTCTTCAGCAATTGTAGGCCGTCTTCTCCTGGGTGATGTGCTGGCTTCCTCAGAGCCTTCTCTTGCTGCAGAGCCATCCCAGAGCATACGTGGCGGGGGCGGGGGCGGTGGCAGCCTCCTTCCAGTGCCCCCAATTTTGGAGATGCCAGTTTTCTTTCCCACATATTAGAGCTGTAAGTTCTCAGGGGAGGATTTCATCTCAGCACTATTTTAATATAGACATTTTTTAAATCATCAGACAGTAGTTTTGACAGGTTTGTGCTAGATCATGAAAGAATGCAGTTAATCACTAAAGTATGTATTTATAACAGTGAGTAACGAAGCAGAAGACACAACATTCTCACGGCGAATCATTTTGGCTTCTGTTGCTCTGACATGAATCAAAGGGTGCTGCTGCTGCTGCTGCCTTGGCAGAAGCCAAAATGTTTTGCTGTAATAATTTAACATCTACTTTGTTAGCTGCTGTAGTTTATGAGAGAGAAATAGCAAATTAGGAGTTTGTCGAAGGACAAAAAGTCCTTTGTAAAACCTCAAAGGTCTCTGTGCCACAGAATGCTACGTTAGTTCAGGGAGTGGGGTTTGAGAAGGGAAGGGGCCTGGAGTGGCTGGAAGCCCAAGCTGAAGGTGCTGCACACGGCAACGTTTTTGGCAGGTCTTTGGTGTCAATACTGTTCTCAATTAATACTTAGTTTTTGTTTTCTTCAGCCCAGCAAAGAAGATGCTGCTGACTAACTTCTGTCAGATGAAATCAACCCAGAAACACCAAGTCTTGTGAGTAATGGTGGGACAGTCGCAAGAAGCCCTTCTGGGCAGCAAAGTCAAAACCTGCCTTGCCTTAAAATAGAAGGAAGATGCCATAAGGGCCAGTGATGTGGCTCTTCTTCACCATGGTGTCGTCAAGTCATGCTCCTCTGCGCAACCAGCAGCAGAAACAAACTCTGAAGTAGCAGCATGGACACCATCCCATAATTTCCGAGGAACTCTGCTGCCACCTAACCATCCCAGCACCCCATGTTGGTGCCTTCAATGCATGGCAAAATGTGTGGGGTTGCTCTCACTCTCCCCCCCCCCTTTCTTTCTCCAGATAGGCACATCCCCCATCCAAGGCAAAGGAAAATTAAATCCCACAGAGGGCACTTCATTACAGAAGCAATTTCATATTGCTTCCCCTAAACTTCTCTGCTGATGATCAGGGCCTCTAAATCACAGCTCCCCTTTTGAAAACAGCAGCTGAAGAGAGACCGTGGTCTCTTCCTGGGTGTTGGGATGTCATCTGCTTCTTCAGAACCTTCCATGCCTTTAGACGTCGGACTGAGTGAGTCCCTCCTGCTGTGCTTTTGCAAGAGGTTTGGGCAAGTCCATTTGTCCTTGGGAAGTTCTCAGTCTGTGTCTCACTGATCTGATGACTCACTTGCCGGGGGCCAAGGGCTCTGCTGCGTAAGTGGGCTTTGCTAATGCAAAATTTGGCAATTTGCCTTGTTCCTCTTGGGTATTTTTGTTCACTGATTGCAGGGGATAGGGGTGGGCACTTCCTAAGAATTTAGCCAAGGCAGCGCCAATATCCTGTTCTCTTCTCCCCCCTCCCTCTTCTGGCAGAGTTCTGTAACCTTAGTTCTGTTTGTGCCAGAGAAAAGTCGACAGGTCAGGAAAATGATTGTACTCACCGACGCAACACCATCCTGTTTATCCAAAGCAGCTAATTTGGGAAATGATAATGTTATGCATGCAAGAGGAATAAAGGCTAAAATGTTAACTGAAAAAGACAAGGCATTCCAGGTCCCAGAGACGAGGGCTGCGTTCATAAACTTTTATTGCATTAGCCAAAGGCCAGGGCATCAGTAGGGGTATGTACCAACAACAAAAGTTGGTTCAGCCCCCAATTTGGTTCTTTGGAATCAGGAAAAAAGGGAATCATGTTCTCCCCTGATGTTTTGTGAACAAATGTTCTGAAAATTGCATACATAAGAGAGCTTACCTTATCACTGGATAAGAAAACTGGCAAACTGCCGTGAAATATGCCCACCATTTTTTGTGGAGGCAAGGGGCTTTCGAGGTAAAATCAGTTCCTCTGATGACAACTTTGCCCTGTTAGTCACAACGATCTCTCACGTAACTCTCCCAGTGCGGGGGTTTCTTCTTCCTTCCCTCAGCATTCCACCCTGGCGTTTTCCTTATATGATAAGCTTAATTCTGCTTTTAGCATGTGCTTGTCTGCAGTCGCTTTTTGACATCTGAATTGCCAAGCCCCACAAAGTGCTTCAAGGGTTCCAGATCCTACTTCACCTCCAACAAGCCCCAAACCTTTTTGAGGTGCCACACTTCATCTTGGATTCAGGATTTGTCTGAATTCAGTGCACACCCCTACTGGATAGCACATATACTCCTTGAGAGGCTTGCAGAATTACAGAACTGCCCTTAGCTTCAGTAGAGCTGCCCAGTAGTGTTGTTTGCATAAACACATGTAGCAACTGTACGCCAGCCTAAACTCCATTGTGCCTGGCTAATATAACTTGGATTCTTGCAAATTCAAGCGAGATATTATAATGAGAGCACTGGAGGTAGGATTGTGTTTCAAATAAATCCGGAGAGCTCTTCTGCTCAGAGACATACCGGTAGCTCAGAGGGCCCATATTTCCTCTCTCTCTCCCCCCCCCCTCCTTTTAAAGTTTAAAACGTTAAGCTTTTCTTGGCTTATAAGGCAGTTAAGCACTGCAGAGCCCAGAGCTGATAAGACCCTATCCAAGACCATCTTCATTTCCCTATAAATTAACAAATGCACATTTTGGGCAATTTTTTAAATTTATTGCTACACTTTTGCTCTTACTTCTCTCTGTGAAGAATGCTATTGCCAGATACAGTGGTACCTTGGTTTGCAAACAGTCTGGTTTGCATACATTTTAGATTACAAACATGTCAAACCCAGAAGTGCGTGTCCTGGTTTGCAAACTTTTTTAGGATTACAACCCCCCCCCCTTTTTTGGATTACGAACAAATTGTTTTTGGAGGCCCCATTGGCAAAAGAGCGCCTTGGGTTACAACCTGCTTTGGTTTACAAATGGACCTCCGGAACGGATTATGGTTGTAAACCAAGGTACCACTGTACATGACACACTCCTGATTTTATTTTACTTTTCTCAAGCCACCCTAGAAGCAAAGCCCTGGTTTACAGTCTTTCATCAAGTAATTCATATTCAAAGGAATAGGATGAAAGGTCCTATTTGTGAACTCCTGGTTCTGCCCTCTGCACAGCTTCAAGGAAAGGGCTCTATCTAATTGAACTAAGACTGTAGTGGGTATGTTATGCTATTCCCATAGAATAAGTTTGAGTCGTTCAAGGAATATGGAAGACACACTTGGATATGAGCATCTTCAGGTGTTGGGAGTCCTGCTGTTTGCACGTGACTCTTCCTCGTGAGCTCTCTTACACTGACCCCCATAATTCACACAGCGGATGTGCCTAGATGACACCCTCCAGTTTATGCCTTTTTGTTCCCTGGGGTGTGCTAGAAGTTTAGTCAGAGCCAGGTTAGGTTAGCCCCACCTGAATACAGTGAGTTACTTCACTCAAGGACTGGTAGTAGAGTGGTACCTCAGATGTCGAAAACATTCGGAAACCAAGGCGCAGCTTCAGATTGGCTGAAGGAGGCTCCTGCAGCCAATCAGAAGCCACGTCTGATGTTTGGGTTCCAAAGAATGTTCGCAAACCACAGCATTCAGGAGCCAAAACGTTCGACTCGCAAGTCATTCGGGATCCAAGGTACAACTGTACTTTTAACTTGCCTCTTGTAATGCTAGCCTATCATCTGATGCATTTTCTCCCTTTTTTCTAGGATGCAGGAAGTAGCACAGTTTCACAAGACTATATCGGATCCTTTGTTCAAAGCTAGCCCTTTGACAGTCCTTGGTGAGCATCTTTCCAAAAGACTGCAGCTGGAGAGGGAGGGAAAGCCATTCTGACATCATTGCTGAGACTGAGAGCACAAGAGATTGGATTCTCGCAAACACACTGCATGATGACCTTACATGCCCAGTATGCCAGCATAACTTGCAAGAGTCCACAGGATTATGACATTCAGTGACCTTGTTTTCCGCCAACAGAAATAAGGCTGCCAAGACTGATGATTGCCAGTACTTGCTGCAAAGCTGTCTGCTGTTTTGCTAGAAGCTCTTGAGGGTTGTTCTCGATTCCCACTCTGTGCTATATCACGCACCAAATGTTGTTTCTCTTTTCTTTCCATAGTTCCTATGAAGTATAACATCCTCTCCTCTAGGGGTAATGCAGCATTTGCATCATTCTCCTGAAGTTATATTTAATAGAGATTAAGTTGCTCCTGTTTCCATGAACAATGCAACTGAAAAATATCTGTCCTTGTTAGTTTTTGATACTGATTTGGCAGGTGCACAATGTAAAGTTTAGTTTTTCTACATAATAAATATTTTCCCCCGTAGTATGATGTTGTAAGATAGCAGTAATAAAGGGAATACCATCCTAATTTTTCAAATGAAAAATGATGAGTAGTGAAACTGACATGGGGACAAATAGAAGAAGATGCCTTCACCCTGGTACGGTTCCCGTTTATCACATACACAGCCTAACAAGACAACAAAAAGAATCCACTGTCAGTATATAAATCAATCTGGCTAACCTGACCCCAAAACCCACACACACAAACAAATCTCACTACAGACAACCAAAGACAACCAACCACACCTAGGCCACCCCAACCTCTCTCACCACCAAGGAAATATAACAAGTGAATAGTAAGAACCCACACAAGTGACGCCGACATAAAACCCCACACATACACAAAGTAGAAGAATAGAGGCATTGCCTCCCAACCCCACCCCACTCACCAATCCCCTCTTTCCCCCTCTTTCCTTCCCAACCTAACACTAATGTCTCACAAGAAATGAAACTGATCTGTAGAAAACACAACTTGAAAAAAGAGACAATGTACACATTTTTGTAAACTAAGAAATCTTTAATAGTTTTTTTTTTTAAACAAACATAACATAACTGGAGAGTGTGTTGTGGTACAGCGGCACTTGACCATCCAACCTGAGCTAATGGTAAAAGAATAACTTGGGTGGGGGAGCTTTTCTCCTGCAAGGTCATCCACCCAGGTATTTTTAATGCACGCCAAAGCTGGCATCCTCCTCAAGGACAAAGTCCTGGAAAAAAATCAGTTTTTCACACAGATATAGCATTCAGCTAAAGCACCACCAGATTTGATTTGATTTCTTTTTGGCAGAGCAGCCAGGTTTGCTTTGGCTGGGAGGAAGAACATGAAGGGGGAGCACAATGTACAGTCCCATCTTCATTAACCCCTTAGGATACCAGTCCATGAAACTTGGTTTTATTATTATTATTATTGGTTATTCAGATATACTACTAGTTTTGGCTACAGTATATTGTCAAACAAATAATCATTCTTATCTGAACACAAAGCAAACTGTAAAGCATATAATAAATTCTTAACACAAAACAAACCACAGGTGTATAGTACCTTGGAAAATTATACTTGGGGCACATCATCCAAATTCAGTAATATAATTGAAATCAAAAACAGAATCATAAAACCCCACCATGCCAACATGACTTGTCTTTGAGTAAATAGCACATGTATGACTTGGCTTCTTGAAAATGAAATCTGCAGACCATGTCAAGAAAGGAAAGCCAAATGGCTCAAAATCTGCTTTGGTTCACCTTTCCTTACATGTACAACATGTTGCCCTCCAGATGTTGAGAACTCTAGCTCCCATCTTCCTTGACCATTGGCCAGACTGGATGGGGCTGCTGGGAGCTGGAGTCCAACAACGTCTGCAAGGCACCAGATTGGCTGTCCCTGCCTTAAGATGACAGCCAAATTATAAAGTCAGGTAAATCAGGATGGTGAAGCAAAGAACCTGGCTGAAGGTCTCAATTCCTCAAGGAGTAACAAATGTTTGAGATACTGCGGAAGGGCAATTCATTGGATTAAAAATTAAAAATAGGACCTGTGGCAATGAAAGGGAAAATTAAAAATAAGGGATAAATCTACCTTTTGGAATTCTTTGCGGCAGGAGGTATTGTTACTAAAAGCAAATAGGGCAAGAATAAAATTATTCATATAATTAATATCCTGTCTCTCACAAAAGAGCAGCAAACATCACTGTGATAAAAATGCATTTTTAAAAAATAATACTTAAAACATTTTAAAACGTTTTAAAACAAGTATAATAAATGAGTAAGTTATAATGTCAAAACAATGCAAAAATTAAAGCCAGAGCTTTAATTGGGCAGGGGAGAGAATGGAGGCACCTCATTCCCATGTTTGACAATATATTATCAGGCTGGTATGTTAAAACATTCAATGACATGGTTCACTCTAGACAAAGTGACTAGATTTGGGGAACATGATCTATCCACACACCATAAATATATCCTTTGGTATTAGACCACAGGAGATCCGAGGGCATGGGGTATTTATAAATGTAAATTAAGCCCTGGTGTGTCGCCTTGCACAGCAATTTATTATAACAAAGAATGGGAAGAAAAGCAGTTCTTGGGGGACTTACAAATCTGAGAAGCCCAAAGTCAGAGATCAGAAATTTATTGGGGAACGGTCTAATAAGGAGTTACCGGTAGATTGTTACTAAAACAACCCTCTTCTGTCAGTACCTACAAATTCTACATTTAGACAGCCCTATTGTTCTTTTCAGTGGCTTGGTTGAGCAACAACGTTAAAAGGTGGCCCAGGGAATAAAACTGAATGCTATAACCCTAAGGAAATGCCATCAACACACAGTCTTACCACCCCATTGTTAAGATTTTGTTGGTGTTAATGGTGATGTTGTTTAAAGTCATAGCATCCAATCTTATTTAAGCACCCTGGCAAATATTATTTTAAATGAATGACTTGGTTTTTGTGTATGTCAGATTGGAAGTAAAGATTGTCCTCAGGGCCAGCCCCAGACGTAGATCCCAGCCCAGAAGCACTTGCACAAGAGGAGTGTGTCATGCCTATCCCTCTCCAGCGCATGTCTGCCACACTGTCCCCTGAGGACCCCAGCTCAGCAGCCCTAGCAGAGCCACCGTCTCGCCTGCTCCATCAACAGCAATGCCTGCGAAAGCAGGTGGGCTCCTTGAGCAAGTCGCTGAGACAGAGCGGCAGCTGCTGAAAAATAATGTTTTGGGCTCTGCTCTTATCAAGTCTTCTAGCTGAGCGCTGCATGGAGCTGTCCAGGCTGCCACTGAAGCCTGCCTTTCCCTCTGCACTCATGAGGCTGTGGCTCAAAACACAACACTAGGTGTCTTCCTCTCCGGAGCAAGTAGCTCCCTCATAAGATTCAGAGATTGTGTGTATCTAGAGTCAAGTAGCCCATGCTGAGCTCTTGCTGGTCAGGTAAAAACTAAACAGAGTAGAACAGCTGTTCCCAGTCCCCTCTTTTCTGAGCAAACTGACATCATCATCATCATCATCCTTCATCCAATGATCCCAGGGCAGTTCAACTATGATATGTAATATGTAATGAAGGTGCCAGGAGAGCCTCTTGTGGGAGAGCATCCCACAAATGGGGAGCCACTGCAGAAAAGGCCTGTTGTCGTGTTGCCAAGGCATCATGGCATGGGCACTGTGGAAACCAACCCCGCATCATTAGGGGTTTTGTGATAAAGTGCAAGACAATTATGGTATGCAACAGCCCTCCTGATGAGATGGTATCTGCAAAAGGCCATCAATTGGGCACCGTATTTTTCGCTCTATAGGACGCACCCGACCATAAGATGCACCTTGTTTTAGAAGGGGAGAACAAGAAAAAAAATTCTCCCCCTCTCTGCTCAGCACCCTTTCAGCAAAGAGGCAGGAGAAACAGAGCCCCTTCCATTTCACCTCCTGCTTGGCTGAAGGAACGCTGCACAGCTTTCCCTCTCTGCTGAAGCCAGGAGTGTCTTGCTCTCCTGGCTCCAGCAAAAGGAACCCGAAGCCTTTGGAGCGCAGCGCGAGTTCCCGCTGCACTCCAAAGGCTTTGGGGATAGCCGCCTGAAGCCTCTGGAGTGCAGCGGGAACTCGTGCTGCACTCCAAAGGCTTCGGGTTCCTTTCGCTGAAGCCAGGAGAGTCTTGCTCTCCCAGCTTCAGCAAAAGCAACCCGAAGCCTCCGGAGCGCGGAGGGAGCCCTCCCTCTGCACTTCAGAGGCTTCGCGTTGCTATCGCTGAAGCCAAGGAGCCTGCATTTGCTCCATAGGACGCACACACATTTCCCCTTAATTTTTGGAGGGGATAAAGTGCATCCTATAGAGCGAAAAATACGGTATATAAAGGATGACACAATCTTTCAGGTGTCTTGGTCTTGAGCTGTTTAGGGCTTTATACCCCAAAGCCAGCACATTGGACATAGTCAACGCAGTTCTTTCAACAGCGGGGTAATGTGTTGGCGATACCCTGCCCCAATGAGCAGCCACATTTTGCACCATCTGCAGTTTCTGGATGGACCTCTAGGCGAGTCCCACAGAGTGCACCGCTGTAATCCAGCCTGGAGCTTAAATCTCATGGGCAACAGTAGACTGGCAACTTCTGGGGAAGAAATGGCAGACTGGACATTGACTGCTGGTGCTCTTGCCAGCAGAAATAATTATGCAGTGATGAGAGGTTATAAATACATCTTGATTGCCATTTAATTGTGATTTAAGAGAGGACAAAGGGTAAAGCCTCACATGCTCAGAAGGCATTCATCTTCACACCAGGGGAACAAACCTGTGGGCTTGGGGAACTGTCTAGAGCTAGGAAAAATCTTCAGCCCGCACACTGCATAATTGCCCTCAAATTAGGGCTTCTGGTCTGCAAACCTCCTTTTAACTATTACTAAGACTGGAAATGAATATGAATTGGATTTTCTATCTGTCAATAAAATGGCAGCAGGAAAGAAGCAAGCTTCTGGGCGATAAAAGAACATTACATAACAGCCTGGAAGGTGTATCAGAAAGCCAACAGTGTCCTTCAGCTCTCTATATTGGACAAACAGGCCAAACCTTACGCCAAATAATAAACGGACATAAATCGGACATCAGGAATCACAAGACAGAGAAACCAGTAGGAGAACACTTCAATCTCCCAGGACATTCTATACAAGATCTCAAAGTAGCTGTTTTACTACAAAGGAATTTCAGAAATAGACTGGAAAGAGAAGCTGCTGAATTGCAACTTATTACCAAACTTAAAACCATGGAGACACCTGGTCTGAACAAAGACATTGGATTCTTATCTCATTATACATGACAAAGCCATTTTTCACCTTCTCACCCCTTGCTTTTTCCTGTAAGACCTATTGCAGTCATTAAGAGTCGTCAACAGGCTCATCACAGCTATCTGCCAATCACCCATTCCCACCACCCTTCTGAGTAATACCCCTCCCCACCTTCTCACTATATAGAAGGGTCTGGTAACTTCTGTTTCAGTGTATCTGAAGAAGTGTGCGTGCACACGAAAGCTCATACCAAGAACTAACTTAGTTGGTCTTTAAGGTGCTACTGGAAGTAATTTTTTTTGTTTTGACTTAGATTGATTGATTACCTTGAAAAATGTTCAATAGCTCTGAAGTTGCTTATAACCTTTACTTTATGTTATTCGCAATTCTCCATCTCTGTTTGTGCTGAGTTGACTGAAAGCAAAAGCTGAATTTTATCTATGTCATACGTTCTGGAAAGCGGAGAGTGCCAGTCAATCATGGCAATATGGAATGCTTAACTGATTCTTGATCTTTTACAATGACTGTTCAAAGAACAGCTATCAGAGCTAAGAGATGAATTGTGTGGAATGTCCAGGCAGACTGGACTACATATAAAACAGATGAAAAAATGTAGAGAAACTGCAGAAGAAGACTTGAAATTACTTTTACCTAAACACAAAGAAACATCAGGTGGGAAATGGGAGACAGCTTTACAGCGGTCTAAAGGTGTGAAAGCAAGCAAAGGAAGCTGATGTAACATCAGAAGAGATAAATGAAATTATGACCAAATTATGATGACTACAGAGGGTAGAGAGTGAAATGAATATCCAAGCAGAAATAGCATCTCGTCTCCTGGGGAAAAGTGGGGGAAAGAACTTTTTTCTTAACTGGAACGAATCATAACTGACTGGAAACAAGGATGTAATATGATTTAATGAAGATGTAACAGGCAAATAAGTACGGACTATTGTATTATTAAGATATGTTAGAATTCCAGAGGAGAAACCCATCACGACGAAACAGAGAAAGACCATTTTGACCCCTGAAGATAATAATAATTGAAGAGCTCTTTTGGACTTTTTGCATGGAAAAGGGTGAATTTGAGATGCCTAGAAGGGAACGTTGAGAAAAGGCCATCTAGAAGAATGAGAAAAAGCTGGATAGCAATACAGCTAGAAATTATCCTAGAGTGCATACTCTAAATATTTGGAATAATTGTTACATACATAATTAGCAGACAGAGAATCAGAAGACTCTCTTTCCCCCCCTCCTTCTTATCTTCCTTTTTGTCTGATTTTAAACCCTTGATAGCTCTCTCTTCATTCTATTTACATGTATGTTTTGCTCTTTGAAGATTGATATTTGGGTTAAATGAAGCTGCATACAGAGAGAATATGGATCGAAGAGGAAGGGACCTGCCTGAGAGGCGGGCCAGAGAGGTTTCTTCAGGTGTGGGGCTGACAGAAGAGGGGGAAACTCCCAGGTTGGGAGGATTTGCTCTTCCGTATGTGGAATAAGGCTCAACATATCATTGTGGTAGAGGGCTTGGTATTCAATATACATATAGGGTTTCTCTCTCTTATTCATATTCTTATTTTTCTCTTCTCCCTGTTTTGTTTTTATTCTTCTTTAGTTTGGTTTGGTTTTTATTGTATCTTTTGTTGAAAACTCTCAATAAAGTTTAGTATAAAAAAGCAACAGTGGTCAGGCAATGCTAGGCCAGAAATGGCTATACTGTAGTTCTTACCAGCCAAAACTGCTATAAGGCATTTCGTACAGCCAATGAGGTCACCTGAACCTTGTTTAATTATATTATATATTAAATTTGTATACCACCCTTTATCCATAGGGCAGTTCACAACATAAAATTACAGTACACAAGACACATAATAAAAATAAGAACAAAAACAAACCAATAATCCCCATTCTAGCACCCTAACTATAAAGCTGCTCTTTCAGGAAGAGTAAAACCTCATCCAAAGCAAGCAACTGACGAATTGCCTAGATTCAGACCCCCCCCCAAGGCCTTGCCAGGATTCAGGGTCAGCCCACCCCCATGTGCCAGCACGGCTCTATTTCAGGGTGAGGGGATTATAACTAAGCAGAATCATAGAGTGAGCTTCTTCTATGTATAATTTGATTGTGTGGGAAAGAGTACACAAACTACTCCATTGATATCTTGCAAAATGGCTCTACAAATGGCAGCACTCATGTTAAGTTCTGGGAAAGGAACAATTTCTCCATTATTTTTCTCTGCTCCAAAAGGTTCCCTGTGACTATGCAAGATGATGCAGCTTCATGGAGATGTGCTGGGCGCCCCTGAGTCCTTGCAGCTAAAAATAGCAAAAGCCAGCCCGCCTTAGTTTCTATAGAGACAACCCGCTGTCACGCTCAGAGTTGGGTTAGCCCATCAGTCAGAGCATCTCATGCGGCCACCACAATGAAGGGCCGTTGCCCAGACCGTTTGCAGGGTGGAAGCCGGCTGCAGCTCAAAGGCTTGCTGAGCCCTTCGTTAATGAGGGCTTTGGACTAATTTCCTAATAAAATGAACACTGTTGCTATTGTTCGTCACAACAGGAGAGCCTGTGCACTGTTAATTGTGTGTGTGTGGAAGGGGGAAGGGACACTGCCAGAGAAATCTGGAAAGAAGAAAAAGGTTAGAATTACCATACTGTTTTGCTGTGTGCTTCAGTGGCAGATGGGCAGAAGTTGCACATCTTGCGGCTGCCTTGGTGCAGGTGCTTCTGCTGCTGAGGAATCGCAGAGGCCGGCAGAAAAACAAACGGAGCTGATGCTGTGGGAGGAGGAGGAGAGGCTAAACAGAAGGAAGGATGAACAAGGAATTTGGAGGGAAATAAGCAAATGTGCAGCAGCCGCCACTGAGCACTCGGTAGCCACTGCAGTGAATCATTGATAGATGGATTTCATAAAATTTATATACCACTTGGTGGTAGAAAAAAAACCTCAATGCAGCTTACAAAAAAGATAAAACAATTTAAAAATCCACTACAAATTTCCAACTGTAATTTAAAACATACAGGAATTTAAAACCACAATAGAATAGATTAATATTAAAACTCATACGAACTTTCTAGACTTGTCTAAATATAACATGACATATTAAAGAACTATCATTGCTATGGATGCGTACACAGAGCACCAAACACTGGCCAAATCTAATCACGTCCTACCATTGTTTTTGAAAGTTGATGAGTTTTGGGTGTGGGCAGGATTTTCAGAAGGAAGCACCAACTCAGTGAGTTGACCAAGGTCTTTGTCTTTCCATTTGGCCTGATGGTTTGAATGTTCTCTCCATTAGCTCGTAGTAACTGTCCGCACAGATGAGGAGGTGTATGTCCACAGATGTTTCAAAAGTGACCTTTCAAGCACTGCCCACTTTCCATAGGACTAAAGACCCTTCCACTCCTATTGCCCTTTGCAGGGGCATGTGGCATGGAAAGGCATACAGGGGCGAGATATGGCTTTCCGTTTTATACAGTGTGGCATAAGTGTTTGTGAGAAGTCCCAGGACAGTGATGCTTCACAAACAAAAGACGGTTTGTTGTGGTCCCTCTTCAGGGCCAAGCAAAACAAGTGTGGAAATAAAGCAGGCTAAGATCTATAGTATGGGGCTACACTGTGGCCCCCACAGCTGCACTGGGGCCTGCTGTGGTCTTCCCAGATGCACACGGGGTCTGCTTCTCCTGCTCAAATCAGTTAGCAAGTAAACTACTATACATAGAGAGAGAGAGAGGTTTGCTGGAGAAATGTATTTAGAGGCCAGGCATACACCAGAGAGGATGTATGTACAATGATCAATACTAAAAGTAGAATGTGTGCGTCTGAATTGTGATCTACCACAGTTGCATTTAACATCTCGCTTCCATTGGGGTGCTACTTGACCTTCAGTCACATGGTGAAGGAAAACACTATCCGCCCCCCCCTCCAAACACACATTCGGCGCTGTCCTGATTCAGGCTTCTTCGTCTTGCCACTGAGGTCATAGGGTCCTTCATTAGGCAAACAGGCTATCCTTTCAAACCAGAATTTGGTTCTTCTCTTAGTCTTTCTCCTGAATAAAAAGCAGCAGCAATATTGGTGCTGGCATGAAACCAATTTGACAGAGCCCAACCCGTTTGCTTTCTCTCTCTCTTGGTATAATTTTCAGGAGGAACTTAAAAACATTCCTGTTTGCCCAGACATTCGATGGCTAAAAATACTGTTTCTCACAACTTTCTAGAGGGTGTGTTCCTAGTGTTGGGTAAACTGGGACAAATGAGGGATGCTGCTGGCTTACCACCCATCTTGCTGCCCTGCAGTCTCCTTGCCTGAGCTGACAGAGCTGGTCTCAGAGGTGGCGTTGAGGACAGCCAAACTGCTGGTCCTGGGGTCATGCTGAGGTGGTCGGCTCTGTGGTGACTCAGGCCCCGGGGCTGTCACAACATATCAAATGCATGTGGCAGGCCACACGATGGACCTTGTTTTCTCAACTGGGCTGGAAGAGGGTGATCTGAAAGTGGGGGGGTACCGACAGCAGTCCTTTGTCATGGTCAGATCACTTCCCGTTGTGGTTGACGTCCTTAGCACATTTCCCTCTCTACAGAATGGTTGGCCCTCGGAGGTTAATGGAGTAATTGCCAGCCAGTCCCCTTGATCTTTCCCTTGGTCAAGGTTCTCAAGTGGGTGGTCCTGGAGAGTGACTAGGAGAGTGACTAGCAATTTATGGGGTTTGACGCTGTCCACCAGGGGAGTAGGGAGAGTCAGGGCAGTCCAAGATGGAGGAATGCATGCCAGCTGGCGGAAGAAGAGGCTGTGGTTGTTTATTAAATTTGTATGTCACCCTTCGGATCTCAGGGCAGTTCACAACATAGAATTACAATTCAGCCCACAGATGGGTCTGTGGACTCCTCACTTCCTGCCCTACTGTCTCCTAGAACCAGCAGGAGCCTCGTTCTATTGTTTTATCACTTTGGTGCTTGCTGCCCTGGGCTCCTTTGGGACAAGGGGCAGGATGGAAAGTTAATAAATCCACAAATCAATAGGAGGGCAGCAATCTGCAAGCTCTCCTGGCTCTCTCAGCTAGTTCCCTCTTAGAGCAGGTTGTGTTTTCCAACCTTTATGTTAGCTGAGGTTTGATGTTGGAAGGAGAAATAGAAATGAAGCTTAACGTGCACAATAGCCCACATTTTGTGCTCTGCATTGGTTTCTTGGCAGCTGTTGTGGCCGTTAGTGAGCAGCAGATTCTGCCTTAGCAGGAGAATTGCCTGGGCAGGAGGGTTGGGAGACAAACTGTGGCCGTGATGGCAGAAAGTGGCCTCTTCAAACTCCACAAGTCCTAGACATATGGCTCCATGTTGGCAAATAATAAAAGCCCTATGCTAATACATTTTGTAGCTTTCAAAACACAGAAGCCTGATTTGTCTTTACAGCGGGGCATGGCCACATGGTATGTATGTTTGTGAGATAAATATTTGCTCACACAACGTTGGTGTGCTGTTATTCTGTAACGCAGGCTCCTGCTGCCCCTGGGATCAATGCCTCTGATTATGATGGTACCTTGTCCTTTGCAGCACCTGCCTCTTGCTTATTCATAAGGAACTTGAAGACAGGAAGTTCTTGAGAGAGACTGGCACGGGAGTTTGGGGCTTCCCTCTCTCAAAAACTGCAAGTCCTACTGTAGTTTTACTGTGCAAGCACATTCTCTGCTCCAAGGAAGGAGCTGGGCCAGCAACTGACTGCTCAGAATGTGCTTGTTCTGCTCAAACACTGATCTTGATCAGCTCCATCAATTTGCAACGAGATCTAGACAATAGTTACCTATGGAATAAGCTCCCATAAAAATCTTCAGTGGCAATTTTGCCTCATTTTGTTCCTCAGGGTGATGGGATTGCAGCCTGAGCAGGGACCACCTGGCTCTCTGCGGCCTGGTAAAGTGTGACCTTCCCTCCACCCCAAATCTCAAGCAGCTAATAGCTTCTTTTTCTTCACTGGCATCATATATGGTTTCCAAAAACCTTAGAAACTTAGCTGAATTTTATAATAAGCACTGTTTACTCACCAAGGACATAATAAAATAAGGAAAGACAAATGAAGGACAAATTTGAAGGAAACATGACGAAGGCAATAGTCCAGGTTTACTCTTCCTTTCAACTGCATTCTACCTTGCCAGTGGAAATGATAGTCTGGGGTGCCCACTTGCATTCAAATGTCCTCTCCACCTGCAGTTTAAAAGTAGGAAGCTTGGCAAGGCAACATTCCTAGAGGTGCTGTTCAGACAGTGCAAAGAAGACTGCAGGACGCATGTCTTGATTGAGACAGTGACATTTTCCAGGACAACGAACGGGACACCACATGGAGATGACGCACAGACTGTGCAGCTATTCCCAGCAGGTTGCAGACACATCTATGCAGATGTAATGCATTGCATCTGATTCCTGCATTTTCAATAAATCAAATTGTTTTAATTACTATTGCTTCATAGCTTGGCCTGCTTTTTTAGTTTAAATACATCTGTTTTCTGTAGCCTGGTTCTGAAGCTACCGCTGCCTGAAAACCTGCCATGACGGATCATTCAGAAGCAGCAGTCTGGCAAGCCAAGACGCAGCAGCGCTCACAGTCATTCTTGCCTGTCCTTGGAAGGGCATTGGCAAGGAGAAGGACGGACAGGGAGCAGCAGGGAGAAGGAATATGCTTCATACAGAACAGCGTCTAGCCTAAAGTGCCCTTCTGGAGTCTACCCTTCGTTGCTGCGCTGCAAGAAAACGCAACGTGTGTGCACTGAGCTTTATTTCAAATGAAGTTAAGAAGTAGTCATTTCTGTTATATAAAGACATAGTACAGAGATTAATCTAAGACTACAAAAGCTCTCATTTCCTTCTGTGAAAGGTAGAGGTAAGGATCCTGCTTCTCAGGGGTACTGGGCTGTATGGGGTGTTAGAGGAGGGGTAGTACCTCTGGTGAGGGATACATCGTGCTCCTTCTGGGGTAGTTTGACCACCTTTGGTCCCCACTCTGCACTCAGCTCTCACCTGCGGCTCTTAGAAGCTGTCTATATGCGACAGGAAACAGCTTATACTGGCTAAACTAGGTGAGGGGAGCCCATGGGTCTCACACCCTTGATAAGATAGGGACATCCCCAGCATGTGAAGACAGGCTCCAGTGGCTTGAGCGGACGAGACCAAGAGTGGGTCCAATGGTCAAGAATGGTTTCTGCACATGCTATAGAGGGAAGTGAGAGCAGATGGGTCTCATCCACTTGGGAAGGTAGCCCATCTAGGAGAAGGAAAACTCTGATCCTAACCCTCTGCTGCCACGTGGGATATCTTCAGGAGAAGAAAAGGCTAATGAGTAAACCCTACAAAAATCTGGAGTGGAGTCCCAAAGTCTGTTGGTTGGCACATTGTATCCCTCCTTCCCACAACTCCTGCAGCCAAGCTGGTGCCAAACATGTTATTCTGCTTTCCTTTGGACCACATCAGTGAGGCGAGGGGGGGTCATCTTGTCATGGGCAGCCCAGGACCTCTAGACACATGGCCCAAGCTTGTGCCCCAGGAGGTCACTTCAGTGCTGCTGACACAGAAGTTTGACTTCATCCACAGAGACACACTCCTTTCTTTCTTGAGACAGACAGATGCCAACAACATCAACAATACCCCAGCACTTCTACTTGCTTGGAAAAGTGGGGCGAAGTATTGCATTACTCTGCATGTATGTTTCTCCACTGTTTATACCGTATTTGTGATCATGTCATGAATCTGACACTTGTTGATGGAAGGCACATGATAAACCTGAAGCAGACATTTATTGAGAGAGTAGGAAGTACAGTAAGTCACCCAGAAGATTCTCTCTTCAAACTAACACATCCTGCCTAACAGATATTTTTGCTGCTCATGGATCCACTTATGAATAACTGGCAGACGTCAGGTCTGGTGTATAGTCACATCATGGGCACAGGGCTTTGCAGTCTCTTTACATTGCTTCCATGGGACAACGGAGTCATTTCCTATTTCCATCCATCTCTGGTTTAGAAGGGAGACCACAGACAGACGACATAGGACATGACAGATTTGCTGGGATCTGTGGTCCATCTACTCCCTATCTCATTACCAGTCATAAGACTCTCAAGGATTCTGCCACTTGGGGTGTGCATTGCCAAAGAACCAGCCAGCACTTGCAGCACAATGTGGTTACTGAAGGGCAGTAGTGCATTGGCACATAACCAACCTTAAACACAGCATTTTATTTCAAATAAAGGAGCCCAGAAATATACCCTTGAAGGAGGACATAACCCCTAAAAGTCTTTATGGCGATTCCTATTGGTACCACCTTGCTTAAGGTAAAAACTATACTTTAAAGGTGAACACAGAGTGCACTAATGCATGCTGCCAAAACTGCAGGTGCCCCTTCCCATCCCTGCTGCTGCTGCAGTGCCACAAGCAAAGTTATCTTCACATTTGGGGAAGCAAGGAAATGAGTGTAGCAAGTCCATTTACCTTTGCTGGGTGCATGCAGCCAGTGTTGACCAAATCAGCTAGCTACAATAATACATAGGCTGCAAATCAGTCCATTATACTGGAACCAGGGGCAGCCTAATACATTTTGGCACCTGAGGGAAACCACAAAATCCTGTCAGCATCTAACTCCTCTGCTCAGAGACCCTCACTGACTGCTGATTTGCTACCAGGCCAGTTCAAGGAATTACAATTAGAGCAGAAAGCCCTTAACAACTTGGGACCAGTTTCCCTGGGAGATTGCCTTACCACCCATGTACCCATCCGCTGCTTCGGTCAGTGGAACCGGAAGTGCCACAGGTGCCATATAAGACCCCCTCTGCATCTGTGGAGGATTCCTTAGCCTGACAGCGAACCTGTGCTTTGGAACTTCCTGTCTACTGACACCAGGCAGGCGTCTTCACTGTACTATTTTCTGCCCCTGGTAAAAACTTTTTGTGGATACACAACTTTTAATTTTTATTATTACTTTTAAGATCAGTCCCACCTTTTGTCCAAAAAGCTCAAGGAGGCGTTGGTGGATCTCCTTCTCCCCTTTTCACAAGAACTCTGTAAGGATAGACTGAGAGTGTCTGGCCAAGGTCACACAGGGAGTTTCATGGTTGAGTGGTGAGTGGTACTCTGGTTTTCCAGGTTCTACTCTATGTAGTAGCTGTAATAGGAATTTTATGGTCTTAGATATATGGCAACGTTCATAACCACACATACATAGATCAGCACAGGAAAGCCAACCTGGAACCATTTTGATTCCTAAACTGAGCAAATGTTTCTCTGCATGGTCAAAATGGAAAAGCTTCCCCATTGTCTCTTCCTTCACAAATCCTGTCTTAATCTGTGTTTGAATAAGGGTGTGAGCCTTATCATTACAAGACTGCCCAGGCTCCCCAAGGAATCCAATCAAGTAACCTGCCAGACAGGAAATAAACAAAGTGACAGGAGATAAACTGTGACAAGAGAAAAACAACATTTAAATTTCTGTGATGTAGGTGTGGTGTATCTGCAGGTGGTCTTGGGTTACACCCCTTATGTGATGTATGTATGATGTTTCTGGGGGTGGTCTTGATCTACAGGGTGGCAATTTCAAAAGTCTTTATAAGGCCTTGCGCGCCATTGTTCTGGGTTCCTCCTCCTCTCCTGCATGTGAGGGGAGCACCCTGTTGCAACAGATCAATAAAGATCAAGCTTACTAGCTGCTTTGCTTCTCAATATTCTCTGGTTGGCCTCTGTTATTTTCTCCTACCAATAGGGAACCTATGTAAGGACTCTATATGGGCTCTTGGATACCCCATAAGGGAAAAGGGCATATTTTTATTTACAACAGTAGCCATACATCATTTTCCACATTCTAGAAAAAAAGATGGAGAATAAGCTGGGGGGAAGGAAATAATGTTCCCTCAAAAGTCTGCAAATTTAGGTGGGCCCTTGTTAACTGTCCTGCGTGGCAACTTCTGTGCATTACTCAGAAGTAAGCCCCACAAATTCCAGGAGCTTAGTGAGTCATCTGAACCCAGGCTTCTGCTTATACTCTTTCCAGACTAACAATGAGCTGTAACCAAAAACAAACCTGAGGTCAATTTCACCCCCACAAATCAAAGTTTCTGCTTACTCCTCTTTAAAATAATAATAATAATAATAATAATAATAATAATAATAATAATAATAATATACCCTGTTGATCTGGTTGGAAAAACTTAAGATGTCTATAGAAAACGTAAGATGTCTATAAATATTCATACGGCATTCACTGTGATTCATCAGAAAACATTTTATTGCTTCACTGAAGTGGAATGAGGCAGCTCAATTCTTAACATGCAGGCGGATGAGGCTCTTAAATTAAACCCTTAAACAGCAACAAAAGTCTAGTTACAGAGTGAATGGCCAAATAAATATTCTGCAAGACTAGATAGATAATCCAAGGGGTAAAAAGACAGTTCTACCAACAGTACTGGGGTCAAACACCTCAAACACATTTGCCAGGATCCAAAGGGATATTTCAAAGTCTATAAAGATAGTCCCAGATTATTTTTAAAATAACGTTTCTTCTCACTGAACATTGCAAAACCAGGCTACTTCACAATCCTCTTTGCTCTGCTTCACAATTGAGTTGTCTTGTGACCAGCAAGGCTTCTGTTGAAGAAACATTTGCCGAAAGTGGCCCGCTGCCATGTAACTAGTTATGCAGTGCTTTGGATCCTGGCCATTAGCTGAAAGTAAATTATATTGATTTAATGTGTTTAGAATAAGAGAGCCTCTTGGGCATATTTAAAACCACATTAAGTACATGAAGCAAATAAACAACATTATTTGTCAGTCAACAAAAATACAAACATTGACAATGAGTGAATAGGTATATTTATTTGGAATTATATATCGTCATAGCTCTAACAGGAGGACAGATTACACAAACATTTACAGCTGCATATTGAAAAGCAGGACCAATCAAGGAGAGATGGATATTCCTCCCATCATGATCCCAATCTTACCTGCCTTTGGAGACAAGAAATTATAAATTACCTCCTATCTCCAGAGAATGGAGTCTTACAGAAGCAAAGATAGTGAATGGCATTGTTTTAAGTGCCTGCAAAAGCTGAAAGTAATAAGAAACAGCTGGAATAAAAGAGAAGTCCGAAGCTGTCATTTTGTGCACTCATTCCTGTCAGCAGGATTCTCCTTCAAAAGCCGGACGTGATACCCAGCAGAAAAGTACCACGTTTAAAATTTAAATCAACTTGGTAGTTTCAGTAAGCTTCAATTAAACAAGTTTTAAGACTGAAAGAATGAGCTAACTTTGCAAATAACAATTTAAAAGTACTTTGTTAGGAACCTGGATAAAAAAGCTTTTCTCATATAGGAGGCCTCAGCCCTGAGGACAGGTCTAATGTAAACTGAGTAGCAATAAGAATGCTGTAGCCTAAGAGAAGGTCATCGGAGATAGGAGCTTAGTGGCAGAATCATAGAATCATAGAGTTGGAAGAGACCACAAGGGCCATCGAGTCCAACCCCCTGCCAAGCAGGAAACACCATCAGAGCACTCCTGACATATGGTTGTCAAGCCTCTGCTTAAAGACCTCCAAAGAAGGAGACTCCACCACACTCCTTGGCAGCAAATTCCACTGTCAAACAGCAGAGCACGCTATCTAAATGGAAGTTAATGTTGTGAATTACAAAAGTACTATTCAGATGTGTGAAAGTGCATTGGGGAGAAGTGGGATCAGAGAGAAAGCCCTCCCCTCTACGTAAATTTTTTCACAGCTCCAGTTTGCAAACTGTAATGACAGGATTCAGCACTTGTAGGCCTTCTATTATTAATTGAGATAAGCCCAAGACCAACTTCTGACTCCCAACATGGGACCCATTTTAAGTTTTTATTTATATTTAATAATGCTAATAATGCACATTGTTAATCCTAAAATGGTATTTCACAGTGCAATAAAGTGTCACATTGCTATTAAAACAAAACTAGTGTCTGTCTTTCCTTTTGCTCTCACTCACTCTCTCTTTTCCATTGCCTGCTGGTGCCTTTTTCTCCCTGTCCTGTTACCTAGTGCATCTTTCCCAATTCTCTCTCTCACGAATTCCTCTACTCACAGCTTCTTCTACCTTCTCACTTAATCCACCTTCCTGTCTTCTCCCCGTCTACTTCCTTCCACCTGCTGCCGTTGACTTTCCTATAGGCACTTTCATAAAGCAAATAGAAACAGTTTAGAGTCCCTCTCCACTCTCCACTAAAATCTACTCCCACCACAGCTGGTGCAAAATGCAATGGCCAGAGTGCGCACCAGAACAAGACACTTTGAGCATATAACACCAGAGCCGTGGCTGGGTGATCTTGCGCCCCTGGCAGAACCATCAAGATTGTGTCCCCCAGCCACAGACAAATTGGCTCTTCTTTCTGCCTCTCCTCCAACTCCGCCCCCCACATCCATTCAATTCACCCTCTATTTAAAACCATTTCTTATTAGGCAAGAATCAATATTTATGGACATATTTTTAGCCGATTTTGTGCCCCCCCCCATTGCCTGCGTCCCTGGTGGGGGCCCACCTCACCACCCCCTAGCTACGGCCCTGTATAACACTAACCCTGTCAGTGGCTGCCCATTAGTTTTTGGGCCCAATTCAAAGTGCTGGTGTTGACCTCTAAAGCCTTACTCAGCTCAGGACCTCAGTACCTTAAGGGCTGCTTAACTGACCAGGACCCTGCAATTGTCATTGGGGTCCCTTCTCTATGGCCCCCTCCCAGAGAGATTCGGAGGGTGACAAGAAGAGAACAGGCCTTTTCTGAACTCCCCAGAGAGCTTTTCCTGGCACCATCGTGACATGTCTTTAGGCGCCAGGCAAAAACATTCCTCTTTACCCAGGCCTATGGCTATTAAATAATCAATGACCTGTGAAAGCGTGGGGGAGAGGACTGGTATTACGATGACTATTTCATTATTAGGCTGCCAGTGTGCTTTTTATTTATGTTTTTATCATGAATGTTTCGTCATGTGTTTCTAATGATGTAAACCTCCCTGGGATCTTTGGATACAGGGCGGTATATAAATTGAAAACTACTACTACTATAGTCATACACACAGCATTTCCCCCTTGTATCTCACCAGAACACTTGAGCTCGGATGCAGAGCCTTTGTGGGGCTGGCTGGGGGTGGTGCATGTAGTCTGGGATGTGAGGTGGCAACACTGCATGTCTAGGTTAAGCTGTGGAAAGCAAAGCAGAGGTAGGACGTGAGGCACGAGGAACTTGCTAACTATAAAGCAAGATGCCTACTATCTGGATGCCCCTTTTTGGTCCCGCAGAGAACTTTTCCCCTGGTCCAGTGCTACTGCAGGTTGCATTCAGTGGGGTGAGGATGTGATGTCCCCACTCGCTTCGACTCCCACATTCTGCAGCAGCACAGTCTTTAGCATATGCGCCACCGGGGTGCAAAGATCCGCCCAGCACCCCCAAATTTAGTTTAGCCCCCAAATTAACTTTTATTATGCTTATGTCTGACACCATGCTTATGCCTTATCTCTTGTTTACGAAAGGGAGGGAAAGGAAACAAACTTTTTTATTTGCTCATTTATTTACAATACACTTATACAACACTACCACACTTAAGCTTACAAGTATTGTTTAGGCACCTACTTAGGAGAAACATCAGTTGTGTCAAAGGTGCTGCTCACCCTGCTGTCGCATAGCAGTGCAGCTCAATACAATACGTAACACATTTTGATGTAAGAGTTAATTTCGCGTGCACGGCGCCGTTGAGAATGACAAGGGCTGTTGTTGAGTCTGACAAGAATGACAAGCACCGCTGCTGGTGCGGCACGTCTTTGTTAAATGAGTGCACAAAGTCGAAAGTCTTTTAGTGAAACAGTAGGTATACATTTCGGTAATACCTAGGTATATATGTATTTTGTTTTTCTAGCTTGATCAAAATTATTTATTATTTCATAACAGGTAGATAGTTAAGAGCTTAGGCGGCTTCAGCGGCTGGCGCTCCCCAGAATTCAGTGCCCGGGTGCCCTGCACCCCCAGGTAAAGACGGCCCTGTTCTGGAGGCACTGGGCTCCTTCCACCACTTCCTGGGCTCCCTGGCACTGCCATGGTGAGCAACCAAGAAGCCCTGCTGCAGCATCTGCTTCCAACATGCTTCTGCTTCTTGGAGAAGGGTAAAAAGCCATTGAAACAGAGAGTGAATAGAGCCCCCATATTATACAGAGCTCTCTTGGTAGACATAAAGCTATAGAAAGGTGGAGAATACGGTCAGCCAGAAACATGCATCTAATTGTAAAGGGGTTGTGCTTTTCTCTAGGCACATTGCAACCTTTGTGGATAAAACAAGTGTCTCATCAGAAGATTGTGTCCCATCCCAAATGGAGGGTCCCTTTGGTCTGGGCAACCTTAGCTGGAGTCCAAACTGTTGGCAATAGCTTTGCCCAAAGCTGGTGGCCTCACGACCCAACGGCTGAAGATCTGATATAAATCAAGGGACAGTTGACTTACGCTGTGCTGCATGGTACAGCGTAAATTATCATCTCCCCTCTCCCGATACACAGAGATTGCAACTGTGCTAAAGTTACATGAAGAGAACTTTTAAAGGTTGTCTACAACTGCTTGTCCCCATTGGATCAGGGATGGGGAACCAAGCTTCTTCTGCCCAATTTTATGCTGATAGGGGAAGCCTGGAGAGAAAGTTTAGGAAGGCAGGGTGAAAAAGAAACGGGGGTGGAGGGGGCAGTCAAGACAGACAGAATGGTGGAAAGCAGGGAATCCTTCTCAAGTCCATCACGTCTGACCTCTGGAAAGAGCAATCTGTTCCTCTCCAGTCAGAGAAAAGAGATGGCCTGGCATTTATAGGAACATTTCAAGGGGGGGGATAGCTTTAGGTTGTGGGTAAATAGCTAAATAATAAAAAAGTAACTTATTGATTAGTGTCAAAAGGATGTTAAAGGATATGTTGACGGTTCAAAGGGGAGTCGGGAGAAAACTTGCTTCACCAGTAAGCAATTAGGAAATAAAGCTTTGGTGCTCTGAAAGTATACAAAAGTTAACCGTGGAAAAGAAGAATGGACAGTATATGCTTGCTGCAAACAGTGAGATGATGCAACATTAGTTATGGGAGTGATCCGTCCAAATGTAACACTTTTAGGTCATTTTCAGCAGGAAAGGTTTAAGAATGGGTTTTATCTTGCCCCCCCCCCCGGAATGGCTTAAAATAGTGATTCACTTGGGTTGCATACCCTGATCTATGCATTTGTTGTTGAGAAGTGGCGCACATGGGACTCCCGGGCCAGATGAGAGGGACGTTGGCTTTGCCTCTTGGCGGTTTGAGAAGCATCCCTGACCTTTGCAGATGTCCACCCACTTCCACATCGCGCTCCTGGGATCGTGTGGGGACTAAGAGGCGAACATGTAATAAGTGTTGGAAATGTAAAGAAAAAGAAGGTTCATTTTTTCATATGTGGTGGGAATGTAAGAAGGTAAAGGGTTTCTGGGAAATGATATACAACGAATTGAAAAAGATGTTTAAATATACGTTTGTTAAAAAACCAGAAGCCTTTTTGTTAGGAATAACAGGAAGAGAGATAAAAAGATGTGATTATAAACTGTTTCAAGATGCAGTTACAGCGGCAAGAATACTAATGGCCCAAAAATGGAAGCAAGAGGAACTACCGACCTCAACTGAGTGGAGAATGAAACTTATGGATTATGCAGAATTGGATAAAATGACTGGAAAAATTAGATATCAGAAAGATCACAAATTCATTGAGGACTGGGGAAAGTTTACGGAATATCTGAAAACTGTATGTGATGAACAGACAACGCTAGTGGGTTTTAAAGAGGCTCTGTGATGAACCAAGGTATATTGTAAGAAAGAAACTGAGATGGAAGGTTATTATCAAATCGGCAATACTACATAGAAAATGTGTAAAGATATGAAAAATGGATGATTGAAGGAGGTACTGGTGGAAGTTCAAAAACTGTAAATTGGTAAACATGGTTGTCAAAATTATTTGTTAAAGAAAAACTTAATAAAATTTATATATTTATAAAAAGAGGCGAGTCCCTGGGGATCCCTGCAGGATAATCCTCGATTACGGGGAGCAGGGGGCTCTTCTGAGGGAAAAGCGGAGCGCGCGCTCCCCGCCAGAACCGAAAGGAAGACCCAGAGCAGCGGCTGCCCCCCTCGTCCCTCCCACGGGGCCTTCCGCCCCAGAGAGACCCTTTTCCCGCCCACGGAGAGTCTCCTCACGGGGTCCGGGGGGTGGGAGGGGGAGGGAGGCAGAGAGCACAGGGCGCGCACCCCCCAGCCACGCATGCGCGCCTCAGCCGCGCCTGCTGGGCGGTCCTTTCGCCATGGCTCCGCCCCTCGCGGCACAGGGCCGCCCGTCGCAGCGTCGTCCCGCGGGGCTGGCGCCGGGCGCGGCCACGGAAAGAGCCAGCGAGCGAGCGAGGAGCGAGAGCGCGCCCGCCCTCGGCTGACTGACTGACTGACTGGGCCGGCGCGGCGAGGGGCAGAGGCGGGAGGCTGCGCGGATCCGGCGGCGGGGAAGCGTCTCGGTGGTCGCCTCCGCCGGGCGCCCTGCGAGGTAGGCCACCTCTGCTCCCGCCTCTGCCGGGCCTCGTCCCAGGCCGAGGGGGAGCCGCGCGGCGGAGGCAGGTGCAGCGCCGCCGGAGGGAGCGGGGTCGCCAGGGAGCCTCCTCCTCCTCCTCCTCCTCTGCTGCTGCTGCTGTCCAAGGTCCGCCGCGCGTCTCCCGGGCGCGCCGTCCTCCGGCTCCCGCGGGCGGGGAGGCAGCCAGGCGAAGGCTGGGGCGGCAAAGCCCCTCGCCCGCCCCGCTGGCCGGGCCTGCGCGCCGCTCGCTCTTCCTCCACGCGCCGAGGAAGCGGCCGCGTCCACACGTGACGGCGACGCTTTCAGGCGGAGGAGGAGAAGCAGGGAAGGAAGGATGGAGAGGCCGCTTTTAATCCCCCAAGCTACCCGGTGGTCCCTGCAAGCAGAAAGCCAGCACCTCAGGGGGAAGGCGGGCGCGAGGGGAGAGTCCCACGGGCCTCGTTGGCCTTTTCCACTCGGGATCGGGGCCGCCTCGCCCCAGGGCGCTGAGCGTCTCGAAAAGCGGTTTGACTCCGGAGCGTCTCCTTGGGACCCCCGGGAGGCAGCTGGCTCTTGGCTTCTGCGCACCTGCTCTCCTTCTTCCCTACCTGTTTACATGGGGATCCTTTTCTCCTCGCTAGGGAGCATGTAAGAGCCTGAATCGCAGCTGATTCTAGAAATCTACACAGGATAGCTGATTCAAGTTGGGCGCTCGGTGACTATTGCTTTAGTCAGCAGCATGTTTGCAATATGGATTATAAAAGAGTAACAGTTGGTCAGATTAAATGTCTTGGTTCAGCTGCGAAAAAGATCAAAATGAGCTTAAAGTATTCAGTGTTAAAATTACTTTAACTTTGTTTAAAATAGGATTAAAATAGAAACATGGGTTTCGTTCATTTTCCTGAGGATAGATTCAAATAAACTCCAGTGCACCTACTACTGATGCCAATAAATATTTTGCTTCGGGGAAAGAGGGTTACAAATAGGGAGAATTCCCCTGCCTTTCATAGAAAACGTGAGCGCCTGTAAATACAGTGAGACAGTTACAGATAGAGAAAACCTTCTCAAAAGGTTATGGCCTTTATTAAGAGTGATTCCGGCTTTGGCATTAGCAGAAACAAGGACTCTTATGGTATACACAAAAAGCAACAAGAGAGGGGCAACTACAGCAACAGCTCAGAAATTGGGAAATATGAATTATGAATTGAAATACATGTATTTTGTAGAAATTCTCATAGGGCATTTCTTTGCTTCTTTTCTTGAGGAATATCAGGACAACAGGAATGTATTTATGTGTTTCTGTTTATTATGAAAGAAGTAAATCCAAGAGTTAAAGATTTGGGGGATATTGGTAGAGTGCAAAATTAATATAAATGTCTTGTTTATTTATTTATAATATTTATATTCCACCCTTCCTTGTGCCATTCAGGGTGACTAAAAACAAATAATAAAATTTAATAAAAGCCAACAACAAGCTGGGGACAATGACTATTTCTTTAGACAGCAGCATGTATGGGAGGCTTATATATCAGCATTAGAGTTTTTCTGAGTCTATAATTGTATTAAAATATTTCAGGGTAACAGAATACTTTCAGTTCTTTGAAGCTCAGAACGACACAAAGTGTCAAAATTTTAAATGTGAGATGAATGCTACTTGGGTGTGAGAAACTGTATTTTTGAATGCTCAGTGAGCATTCAAAATGTAACTGGAGTTGGGATGTTGAAAATATTACTCTGGCAATCCATTTGTATTTAGAATCTCTTACTTTCCAATAATTTCCTTGATTTTCAGGTAGATCTAAGTCAAGCAACCTTTCTTTGTTTAATGATCTCTGTGTCACTTACTCTGTGTTGCTTTCCATTCTCCACGTTTCTTTATCCATACAGTAGCCCTCTAGTCTAAAGTTGTTGTTGTTTAGTCATTTAGTCGTGTCCGACTCTTCGTGACCCCATGGACCAGAGCACGCCAGGCACTCCTGTCTTCCACTGCCTCCCGCAGTTTGGTCAGACTCATGTTTGTGGCTTCGAGAACACTGTCCAACCATCTCATCCTCTGTCGTCCCCTTCTCCTTGTGCCCTCCATCTTTCCCAACATCAGGGTCTTTTCCAGGGAGTCTTGTCTTCTCATGAGGTGGCCAAAGTATTGGAGCCTCAGTAGATCACTTTAATTCCTATTTTACACTTGCGAATCTAAGGGTGCAAAGTAATTTCTTGGCTATGGTCAAGTAATGAATTGTTGTTTATGTTGTTGCTTTTTGTTTTTGTTTTTTCAAATTACAAACACAATCATTTTACTTTTATATCACATTCTCAATAATTTTCCTAATTTTCCTAATTTGTTTATGTTGTTTTAATTATATATCACTTTAGTATTTCAATTAATAGAAAAATGACTCATAAATAATAATCCATGGTTCAGTGCTGCATTTACTGAGTCAGGCCGGTTCTAAGGAGAAGTTGGTTATAGGAGCCAGTGTCGTGATCTGTTGCAGGCAAAGCCTGGCAAGACATGAGGTGGGGAGAGGGAGTTTGAATCTTGGGACGATGGAGGCCCTTTGGGTGGGTGGTTCCCATGTCTGGGAAATTGGCAAATTGCCTGTTCTGGATGGGAGCTGCACTTCTTCCAAAGGAGCAATCTCTTCAGAGCAGTCTGTGTAGTTTGGGTGTACTCTGGGATACATCTTTGTCACTAGAGGCCTCTGTAGCTACATGTGCCTTTTAGCAGTTTCATCTGGTTTGCCAACTACATCCATTCCTGGGCAGGGATAACCTGACCACTGTTCCATGCACGAGTAACTTTAGGGATGGATTACTACAATGCACTCTATGTGGGGCTAGGTAAGGAAGCAACAGCTTGTGCAGAATGCTGTGACAAGAATACTGATGGGAGCTTCTGGTTGAGAACACAAGACACCATTTATTAAAACAGCTACACTGGCTGCCTATCTGCTGCTGAGCCAGGTTCACCATTATTTTATTGATTTTCAAAGCCCTAAGCAACTTTGATCCAGGATACATCAAGGTTCACCTGAACCCTTCTATTCTAGCTCGAACACCGAGATTATCTGCAGGAGTATATTTGTACGTTCCTTGAGTTAGTGAGGCTGATATGATAACAGTGAAAAACTAAACCTTTAGTGTAATAGGTCCACTCCTGTGGAGCACCCTGCCAATAGAGATTTAGCGGGAGCCTTTCTGCATTGCAGGTGGTTGGACTAGATGACCCTTGGGGACCCTTCCAACTCTACAGTTCTATGATTCTGTACCAACTTCTAAGCACCTGCTAAAACCCTTCCTATTCCACCAGACCTATGCAGGCAATTAAGAGTATATCCCCCGCAGTGGTCTGTTGATGTTTGTTTTAATTTCTTTTTGCTTTTAACATGTTTTAAACTTTTTTATAATATTATTGTTTGGTTTTGTTATATTGTTGCAAACTGTTGTGATATATCTTTATGAGATAGCAGTATATAATTTTTTTAAAAAAATAAATAAATAAATATATTGTATGCCATTTTCCCACCACATAGATGTGCTCAAAGCACCTGTTTTTTTCTTCTTCCCTGGTTGGCATTTGTCTATCTTGGGAAGCAGTGGAAGACTGCACCTTCAGGGGTGAAGTCAAACTGTTGGAGAGCTGTGGCTATACAGTCTGATATGGGAGAGACATGTTTTGTTGCAGCTGGGACAGATTAAGGTGTTCAGTTGTGTTGATGCAGGTGTGCCATGGTGTTTCTTCTCTCTGTGCTCCTGCCAGTGGTCATTCTTCCTCTGGTCTGTGGTGTGGATACACAACCTGACTGATTGTCTCAGGTGCTTGTGGTCATCTGCAAGTGTTTCCCACATGGCAGGGTTAATGCTGCCAGCCTTTATGTCACTTTTTTGACATCTTTGTAACACAGAGTTAGTCTGCCATTGGGTCTGGAGCTTGAAGTCAGCTCTCTGTAAATCACGTCCTTGGGAAGCCTGCCATTTTCCATTCTGTGGGCCAAACCAGCATAGATGTTGCTGAGACAGAAAGCAGCTAGCATCACGGAAAGTACATAGTAAAGAGTTTGAACCCTCATCACCGAAAGTTACTTTACATTACAAAACCTAATGGATGTTCACAGCTTGTGTTCATAACCATGGTTTGCAGGGTTAGCGTTGTAGGTCCAGTTCAATTTAATCCTCTTCATGTTTGTTTAGAAATGCAGCCAGTTACATTCATTGGTAGTTTCTTGCAGAAAAATAGGCATAGGAGTGTAGCCTCATTTTCTCAAGTGCTTTTTTCGGGATGTTGGGGCCCTTCTATTGATGATGTACATGCTTGCTTTGATGTTCCAACAGAAAGTGAAGCCAAAGAGTCATTCCAAAGGAACCTAATGTTCCTTATCAAAGCAGAAAAGAAGTATGACACTGTCCTCATTAGAAACTGATTCATCAGTAGCCATTGGTTAATCTGCTATTTACAATACAGAGAAACTGGCATTCCCATCTAACAAAGTAGTCAGAACTTTTAGAAATTAAATTGAAAAAGTAAGGACATGCTCTATGGGGATCTGGCTTCAGGTAGCAGACCCATTGGTAGACCAACTCTGTGTTAAAAAGATGTCTGCAAACGCAACATTGTGCACCTTCAGATGTAAAGTTGAACTGTTGGAGAGCTGTGGCTGTACAGACTGATACGAGAGAGACATGTTTGGTTGCAGCTGGGTTAGATGAAGGCACCTGGTTGTGCTGCTGAAGATGCACCATGGCATTTCTTCTTTCTGTGCTCCTGCCAGCGGTCATTCCTCCTCTGTCCTCTGGTGTGGATACACAACCTGACTGATTGTCACCAGGCGCTTGTGGTCATCTGCAAGGGCATCACACATGGCAGGGTTAATGTTGCCAGCCTTCATGTCATGTTTGCAGACATCTATGTAACATAGAGCTTGTCTGCCATTGGGCCTGGAGCTTGAAGCCAGCTCCCCATAGAGCATGACCTTGGGGATCCTGCCATCTTCCATTCTGGGACATGACCAAGTCAGTGTAGACGTTGCTGACACAGGAGTGCAAACATGCTGGGAATGTGGGCTTGGGAAAACATATCTTTGTTTGACACTCTGTCCTGCCATGTGATGCCCAAAATCTTCCTGACACATCACCTGTAGAAGGCATTGAGGTGTCATTACTAGTCTTACTACCATAAAGCAGTGTGTTCGACATGCAAGCCTGGTAGATCTTTATTTTTTGCATTGGTCATTAATGTCACCTTCTCCCAGACACTTTTGGAGAAGCAAGCCATTGCTGTAGCTGCCTTGCCAGTATGCTTGTCCAGCTCAGTGTTGATGGAGAAATTGCTGGTTATGGTGGAGCTCAGGTAGACAAAATCATCTACCACCTCAAGCGTGTGGTCACTAGTGCTGATGCATGGCATGCTGGTGACATCCTGACCCAGGACGTTGGTTGGTGTTTCTGAGACACTGTAGAGCTTCCTTGGAGTGCACAGTCAAGGCCACGTCATCTGCAAACAACACCTCTTGGATAAGACATTTTTGTCTTGGTGTGGACATATGCCAGTTTGGACAGACCCCTGTCACTCCTTGAATGGATGTACACACCGTCTTCAGTTGAGTTGAAGGCATGTGAGAGCACCAGGGAGAAGAATATGCTAAAGAGAGTTTGGGCAAGATCACAGCCCTGCTTCACACCATCCTTTATCGGGAAGGTATCTGAGCATCATACTGAGTCATCATACTGGGCGGTGCTGCACATCTCGTGGAAGGACACAATAATCTTGTGGAGCTTAGGTGGGCATCCTTTCTTATTGAGCAGCGTGAAGAGTCATTTTTGGCTGATGAGGTCAGGTGATGTCAACCCTATGGAGCCAGGCGACGTTAACCCTACGACGACAACCACAGTATCGGAGTCAATCAGTCAGGTTGGGTACTCACAGCAGTGACCAGAGGAGGAATGACTGCTGGGAGGAGTACACCTGCATAGTACAACAAGAGGATCGGTCCCTCTATTCAAACACTTGTTATACAAAAAATGACTTATCCAAACATGAGGAAATAGTACCCAATCCTCACTGTACACACTGCACATTCAGATATCCAAACAGCTGGACCTGCGTGCAGTACTGTAAACAAATAAGCAGCTTTAAAGAAGCCTTGCTCTTTTGTGTTACTGGTCAGCAACAGCCATTTGACCAGAAACCATGGCAGGTGGAATAGGGAGATCAGACAAATAAGAAAGCATTCTCTCCGCCCCCCTGTTTCCTTTTGCAAGGTTTCAGAGGATTTTCCTTGTTTTTTCATCAATTTGGGATAAAAGTTATGTGGTCAGGAACGCAGTAGAAATCTTCCCATAGGAATCAATGGAAATCATCAGTCTCCTTGTGAGAACGGTTGCCTAACAAACAATTTCCTGAAAACACATTGTGTTCGGATAGGAAGACCTGCTTGTACTTCATCCTATAGAAATGGTTGTCAGGGATAGGAACTATTACTTGAACTAACTACTTGAAAATTATTTTGGATATATTATCTAAATTTAATCTTCTGGATTGGGGGGATATTTTATGTGTGTATTATGTTCTTAATGCTGCAAACTAATAAAATAAATATATTTTAAGTGTTATACTTTTAAATGTAATCCAGGAATGCCATATTTTGCAGTATAGTTCATGGGGTTGAAAATGAATTTGCACAAATTTAGGATTTATTTTCCATTACTAACAGTTCACTGCTAACCATGTCTGTTCAGAACTAAGTCCTACTAAGTTCATTGGAGCATATTCTCAGCTAAGTGGGTTAGGACTTTAGCCTAAGATAGACATGGGAGACTGCGTTGTAGTCCTGTTTTGATGCACAGTGTCACTCTCTCCCCTCCCATTTCATTTGATATAAATTGAGCAAACAATTGAGCCTTAGCTGTCACAAATTCGTGGTGGTAAATGGCTACTAGTGAGTATTTATTTATTTGTAATAATTTCTTACCTGTCCTTCACCATAAAGTCCCAGGACAGGTTACAGTAGAATATACAATAATAAAAAATATAAAATCAGATAAAACCATTACGATTATGAAACAAGTAACGCTGTTCAAAATGGAACAGAAAAGTAATTGAATGCACAATTGATTTTCAAATGACCCCTTACTAGTACAAAAGACAGTGTTGCTGTAAGGCATTATTACGTTTGGCAAATGCTGATGGCAACACCATTTTGCAGGGCAGGGGGATCTAAATTAACTGAATCCTGCCTTTTTAATCAAACTTGGCAAATAAATGATCAACCAGAGATAATTTATAGTAAGGTTTTTCATTTGCACTACTTTCAAGAGCAACAGAAAACTGGTTATTGAATAATTAAAATGTACTGCGGTCATATCTGACTAGATATAGTATTTCTATCTGTTGCTACTGTATTTTCACTCATTAGATTACAGGCATGGAGCTTGGTTTTGCGCACCATCTAAAGCAGGGCTGGTGAAACCTTGGGCCCATTGGCCTCTACTCAGCCCTTCAACAGCCCTCTTTTTGCCACTGTTCAGCTGTGCCCACAGCCCTGTTCTCTGATTTGATAGTGGTTTGGTTGGCATCCCATGTAAATACCATGAAGATCTATTCGAATCTGTACCTTGGATGACTGTTTTTGTGGATCTGTGATTATTCCTTTGGATCACTGTAAGATCACTTGGTGAAATATATGAATTCTAGGCAGTTCAAACACAAACTGCAGAATGGCAATTTATGTAAAAGCCTATTCTGTTGCCCTCATTCTGGTCTTACTTCTTTTCTTACAGCAGAAGGCAATGCAAGTTATTTTAGCTATACTGATTTTGCACAGAATCATCTTGAATTTCTTATTTATTTATAGGTGGATAATTTGTATGTCTCCTTCCTTTTTTCTTTTCTAATTGCAGCACTAGGCTTCATACTGGATGCCTTCTGTTGTGTTTTTCTGAGTCTTTAGATAATTATCTTGAAGAAAGCAGGGTATAGAAAGCATTAGGTTGGGAAGATTTCTAACTATTACCTGACAATCCTATAATTGTGGCAATCTGACAGTCAATGTATGCCAATATAACTTAATCAGGATTCTGTGCACTATCAGCACAAAAAAACAGAGCAGAACAACCCTGATCCCCACACCTGGTGTGCTCATGGAAACACTGTCAACTCCCACCAATCAGAGATTGGCATGCCAGGGATATCCCCATGTCAGCCAGGTGTGAAAGGAGCCAATCTAATGCCTGCTGATGCGGAAACAGCACCATGATATCATTACTCTGCACCACAATGTGCTGCACAGAGTATGCCTTGCATAGTAGCAACCAATTGTTGTTTTTATTTTGTTTATATATTTTGTGTTCTGATTTTGTTCTGTGAGCTGCTCTGAGACCTCCAGAGTGTATATAAATTCAATTAACAACCACCACCACCACTCTGGGTTGGAGGCAACAGGGATCCTGGCATACATGGGGTTTGAAATTTAAGGAGCATCACCTCTTCTGTTGCAGTACAGGAGTTGGGAGTGAGGTCTACGAGAGCATGGGATTTGTTGTAAATCTGCTCTTCCCTCTGGCATACCCACACTACCACTTTGTGGTAGGGATATACTTGATTCTCATGGCATAACATCAGGGCAGGACTGGCAGATGTATCTCATAGTAGGGCAGTGTAGGGGGACTTTAGTAAACCCTGAAGCTACCCAGCTGTTGTACCTAGGGCATATGAATGTGCTCTTAAAGATGTAAAATTATGGAATAGTTGCCTTCAGGGAATTATGCATTTGTATGGATCATCATTGGTTTCTAGGCAAGGTTGGATGCACTTACAAAATATGTATCAGTTTATAATTATGGCCTATTTGTGGAAAAATCAGTCTAGCCTTGACATCTAAAGTTTTACTTGTGCCATCGTTTGGTCTTGTGTTTGTAAAAAACCTGAATACTTTCTCTTCAAACAACTTGAATGGTTTTTGCTTTGTGTTCATAATACAAGAACCAGTCCTTAGGCATGTACCTAGCAGGTTATTTTCATTGTTTGCTAAGTGTTTTTGGAATTATAGTCTACATGCTTTTGTCATGCAAACAAACTGTACCACCATTCTGTCTCCTGCGCTATGGTTTGTGCTCCTGACTAAGTGCTGTGGTCAGAAAGAGGTGGCTCCAGATTTGACTGTAAATAATTTTGTGTCACATTTGGAGGATTCATCTGATGAACAGGGCTCTGCCACAAGACTTCTTTAGTCTTTAAGGTGCCATGGGATTCTATTTTTGTTGTTAGAACAAACTCTGGAGTTTCTGGTTTTGAGATGTTTGTGGTTGTAGCCCAGTGTCTGTACCAGTGTGGGATACTGAGTTGCATCAAATATAGGTGAGACTTAGCAATTCTGCTTGTCAGGCCCGTTTCTCTTCTCTGACAAACAAGGAACCATGCAGCCACATTCACACTATACATTTAAAGTGCTTAAACTTAAATGCTTAAGTGCTTAAACTTAAACTTAAAATAAACTTAACACGGCTTCCACTGCAGATTTTGGGAACTTTGGGAACAAGTTTGTTGCTAAGTTGGTAAAGGTAAAGGACCCCTGACAGTTAAGTCCAGTCGCGAACGACTCTGAGGTTGCTGTGCTCATCTCGCTTTACTGGCTGCGGGAGCCAACGTTTGTCTGCAGACAGTTTTTCCGGGTCATATGGCCAGCATGGCGAACCAGAGCAGCACACGGAAACACCGTTTACCTTCCTGCCGGAGTGGTACCTATTTATCTACTTGCACTTTGACGTGCTTTCAAACTGCTAGGTTGGCAGGAGCTGGGACTAGGCAACGGGAGCTCACCCCATCGTGGGGATTCGAACTGCCAACCTTCTGATTGGCATGCCCAAAGCTCGGTGGTTTAGACCACAGTGCTACCTGCGTCGCACACTAAGTTGTTAGGAGGCCCCTATTTCCCTCACAGAGTTACACTTTGAGTTCCCTGTGAAGAAGGGTTGATCATTAAACCACTGTGGGAATTATAGGGGCTTCTTAACAACTCTCATCACCCTTAACAAAACACAACTCCCAGAATTCTTTGGAGGAGAAGTGTGTCATGGTGTGAATGTGGCCTGAATTCCAAGTCTCTTACTTCGTCACCTTCTTCCTTTCCTATTTTTTATCATTTAAGGAAATACAATATCCGTTTATTCATAAGCTGTTAAAATATAATTCATTGCTTATTATCTGTTGCCTGCAGAAGGTCATCTGCAGGCTGGAAATTCTAGAGGGATGCAAACTACTTCCTGTTTGGTGATTGTAGCTTCTTCCTTTTCTTCCTTTCTCAAAGAAAAAAAATTAAGCATTAAATGAAGTTTGAAAGTTCAGACCTAGTAAGATGTAAACATACTTACAGTTGGTGGGGGGAATGGTGTGGAGAACCTTTGAATACTCAAAATTCCTTGTTTTTTTTACTGCAACAATACAGCAAAAAGTGATTGCTTCATTTACATAAGAGACAAATGCAAAACTTTATTAATCCATTCATTCAAAGTACACCATACTTTAGCTAACATTTATTCAGTTCTGTAATGAACACAGATGGAGTGAGCCATTGCCCTGCTGGCAGCCTGCTTACTCTGCACAGAGTTCTGTGTTGTCTATGGATGCCAGGTGAGTATTTAAATCGGGTGGAGAAACTTTTCAGGTGCAGACCAGATTCTTATTTCCCCATCCCTGCCATGCCAGATTTTACAGGTGGGCAGGGTTGCTCACTTGTTAGATGCTGCAATTTGTAAATTTTGGTTTGTCCAAACAAGTTAGAACAGAAGCCACCGGCATAGTGTTTAGCTGAGTGAAAGTCATGGCATGGAAGATGACAAATGCATATTGAGGACATATGCATTTATATTCCCTCCCCTCAATACTACATTAAGACAAGTTTTGTCAATATGGGAGGACAGAAATAAAAAAGAGACATTTTAAGAAGGATATTGACATGCAGAGGAGGGTGACCAAGATGGTAAAGGTTCTGGAAACCAAGCCTTATGAGGAATAGTAGAAGGAACTGGGTATGTTTAGCCTGAAAAAGAGGAGACTGAGAGGAGATATAAGAGCCATCTTCCACCATCTCAATCGCTGTCACATGGAAGATGGAGCAAGATTGTTTTCTACTTCTCTGGAGGGTAGGACCTGAACCAATGGCTTCAGGTTATAAGAAAGGAGATTCAGACTAAACATTAGGAAGAACTTTCTAACAATAAGAGCTATTTGACCGTGGAACAAATTTATTAGATATATAAACCACAGAGAAGTGACAATGTACCAGCATGGTATTTGAGTCCAATGAGACATTATTTTTGCTGCATTACCTGAATCCTGTGAAAAGAAATAGAAATTAGATGAGGCAATGGCTGTTCTTTTATAATTTTATTGGTCAAAATTTTGGGTGCATGGCCTAAATAGAAAGCATATTTCATGCAAAGGGTGAAGCCTGTAAAAATGAGTGAAGACGATCAGTTTATGTTTTAATCCATTTTAAGTGGGTAGGCTGTGTTCATTTACTTAGGAGTAAGCCTTTTTGAATGAGTGGCACTAACTTTTCAGTACATATGTTTAGAACTGCACTGTTAAAGTATCTTTCAAACTCTTATTTGTGAATTTTCTTTCAATAAACTATCCAGTAATGATTCAGTAATCTCAGTGGAAAAATAAAGCAGCAAGATGAAACAAATATTATTTGTAACATAGCCTTTGAAAAATAGCTGTCTTCAACTCAGAATGGGTTTTTGCTCCTGAACATTATCTTTATGTATTGGGGCTGAGGAATCCTGAACTTTTCGCAGGTGCACTACCTATAGGTTAGCAGCAAGTCTTCCAGATCCTATGTCAGCTTAGCTTGAGATAGGAGGGGGGAAATACTTTAAAACACATGCACTTAACAAAATGGTGAACAATCAGACACCATGTCTGATTGAATTAATTAGTAACACAATGGTAGGATTTTTAATCCTTACTTCACCATAAAATCTAAAGGTGGGATTACAGCAATATGAAAATATAATATTAAAATGAGTTAAAACAATTTACAACCATAAGAATAGAGTCGCTATTCCTTCAGAGGCCATATATATATATATATATATATATATATATATGCAGGTTTTGGTGTCCTCGGGTGTCTTCCCGTGTAAAAGTTGGGGTGTCTAGGCGACGTTTCGACGAGGTCTCACTCGTCATCTTCAGGCTGGTGCTTTCGGCTTCTTGTTACTGGAACAGAGCAGGATCTCAGTGTTTGAGTTCCTATAAATACCAAAACCTGCATTCCTGTACCCGTGAAAATCTACGAAAGCATATATATATATATATATATATATATATATATATATATATATATTCCTTCAAAGGCCAGAGCAAAGAGGTGCATCTTCATCTCTGCCACAGGCTGCCAATCAGGGACTGTCAGAAATTTGCCATACAGACACAGAGGCATCCAGTGATATCAGGGTATATATCCAGAACAGCCTTCTGCATCACAATATACACAGTGATGCCGGATCACACCCACTCAAGCAGTCACCATGGCTCTCTCCATAGGGTGGGAGGGTGGGAAGCAGGAGTTTGGAGTTTGGCTGCTTCTGCCTGGGTGGGACGTAATTTGCACTCGCATTTTGCATGATTGGCACAGGACTAGTTGGACATTGTGTTATGATCCACCAGGGGAGAGTCTTAGGTTGCTCAAGTATCCCTTTTTTCACACTTTGGCCTGCTTCTAGGGCTAGGAGCTCAGCTCAGTAAAGACATCAGATTTTAATAATAAGGAAATGGGTTTTGGTGGATTTCCAGAGTGCACATTCTGCATCAACTTGTTAGGAAGAGCTTTATCAGGTCAAAATGTGTGTGGGGCTGTTTTGGCAGGGTATGGGGCAGAAAGGAAGCACTATTTGATCCTTTGCTTCAAGCCATAAAATGCTTTTTGCTGGCCCTGTATAGTAGGAACATCAGGGACCAGATGAAATTGCTTGGGGATCAGATAAAGCTGATGAGCCACCAGTTGACTGCTTCTGTTTTTGACATATAAAAATGTTATTAAAATTGGTTTCCTATTATTTGCTGTTTTTTCGTTTGTGGGCGGCAGCTCAGGATAGCAATATAATCTCTGAATCTTAAATGTGGGGGAAATCCCTTTGGTGTGCAGCTGGAGGAGCACTTGAAATGGGTGGGAGGGAAGGATATCTAGATGCTGCCTTTTTGACTGCTCATTGTGTTTCCCCTTTTTATCTTAAGTGCTGCAGCTTGTTTAAGTCAAAAGGGAGGCAGAGAAAGAGGCACATGGAAACTGTCATGCTGCTGTTATGCCAGTCTTAGAACAGATCTGTTTTTGTTTTGCTAGCTGCACTGAGAAGGAGCATGGAAAGCATGCTTTGCTGCTTTCTAATCTAGAACCATGGGTTCAGGTACACTGTGTGTTGGTGGCAGATAGGTGTTTCCTCATTTTACCAGCCTTAAGGGTGAGCAAAGTAATGTTATCTTTGGAGAGCAAGGATGGAATGGTGGGAGGAAGGAGAAGGGCAACCAGAGATGAATGATGGGCAAGGGCCTCCCTCAAACTCATTCACAGTTTTGTGTGAAAGCATTCAAGGTATTTCTCTAGGGTTTTGTGTCCTTTCAGCACTGTATTTGTATTTTTAAATCCCTCCTTAATATAAAATTGTGATGATTGACACATGGTTAATCACAAAAATACACTGCTCAAAATATGCATTCCTTTGCACGCACAGAGCTGTCTCCTTTCTTGAACTGTGGCAAGTTTTTGAGCTCTGTACACCACTGGAACTATTATAGGGGTTGGGGAGGAAGTGGACCTACTGGTCTTTCTGCTGACGTATTAGGAGTGTATTTGATCCTGCCAGCTTCCTTGTCATAGTTCTATTAAAAAATGGAATTGGCCCAGCAAAATTCAGGACCATGGCAGTGGGGAGGGAATAAAGCCAGATAACATGGGGTTTGAGTTAAGTTATAAATGTAGCATTTCGCTTCTTTGTAATATGCTGCTGTTTAATAGTACTATGGTAATGTGTAAGGTTGGTTGTGCTGTTTTAAATCATGCTCTGAGTGATTTTTGTTTTTGTATAATTGATGGATTTGGGTTAAAGAAGATTTGGATTTGGCTATTCCTTTTGTTTCTAGTAGTTAATTAAGATGACTATTAGAATTTTACGCACAAGTGTAAAGCCCGTAAGGCATTTACATTTCCCTTTTCTACCAATGTAGTACAGTGCTCTATTCTTTGACAGGTCTGAATCACGTGGGTGATTTTTACTGCAACAGCAGCACCATCTTCTGGCTACAAATGATATATATTTGAACCCCCCCCTTTTGTTTCCCTTTACAGTCCAGTGATACCTTGTTTGTCGGATGCCTTGTGACTCGAACGTTTTGGCTCCTGAACACAGCAAACCCGGAAGTGAGTATTGCCATTTGCAAATGTTATTTGGAACCCGAACGTCTGATGGGGCCTCTGATTGAGTGCAGGAAGCTGCAGCCAATCAGAAGCTGCTCCTTGGTTTTCGAACGTTTTTGGAAGTTGAATGGACTTCCGGAACGGATTCCGTTCGAGAGCCAAGGTATGACTGTACTTTTTATGATGCTTAAAAAAACCCCAAACCTTTATTTTAAGCAGTAGAACCAGGGGCTTTGTAGAGGAGAGCAGAATGAACAAAATAAGGAGTCAGGTGGCATCTTTAAAACTAACAAATTTATTATGGCATAAACTTTTGTGGACTGTCTATTTCATTAGGTGCATGAATTGGCATGTTAGGTACACACCTCACTGTACAGACAAATGTAAGCTCCTTTGCCAGCTGCGGACAGCTTCATGCATCTTACGGTGGATTCTAGTCCACTAAAGCTTCTGCTATAACAAAAGATCCTCCTCCTTTTTTGTTGCGACAATCTAACATGGCTGCTCCTCTGGAAACCCTGTGGGCCTGCCTGCTTCTCCATTAACTTTATCACCCATATTTCCGAGAAGAGAGACAGACACATTCTGGGTGATAAAGTTAATGGAGAAGCAGGCAGGCCCACAGGGTTCTCAACTTGCACAAACAAGCTTGCTCTTGGTTTTGCTTTTTGGGGGGATGGGATGGTAATTTGTATTGAATAGTATTCTACTGAGAGACAAAGACAAAGATGGAGAGATACGTAATTGGTTGCATATGTTTTGCTTTCTTTATCCTTCCATTTCCTCCTACAGGTAATACCGTATTGGCTAAAAGCGTCACTTTTTCTCCAAATTCTGACAGCGAAAAGTTAAATTGTGACTTATATTTGCGACCTTCCCTTTCCCCCAATGGCTCTGGGGAGGCTTGGAGGCAATAGGCAGGCTCCGCGCCGTTGCCCCATGCTCCCAGGCTGCTTTCGGGGGGGGGGTTTGCAATGCTTTGCCGGCAGCTTCCCTCCCCAAGAGCAGCCCAGGTGCGCAGGACAACAGTGCGCAGCCTGCTCACCGCTCCCAAGCCTCCCCCGGAGCCGTGGGGGGAGGAGGGGAAGGCCACCAGCAAAGCGGTGCCCCCCCCAAGCAGCCTGGGTATTGTCTCCCCCCTTCAATTTTAAAGGTGCAGCTTATTTGGGGGTGCATCTTATATTTGGGGCAGTACAGTATGTCATTCAAGCTGAGCTCATTCCACTTTCCCCTTTGTGCTTGTTTAAGCTGCAAAGGAGTAACTAGCCTTACCGTTTAAAAGTTTTATTGGGAATTAGTGAGGGAAACTAGCTCAGAAAATGTGGCACACAGCTCATGTCTTCAGAGGCCAGCCTCTTCTCCTCCCCACCATCTAGTAAGGCCCAGACTGAAGAGAAGCAAGTAGGGTGCCACCAACATGGGTCAAGGCCTTATGCTAGTGCAGTTTTGTTGACTGTGCAAGTTGGTCTCTGGCAGCCCAAGGATACTGTGCACCTACAGATCATACCGAACACCCCAGATATAGGGGGAAAGTCTGTGCATATGTATAATTTCAACTTCTAATGTTTGCAATGCAGGGGGTCAGGCTAAATGACCCTTCGAGTCCCTTCCAACTCTGATTCTATGACTACAGTGAATGTTTTCTGTTTTTAAAATAAAATCCAGTTATGTTTACATGACACTGTTGACACCCCAACTTAAGAACTGCTGACTTGGGAATAAAAACCCCATACAGTGGTACATCGCAAGACGAAATTAATTCGTTCTGCGAGTTTTTTCGTTCTGCGGGTTTTTTCTTCTTGCGAAGCACGGATTCCCTGGGTATTAACGGTTTTAAGAAAAAGGAAACAAACTCGCAAGACGTTTTCGTCTTGCGAAGCAAGCCCATAGGGAAATTCGTCTTGCGAAGCAACTCAAAAAACGAAAAACTCAGTTTACATTTCTTTTTTTCTTTTTTTTGATTCAGTTTACATTTAAAGGCAAACTTGCCAAATTCATACTTTCTGAAACAAAAAACAAACCAAAACTCAGCCCAGCTTTGAAAAGGGCACTTCTCTGAATTTTTCAGTGCAGCTCTCCAGCCAAGTAATGTGTACAAAATGTAGATATTAGGGTAACTTGTGCATATATTAGTGAAAATAATATACCAAAACACATTGTATTAGGGAAAATTGCTTTGCAAAAATGTGTATTGTAAGAGAAATTCACGAGGAGAGGCCTATCAATGGCTACTAGCCAGGATGGCTATTCTCTGCCTCCACAGTGCTCCACAGCAGTGCTTCTGAATACGAGTTGCTGGTAATGAGGAAGTGGAGAGGGCTCTTGAGCTCATGTTCTGCTTGCTGGTTTCCCACAAGCATCTCACTGGCCACTGTGAGAACAGGATACTGCACTAGACGGGCCATTGGTTATTCTTGTCTTCTTAAATCTACACTAAAATGCTGATGAATTTTCATGAGGATTTCATCACCCCCCCCCAAAAAAAAATAAAGAAATTGCAGACTGTTGTGGAAATGTGGAGAACTGAAATTAAGATTGGAAAAACTAGAAACTAAGAGAAACAGAAATTGACACGTTCATCCCACCTTAGTTCCAGAATCCTATGCTAGTCTCATGTAGTCATCAGGTAGCCTGTCAACCAGAAGACCCTGACTTTCCTGGAAGTGTTCCATGCTGGATTTTCATGGAGAGAAAATGACAAAAATGAGATTTATAAAATAGCAGAATATGAGTTGCCGGTCATGCCAATGTTCATTAACTATTGTGTAATGGTGTAGCAAATATTATTATTATTTAACTATGCGAAATAGCTTTGTGACTCTCCAAGGGGTATCTATTCCAAAACATACATAATAAATCCTCCTTCTACTCTAAAGACACATTATGCTTTTTTATGTTGATAAAAATGCTTTTTTTAGTGATTTCTATTTAAATGGCATAGGATTGCATTCAACTAAGTTTTACTCAGAATAGATACATTGAAATGAATAAACATGACTAGGTTAGGCCCATTAATTTCATTTTGTCTACTCTAAGTAAATGAATACCACCCATAAATTTTTAAAGAGTACTGTGCATATTTTGTTTACTTAATGTTTGACATATCTTTATAGAGCTCAGTGCTGTCATTTATCATCTAGCACGGTGTTTTTAAAATCCATTTAAGGTTGCCTTGGCGTGCTGAGGCTCATGGTTAGCTATAAATAAGAATCATGAAACTGTTATGTTGGGATGTAAAATGTGGTGACCTCATAGATGGAAAAGGCAACAGAAATCATAATCAGCAAGCAATTCAACCATTTTAACAACAATATAACTTTTGATGCAATTAGACACTGGAACTGCAATTACCTCAACTAATTATCTCAACTAACTAGCATAGGTTCCTGCCAACCTAGCAGTTCGAAAGCACAAAGTACAAGTAGATAAATAGGTACCGCTCCAGTGGGAAGGTAAATGGCGTTTCCATGTGCTGCTCTGGTTTGCCAGAAGCGGCTTAGTCATGCTGGCCACATGACCTGGAAGCTGTACGCCGGCTCCCTTGGCCAATAAAGCGAGATGAGCACCGCAACCCCAGAGTCGGCCACGACTGGACCTAATGGTCAGGGCTCCCTTTACTTTTACCTTTAACTAGCATAGGTAGTATAAGAAAATACATTTTATAAGTGTAAGGGGCAAGCTACAGAAGAGCTTTCGACTGTAAAGATAAATAATGTTTTAGTCATGTTGCCCCCTAGACACTCAGGGTTGCTATTCTTAAGCAGAAACGATTCTGAGCACAGTTTGAATGAGAGGCCGCAGAATTGGGTCAGTAGTCAGTCAGGCTGAAAAAGTTTTATCTGCTCCCTTGGCAACAAGATTAAATCACTTTCTTTGCAACATATAAAGTAGACTTTATGCTGGGACATCATAGAAGTGACTCTGTCCATAGAAGTGACTCTGTCCATAGGATACTAAGTGTAGTTAAAATTTGTCAGCAATCAAAAACCTCTGCAGCACTCATTTCACTGGACATCCTTAGATAACTTTGAATGGACCTACATTCAAATCTGTGAGGCTCGACTCTCTCTTTAAAGCCTTTTGCAGTAGAGTTTAATAGTTTGCACAGCAATAGAGCAGGGAATAAGGCTGTTAAGCCTATTTGGAATCCTATCTGGGCACCTGGGATTTGCTACCCTGCCTCTTTCCTTTTCACTAATAATCAGACCAGTCTTTTACTTGAGCATAAAAAGATTTACTTTTTTCAATGCAGTGTGAAATATAGACATAGGAACACTACATCTTAAAGCAAAATACAGAAATTTGCATGAGGATGCTTTATGTGTCTGCAGAGCAGACACCCCTGTCCTTCCAGACTGGGAGTCTACTACTTGAAAAAAGGCAAATTGACCTTTTTATTTCTCCCCCTGGAGAGAAGAAGGTTCTCAACCAATCAGAGCCTTGCAGCCTGGTCAAGACTATAAAGGCCTTGGTTAATGGCAGTCTATGTACAGTTATATTTGTCAGCATTAAATTTCCCACAATAGTAACAATTTCATAGCACCATAGCAAAGCATAGTTTCTCTTTTTTCTCTTAGGCTTACCATGCCTTTATGTGATTCTAAGCCTATCTCTTCTGTGTATCAAGCCATGTATGCTTTGTAATAACCTCTGCAAATGGACTGTTTTTCTTTAGCTGCACTTTATTGAAAATACAATAAAAATACTGTTCTAAACAACCAAGGAAATAGGCACAGTTGGCATCTTGCCACATATGACAAGAAAGTACCCAGTATGGATGTGATATATTGCTAATTGTCTTTAATGCATGTATTTTTCAATATCAGATAATGATCGGTAGATTCAGAGATTCAAAAGTCACACATTTGGCAGCAGTGGCCCTGGCACTGGCTCAACAAAGAATTAGGAAAGCAAGGAAGGCAGTGCAGCTCTGGGCTGATCATGCAATCTGCTTGGTGTCGTGTAGGAGTTGCTAACCTGTGGCTATATATATGACAGTTCCAGGGCATCCCCTTTTGGAAGGCAGCTAACAGCCATTCTTGCCACCCCCACTTCAGCCTCCAGAAAGCTGGCTGTGGTTCATTGTGGCCTTGGCCTGCAGATGGTTAGCTGCCCCTTCCTTAATGGTTATAATGTTCTGCCAGAAGTCTCTGAGTTCAAATCCCCACTCAGTCAGTTTCTACCTCAGAGCTTTTATTAGGATAAAAATGGGGAAATCTCATGTTAAAAAAACCCTACCCCTTGTTTTTAAGAAAGTGTGGGATACATAATAAATTCTTCAAGCTGGATAAAAACAGGTCAGAGGTAAATTGGAAAATTAGCTACTTTGGTCTAATTCTCAGACATCTTAATCACGCAAGCTGAAACATTCAAAATATACAGATAACTAAGATTCCACATTTTGTCTTCCAGAAGGAAACTCTCTACACCAGTCTAGAGGCTGAAGAACTTTTTCACAATGGACATAGATGATGAAGAGAATATGAGTAAGATGTTCATGTTATACAGTGCTAAACCCATTACTGTTCCTGTAGCTGCTTAGTGCTTGCCTTTTTCAAGTCAGTCACCTTTTGCTTCTAATCCCACCTGGCATTCAGAGGAGTTCCCTACTTTTATTCTATGGAAAGAGTTATGTTATAATAATTTGCACAGCCCTGGAAAAAGAATACTGAATTACTACTGAAATTAACGAGTTTTAAATTCTTCATGTGCATAGGAGCTGTTGTCTTCAGTGGGTGTGCAGGCCCAACGGTATGCATGTTTACTCAGAGCTAAGCCCCACTAAGTTAAGCCCAAGGTGGTAGTCCTAGACACAGTTTCCTGAGAGTAAGCCTAACTGTATTTGATGTGGTTTACTTTTGAATAGATGTGCATAGTCTTGCTTAAATTTCTGTGGTCACTGAGTCACGCCTTTTTGTTTTATTGTTGACCTTCCTAACTTTCATCCTCCGTTCCTCTAAGTCAGTTTGCACTTTAAAATGCAGTTTCTAGAATATCTAAGAATATTGGCTATAGGAATGATGTCATAGCAGATCTTCACTACCGTTAGAATACATGCTCCTGAGTAATGTGCATTGATACTTGGTTACTGCTTACCGGTACCTACCACAGCAGACAAGGTAGCAATTTTTCATGGATGTATATGTGAATTTCCTGCCAAAAGTATTAGGGTTAATGATCCCTTCTTATCTGCCTTTACTACTAAGTGCTAAAGTATTTGTGCTCAATGCCTGGGCACGTAATTAAAATGTGCACCTTCAATGGTTTTGTGAAACCAGCCAGACTTCAGTAACACCATATTTTCAGTATCATTTGGGATCACGAGGTGGGTTTTATACCCCTTTGGTTTTTTGGGTGGTTTTAGCCATTTTAATGACCCTAGCACTTTTCAACAGCTGTGATTTATGTCATGATTGTTTGTCTCTTTTTATTCTGGGAACATTTTAGCTAGCATTTTCCTTCTTGTGGAAGTATGGCATAGATGCAACCATAGGTCAGGCACCTCCCTTGCTTCTGGTGTATATCAGCCTTCCAGGTTGGAGAAGGCTGATACAGATGAACATATGTGAAAAAAAAGGAAAGCATGTTTAACACATGGCTTGGTTTGCCCAGTTTTTGATAGACCAATATTCTCATATAGTGTATTACACTCCTTTTGATTTGTTGGCCGTACGGGTTTCTGAACACACTCAAGTACTGTTCCCCCATGTTGCTTTGATGTTTGAGATGTGTTACTGGGCTAAAGTGGATGTGAGATTGGGAGGGGAGTTCCCTACTTTTGAGTAGACTCCATATGTCAGTAGGACTCCCGCAAGCCCTGGCTTAGGTGACAAGCAGGTAGTGGCAATTAACATGAATGTGTGCCTGTTGCCAATGAGCTACCCTATTTGGTGGCACTGGAGCAGGGTGTCAGCATTTTATCATATATGTACTTCATTCATCTGATGAAGTGGATTGCCCTCCACAAAAGGTCATGCCATAATAAATTGGTTGATCCTTAAGGTGCCACAAGACTCATTGTTTTTTCTGCAAGAGTCTAACAGGACAACCTCTCCGGAAATTGTATACCTCTTTCTGCCACCAACAAATGTTGCATAATTGTTTATACCATAGCAATCCTGCCTCCACTATGCCATTTTTGACTTTCTGAAAAAGCCTATTGTCTATCTCCAGCCTGAGTCATTCTCTTGGGGCGATAATTCCCCTTTTTGCATTTTATTTGTCTGTACAATACAAGAGAGAGCAAAAATATACTGATGAAGATCCAAAGAACCACACAATTAATTCTACAAACCCAGGGAGTTTGCAGCCTGTGCATTGTACACATGGTACACCAAAGTGAAGAGAACAATTCTGCGATTCTATGACTAAATGCTAACTGTTCTAAATATAAAAGTAAAAAATCTTCCTAGGCATTGCTGCTCAATAGCTCTTTGCATCTTGGTCATTGAATACATAAGGAATCACATCTTTGTATGATTGAAGACTGTGGATGATGTGTGTGTTATGCATATTGCTCTTGAGTTGATGAAATGAGAAATACCAAAAGTATTTCCCACACTTTGTGTTTTTAAAATGACTATCTTCATTTATATGACATTTTCATAGACTGCTCCTGATTTAATTAATTCAGTACCACATTTTGCACATCCCTTGTCTTCTATTTAAGGATCTAAAGGCCCTAACAATAACTCATAAAGAAAGAGGAAGTGTGTAGGATGGGGTGTACCCCAAAAAACCCACATGAACTGTTTGAAAACATCATACAGTTATGCTGTCATTTTAGTGATTTGACACTAGAGCTCTGGCAATTAATTTTGTCCTGGTTGCAAATCAAATGGCCAAAATCAAATGGCCTGCATCTTGAACAATCTATTTTATAAATTTCTCTAAGGAACTGAATTGCTTGTTAATCTGGTTCCGATCATGTATGCTTGAAGGGGGAGGTTACTCACAAATGTGTGTCTCTAGGATCATCACCTTACACATCAGTCTTAAATACATCCATCAAGGTGGAGTAAATCTGCATGTCTGATCTGCTGCTATTGCTATGTTGCAAATAATATCAACCGTGTGCTTAATAGCATTTTGTGCAGATGTAACCGCTCTGAAAAGGCTACATCTGTACACATAAAATTTTCTATTTGAGGTAAAATTTAAGATATAACAGAACGTGTTTCAAAGGAAATAGTTCTTAAAAATATGAAAAACTATTGATTCCTTTCATTTTATTTGCCACTATTTTACATTTATTTCTTCTCTTTTTAACCTGTATGTTTCTATCCACTCTCTTTTAATTTTCTGTTATTTTGAGCACCGAAAGGAGTAACTTATCGAGCTTTTGCTGGAGGATGTTATAAATGAAAATTTAATAACTGTTCCATCAACTTTGTCAACTGGGTGAAGTGGTGTCTGTGTGCTTTTAATTGTAGGATTTAACACAAATTTAAATACACTTTCCAGAGCAGCAAATTTTGAATCTCAATCATGCCTCCCCAATGGTGTGAATATGTTTTAGGCATCTGAGATTGGGTGGGGTTCTTCGGCAAAGTAGAATTTATTTTATGTTTAATTGTATTGCTTCATGTTTGGCATATTTAAAGAAGCTTGCCATTTGTAACAAAGTGTTTAGAAAATTGAATTTCTGTATTACTACCAAGGCATCAGTGTTTAAAAGTATTATGTCTATCTAATGTAATGTTCAGATAAGTATTTTAATATAGTCAAATAAGTTTACTGCCCCCAATAACCTTTTTTTTTACATTCTGAATATACAGCTCTTGAAAAGTTTTATGTTTAATACAGGCAACTCCCGACTGACACGCAATCGCTCACACATGCACGGAGCCCAACCCGGAAGTGACCCTAGAACGTCACTAAAACGTTACTAAAAGGGTGGAATGAGGACGGGGCAGGGGCAGAACGCTTTACGCGGTCCCCGCCAACACGCAAGGGGATCTGGAACATAGCCCCGTGCAAAATGAAGATTGCCTGTATTTATGATAAGGTGCCTAGTTGGTTAGTAGGACAGTTGGAATTCTAGTCTTTTAGAATTTGAAGTTGACATATTCCATCTACCTGCTTCAAAGTAGTGTCTGGTTTATTTATTTAGTAGCTTTATATGTGACTGTGGCTGAGCAGCAGTTTGTAACAGTAGGGGGTTCCAATAGGAAATAGCACATAATTGCTGATGAACACGGTATGAGAATTTGTTTTCTGGGGGGTGGGGTGGATTCCAATAATTGATTATTGCAGTGGGCTTGGACCCAACTTTGGTGGTGAAGGGAGGCCTCCCTCCACTGCTGAAGCAATCATGAGGTGGGAGAATTCAGCTAAAGAAAAGTATCCTCTCCTACCAGTGACATGAAAGACATGTCTGTGTGCATTCTTCTGCAGCACCTTTGTGTCCATGGGGTTGGGGTGGAGGCTGGGGTTTTTAAAGACCCTATTTTACTGTTCCATCCGCCCAGGTTTGTACCTTCAGATGGATGCTGAAAGTTACAAATAGATAGATCTATCTTATCTTTAAGTCCACTACAAAATCTCTAATTGGAACACCTTTGCACATTACATGACAGTGAGATTATAACAGAGAACTCCACTGCATATGTTGGGATTTGTGTTTAGAAATGTAAATGTCATAAAGTACCGTATTTTTCGCTCTATAAGACGCACCAGACCACAAGACGCACCTAGTTTTTGGAGGAGGAAAACAAGAAAAAAAATATTCTGAATCCCAGAAGCCAGAACAGCAAGAGGGATCGCTGCACAGCGAAAGCAGCAATCCCTCTTGCTGTTCTGGCTTCTGGGATAGCTACGCAGCCTGCATTCACTCCATAAGACGCACACACATTTCCCCTTACTTTTTAGGAGGGAAAAAGTGAGTCATATAGAGCAAAAAATACGGTAAATACTATTTACTTAGAATATGTTTACCTGCTACATGATAGTGGGTTTATAAGAAAGATGCCCGCCGTATATTCAGGGATATGAATTTAAGGGTGTTTCAATAACCTGCCTCAAACATCCACCCAGCACATGAGGTTGGCCCTGCTCCAGCATGCCGCTGGCTTCTGGTCTGCCCTCTGGCAGCTGCACATTCAGAATCAAGGTGAAGGGACTTCCACGCATGCAGGTGTCAAATGCCTGTGAGCACTCAGTGTCAGGGACTTGGCTTTCTGCCATGTTTTTGCTCCCTCAATGTCTTTAGAGAACATGTTCACCCAGTTTGCCTTCCACATATTCACTGCATTCAGATGTAACGTTTCACCATGGAGCACTCTGCGCATGGGCTGGGAGGAGGACTTTGGGAGCCTTTACTTTCAGTTTCCCTTACTCAGCTAACCACGGACAGGGCTATGGTGCACATAATGCTAAACCATACTTTAGCCCTAGGTGCACAAATTGGAATGCGTCTGAGCTTCCTTCTCCTCTTGCATGGCTGGCAGAAGGACTTTGTAGCATTTATTTTCGAAATATCCTGGTTTAGACTGTAGTTTAAAACAAGTTCTGATTAGTTCAGGCATAGGCAAACTCGGCCCTCCAGATGTTTTTGGCCAACAACTCCCATGATCCCTAGCTAACAGGACCAGTGGTCAGGGATGATGGGAATTGTAGTCCCAAAACATCTGGAGGGCTGAGTTTGCCTATGCCTGGATTAGTTAAACAAGCCTGGTTCTTAACGTGTGATTTGAAGTTTCTGGTTTAGAAACTTCATTCTTTAGTGTCACCTGTGAACCAGCCCTTTGTTTAAACAGCGATCCTGCATTCAGCTTACTTATGGAGTTGGCTGCTCTGGAGCACCTGTATAACATGACTACCACATAAAGCACAAAGCAGGTTTTACTGTATAAGTCAATAACTTGAATGTTTGCCGGCAAGAAATAGTATACTCTCCTTTTCTCAATAAGATGCATTGACTTAGTCTTTTTTTTTTCAAAGGAAGAGGCATGTTCCTCAATATACAGATGAGCAGGTGCCTGATATTACCTGCATAGGTAATCTTATGTGATTGCCCTGTGGATTCTGATGTTTGAGGTTAATTGGATATTAAATGAATGTAAATTGGGGTTATAACATGTTGCCAGTTACTGGTTCATTTCTTTTTCTTTTAGAATTAGGGAGGGTAATTTAACATATAAATACTAGTAGGTGTTTTGGTGCAGAATTAAAACTTTTTATCAGCATATGCCAATATCAGATGTCTGAATGTTTACTCAGTGTATGTTTCTGAGTTGCCTATTACACCTAATATACCTAATAAAGATATTAATATTTGAGCACACATCACTTAACCAGTTGCAAAGATAGATAAAGGAATCTGTAAATTTTACATTTACAAGGTCCTGCAACGAAGGCATTGTAAGTTACTCTTTCTGGGCACCACAGGTTCAGGCAGCATTGATGTTAAAGAGAACCGCAACATGGACAACATTTCACCTAAAGATGGGAGTTTGCAAGGCGCCGGAGAGGGGAACCAGCTCTCCAATGGTGGTGGCGCTAGCAGCAGGAAACGACCCTTGGAAGAGGGAAGCAATGGCCACACCAAGTTCCGCACAAAGAAAAGGAAGAAAACACCAGGGCCGGTCTTGCCCAAAAATGCTCTCATGCAGCTGAATGAGATCAAGCCTGGCTTGCAATACAAGCTTCTCTCCCAAACAGGACCCGTTCATGCCCCTATTTTTGTGATGGCAGTAGAGGTTAATGGGCAGCTGTTTGAAGGCTCCGGCCCTACAAAAAAGAAAGCCAAGCTCCATGCAGCTGAGAAGGCCCTGAGGTCCTTTGTTCAGTTTCCAAATGCTTCCGAAGCACATCTCGCCATGGGAAGAACTCTTTCCGTAAATACGGACTTCACCTCTGATCAGGCAGATTTCCCAGATACCCTCTTCAATGGCTTTGAAAACCCCGCCCAGTCTGATCTTTCCTTTTATCTGGATTCCAACGGAGATGGTTCCTTTAGCTCCAGTGCAGATTATAATTTGTCATCTTCAGCGGCCTGTAGCCTTGTACAGTCGTCTCTCCCTGCTCCATCACCATACCCCTCAGCAAGTGGGAAGAATCCAGTCATGATACTGAATGAACTTCGACCAGGCTTAAAGTATGAATTTCTCTCAGAAAGTGGAGAAAGTCACGCTAAGAATTTTGTAATGGCTGTGTCAGTGGATGGCCAAACGTTTGAAGGATCCGGAAGAAACAAAAAACTTGCAAAAGCACGAGCTGCTCAGTCAGCTCTTGCATCCTTGTTTAACATGCAGTTGGATCAAACACCATCTCACCAACCTATTCCTAGTGAAGGACTTCAGTTACACCTGCCTCAGGTGAGAAAACATTTCCCTTTATGTGTTATAATGGGCTAATGAGTTAATTAAAAAATACTGAAGTTACAACCTTTCGTTTTAGCAGTGCATAAACAGTTGTATTTGGGTTCCTTCAGTGTGTTATTTCTGGCAGGGGTACAAAATATCCAGTTAGACTGCTAATTCTCTTATGTTTGATGCTGTGAATGGGCAGAATATTTTATACTTCCTGAGAAATTAAGTTAACCTAATGTATGATTTGACTGAATGAGCAGGTGAAGCAGAATGCAGTATACATGAACTGCACATCATTGCAATGTCACGAACTGTAGCATTTCCCTGGCATTATAAGGTGACGTATTTCCAATGCAGCAGGACTGTTTTGCTGATGAGCCACCATTGCCTTGTATAATAGCAATGTGCTGCTCTGCAAAAAGGAGGTTCTGCTACACAGAACTGGATATACAGAGGCAAGGATTGGTGTGACTTACCTAGGCAACAACATCTTTTAAGGGCTAACTACACTGGTATACCGCTGTACCTCTGACATTAGTAGCAGCCCCCCTTCGCCCCATCCATACACTGGGAACTCTACCATCAGAGACAAGTCTGTTCAATAGATAGTGTTTGCCTCTACTCCAACACAGACCCTGAGGGCACCCCTTTAAAGTTCTCGCTCGAGGTGAAAGACTGTCATTTTCTTATGAGGAAGATGGTAAAGAATCACACATAGGCACATTGCTCCCCCAACTGCTCACGGTGGAGTTGAAAAAGCCACCCACCCACTGGACCCTGTTAATGGTTCAACCCTTGGGCAATGCCCAGCCATATTTTTCCCTGAGTGCAAGGACTTCTGCCTGTTCAGTGGAGCTTCCCTCCCACTCCTCTCCTCCTGCTCCCTCCCTACATCTGCTCTGAAGGACTGAGGGAACCCCCAGAACAGATTTAAGGAGGATATGTGGGGAGAAGAGAGGAAGAGGAAGTTTTATTGCATGGCCGAAAGTCGTTGCGCTAACAGAAGTTTTTAGTTGGATACCACTCCTTATTTTATTCCATGGTCTCTGCAGGAGACAAATTTGTCCCTATTCCTGACACTCCAATGTTTGGGGGCAGGTTTTGATCCCATTCTAACAATGTCCATATACTGTAGTATACTTTGCTCTATTTTTTATAGAATGCAGTGCTACATGCAATTTTATGAGAGAAATTAGTGCTCATACTTTCTGTGGTGCCACTCATCTTCCCATTGTATGGCTACCTTGCCTTTGTAGAGGGGAGACTAGGGATCCTGGAAGCAATGAAACTATGAGCATTGCCTCCACCATCTTTCTGGATCAAGAAACTTGTGGTAGGTAGCATTTTTAATTCCTCCAGTTCAGTGCAGTGTTGCTCATAGATCTGTCGTAGCTGAACACAATACACCTGTGCTGTCAAAGCAGGCCTCCAAAGGAAGCATGTGGTGAACCCCACACTGCTCCGATTCCCAAACCTAGCTTGCACAATGCTGTGGTACCTGAGGTTATCAGACATCACTGCCTGAGCACCATTAACCACACATCACAACCGAAGGTCAGAAATAGGCAACATGAAGAGAGAGAGAAAATAAGCAACCAGGATGACCAGTCAGAGCAACTAAGTACTGGAATTCGGGGGAGGTAGAAAGAACAATGGAAAACTTACAGGGGTTAGGGAACAAGATCCTGTAGGAGGGGTCAGTGGGAAGTGACCTTCTGATGCCCCCTTCTAGATCTCATGGAGTCAGCTGCCATGGGAGCTGTCTGCAGGCACCGCCTCCTCCGATTGTCGTCTCATTCTTCCTTCTGCATACATTAGCCACAGGTTTGGGAATATGGAGAGGGAATAGCTGTTGAGTATTTTTATACAAACTCTTTGAAGCCTATAAAGCTCCTGATTCAGTTTGAAAAGAATGAAAGTGGACATAGGTCATATTGATTTCCTGGTAAATATTGTATTTTTCCGTGTATTTTGGGGAGCCCCAAATTAAGAAATTTAAAAATTAAGAAAGTTGGGATTTTTTTGGAGAAATTGCAAAAACAGTTGTTGAGCATCTTTTGTAAGTTTGTTGAGGACTCACCACGTACTCTTCCTAAACCGAGAAGAGCGGGCAAGCGGCCCCCTTGCCTCTGTCCCCTGCTACTGCCACAGCTCCACCAGCCCTTGCTTACTTAGCGCATTAACCCATGTATAAGATGACCCCCAATTTATCACGAAAATGGTCATCTTATACATGGAAATACACGGTAGTATGTTAAGTGACCTTAATTCCATTTGTCACACTATTTTTTGTGCCCATGCTATAGCCTACGTATGGCTGCTGTGACTATAAATTAAGAGTGCTGTGTAAATGATAGTGTGAGTCGTAGTGGAATCCAAACAATCAGAGAGAATTTACATGAAACTTTTCCACTCACTTTATGCTTATGTTTTAACCCCCCCCCCTAAAAATGTAAGGTAAAGGGACCCCTGACCATTAGGTCCAGTCGTGGCCGACTCTGGGTTGCAGTGCTCATCTTGCTTTATTGGCCGAGGGAGCCAGCGTACAGCTTCCGGGTCATGAGGCCAGCATGACTAAGCCGCTTCTGGCAAACCAGAGCAGCGCACGGAAACGCCGTTTACCTTCCCGCCGGAGCAGTACCTATTTATCTACTTGCACTTTGATGTGCTTTCGAACTGCTAGGTTGGCAGGAGCAGGGACCAAGCAACGGGAGCACACCCCGTCACAGGGATTCGAACCGCCAACCTTCTGATCGGCAAGTCCTAGGCTCTGTGGTTTAACCCACAGCATCACCCGCGTCCCTTTCTAAAAATGTACTCAGCCTTTAAAACAAATTTCTCTAATATACCGTAACAATCCTCTGATATCAGGGGTGGGGAACCCTGCAGGCCTCCTCCATCAGGTCTTGGGAGACTCCTCCCAGGTCCTGCCCCCTCTCCAGACATGCCCCCATTTTCCTCAGGCCACACCCCTCACCACCATTCCCGCACATGCTGCTTGAGTGTGTTTGCCTGATTGGAACTCTGAAGACTTGCTTGCCTGAGTAGAGGATAGAGAGGGACGTGTGAGCATGTGAAAACTAGCCTACAGGACGGAAGTGAAACTTTTACTTATCCCTCTGCCCACATTTGCCTCTTGTCCGGCCTGCCACTGGCATTTGGCCCCTGGAAAGTGGCTCAGAAGGGAATGCGGCCCTCGAGCTAGAAAAGGTTTCCCACCCGTTTCACATTGTAAACTTCTATAACTAATACCAATTGTTTTTATTCTTTCAAGAATGTTAATTTAGAATATTCCAGATCAATCATAGATTGTTGGGAAGTCCGACAATGGCCCAGTTCTTAAAGTGAGTGCTTTTTGTAACACTTTTAACGAGGCTTAAAACTTCCTGCAAATTAAATTTGAATCCTATTATAACAGGTATATTTAGAAGGTATATTTATGCAGCTCTCACATAATGCAAGGGATCCTTAAGGGTCAGGCAATGTAAGATTACATTATGAGACAGGAGATCCTAGATCTAAACCCTTCCCCAACCTATTCCTCAAGCAACGAGAACTCTTCTCAGTTGCATGTCACCCATAAATTTGTATAATTCTACATACAAGCCACAGTTTACTGGCACTATCACCCCCGAAGCATACATTTAATTTGTACTCAGTTTATAATTCACTTTAATCTCAAAATCCTTATTGCCTGTCTTAATGTCTAGCCAAAGAGTTACCATTTTATGACTCTGTGTCTTTTTCTATATATTTATATTTAATATGTTCAGTTTATGCTTTATTGTAGTCTGCTTGGCTTTTCAGTTATAAATATATATATATTATAAACTTACATGATCCACCAAAGTATTTGCAATCCCTCCAAATTTGGCATTCTCTGCAGATCTGGTTGCGGTACTGTTCACTCCATTCAAGTCACTTATGAATGTAATGAATGATAATGGACTCAAGACCAACCTCAATGGAACACCACTTGGTACAACTTTCTGGTTTGAATTCCACTAGTTCTTACCCTTTGAATATGCTTTACAAGCCAATTATGGATGCATTCCATGGAAATACCATCTTAGATACCTCAAATTTTCTACAGAAGATCTCATAATGAAGGCTAGAGCCTTGTTAAAAATTGAATGTTGTGAATGTTGTGCATGCAGCCTCATTCCCTGAATTTAAAATTATCTGTTCCATGATCAGCACTAAGGGCTTCCATAAAACACAGCATAGTTTGTAGAGATGCCTGAAGGGCATGGATATAAACTCTTCAACACTTTGAATCAGCAGTAATTTGAAACAACAGCACCAATCAATTCTAGTAAATATTACCAAGATTCCCTGTGATCCTTGGATGAACAGCAGTATAGAACTTTAAAAACTAATTAAATAAAAATATCATACAGGTTTTTAAATCCATTTTGAAATGTTTTAAAGGCAGCTCTGTTTTGATGAATTATCCAATATATTTGTCTGATTTTTGCAGGTTTTAGCTGATGCTGTTGCACGCTTGGTGGTAGATAAATTCAGCGATTTGACAGATAATTTTACATCGCCCCATGCACGCAGAAAAGTGCTATCTGGAGTAGTCATGACAACAGGTAAAAACAAACCAAAAACATGCCTCCCCCACTGATTTGGCCTTTTGCCCTCTGTTGGTTTACAAAATAAAATGGTAAAGGTGAATGGTTATTTACATTTTATATATCGTTCCTATTGCTTTAAAATATTGAGATCTCTTCATTCATAAAATAGGATTAGGAAATTTAGTCCAAACTACTTCTCTCTAAATGTAACAGGTTGTATCAAGAGGTGTTGCTCAGGTAGTGCTGAGGCTTCTAGATGGTGGGGGAACAGATGGGAGGAGGTGGGAGGAGGAAGCATTGAAAATGGCTTCTCTTCCCATTTCACTGACAGAATCCGTGCTGTTAGAGGCGTGACATTTTTAGTTTCTCTCTCTCGCTCTCTCTTGGCAAATATTAGGAGTGTGTCCTTGTACAAAAAACATAGCTTTCATTTTTAATACAAATTCATTTCCCTCTTGTGAGGCAAGCTCTGCAGCCTCTTCCTAATGTTGAGCTGGAGTTTCCTTTCTTGTAATTCATTGGTTTGGATCCTACACTCTGAAGCAGCAGAAAACAAACTTGCTCCATCTTCCATGAGTCTGGTGGGTACATCATTTGTACTCACATGGATCAGAAGGAAGGGGAAATGGCCATTGGACTTGATGAGACTTGGCAGCCGCTCTGTCATGGTTCTCACTGGGACAATGCAGCAAGACACTACAGCCCTCTCCTGACTTGTAGTCAGAGGCACGGCAGGTAGTGCACATGGAAGCCATAAAAATGGATGGCCATCACAATATCATGGAAGCCATAAAAATGGATGGCCATCACAATATCTTATGGTAGTGAATTTGATACTTTAACTATGTTCCTTTTGTCTGTCCTGGATCTTCCACACTTCCTCCTGCTTCCCTCTGGGGAAAACCATGGTTTAGCACTCCATCGAAGCAAAGGGCAATTGGATTTTCTGCAGATTGCCATTAGTTCTGATTTAAAACTAATGAATAGGTTTTGCCTGGGAAAGGAGTGGGGCAAGGGCTGGAAACACTCAGAAAGTGCAGATCAAGCAGAAAACTGCTCAGCCCTGTGCTTTTTCGCAGCACAGGACAAGCAGAAGTGTGGTTGAACCCTCAGCTGCGTTGAATGAGCTCATATGCTATTGTTATGCAAGAGGGAGAAAAATCTCTCACTCTCCCTTTTAGTAACCAATAACTGTAGGCCGGAGGCTGGAATTTCCAGTTGAGGGTCTAATCCTTTCTTTTATACAGGATGCCAGGTATATATGGCTAGGCATTGAGTGTTCAGAGAATGTCTCTGGAAAGCATTGGTTCTATCAAGAAACCCAATCTCACCATGGTTTCTAGTGTTCTGCAAACAGTACCCAGCATCAAAACTTAGCTTTTAAAAAATTGATTCCTAGCATACTAAAGTTGAGAAGGGAGGAATTTTTTTTTTGTTAGAATTGAATCTTCTGTCCCAGTAAAGTAAAACATTTGCTTTAATGGTTATCTAAAATCTCTAGTGGATTGAAATAGCATCCCAATTTTAAGCTCAAACTTCATGTGGCAGCAGCAGTTTAAATCTGTTTCATTTTTGTACAAAGCAGGTAAATGAGTGGGGAGGAGGGTTTGGTGTTTGGATGAAGTGGCACATAGAAAATGGAGCAATATTGCCGTTGTGGGTGGATAGAGTCTCCCAACCTAGTCCTCTTGGCGTTTGTTGGCGGGGGCGGGAGAGACACAAACAAACCAAGAAGAGGAAGCTGCAAGACTAGCTGTCTGTTCCAGAAGAGCTTCATTAATTTGTTACCCCCAAATTCAGGATTCCCCCCAAACTGATGCCAACGTTTTGTGCTACAAACCTAGCATTTTGTGCCACCCCCAAACTGAGTAATTGACACTCAAACCACAAAATGTGGGGTTCTGTAGTTTTTGATACTTTGCTGAATTTCTATGTGGTTCCAGAATTTTAAAGGCAACCCAAGTTTCATGAACAGATATTAGTGTGACTTCATTTCCACCCCAAGTATGCCTTCAGAATATATACGACTAGGATGTAGCTGAAGGTCAGCTGGTGCAGTATTGTCCCCCAAGCCACACCTTCAAGAAGACATTCAAGAAGGCTACCATATTTCACCAAACAAGTCTTCTAAAAATATCTTTATATGCTTTCCCTTTTGTCTTCCCAGGTACTGATGTGAAAGATGCTCAGGTTATAAGTGTTTCTACAGGAACAAAATGCATTAATGGAGAATATATGAGTGATCGTGGTCTTGCATTGAACGATTGCCATGCAGAAATTATAGCACGTAGATGCTTGCTTAAATTTCTCTATACACAACTTGAACTGCTCTTATGGTAAGTTTAAAGAACAATTCCCTTGCATCCCAGTTTTAAGCATAGAAGAAAGTTCCATTGATCACATTGTGCTTAGGATTACAGTCTTGGGATGTGATCCTGTGAGGTTCTGTGATGATCTGTAGCTTCAGAGAAGTGATGCTGGGGTCCTAATATCAGCAGAGATGGATAGCTAGTTGCCTTATTCTGGAACATGGATATGACACTAGCATTAGTATAAATATTTCTTTACATCTTTGGCCTGCATTGGTGCAATCCTGCCCTTTTATTTTTGAAAGAATTCATAATGTGTAAGATTTCATTTTTAACATATGCTGAACTAACAGTTGGAAGCATATGGTTTGTTTTACGTTGAAGTGTACATTAAAAGTCAGAATTGGTGACCAGAAGAATAGCTGGAATCCCCTCTGAGTGGTTTAGAAATTATATGAAACAAACAAATAAATAAAATAAAGTGCATCTGGGTGAAATCTATATGTTTATATTGATTTTTAAAATATCTGTTTCCTTTTGAGTGGCCCCCTCTGCTACATCCTGGAAACTACTTTTTAATTTAGGGGCCTTAAAGTATGTAGAGGCAAAATGGGATGATTTCCTATATTTGGAGGGAAGCAAAAATAACAGTCGTACTCAAACAAGGGAGGGAGGGCACCCCAGTTTAGATGTGTCAACAAACCTCCCTCCTTAATGCGGAAGGTAACATGTTTACATCCTTAATAGCCTCAAAGCTCAAAATAATAAGTAGCTTTTGTATCAGTTATGATCAAAGTTTATTTCAGATAAACAGATTGCAGATAATATATTCTTATCTCTAAATATAATTCATTACTGCAAACAAAAAAATATTTTGTTCACAGAATTGTCACTTGGCACAGAGAGCCTTTTGTCTTGGAGACTGTCATAAAATTATTATGAGGTATTCAGTTTGGCCCTGACTTCTTCCAGGCTATCTAGGTCTTTTATGCCCAACCAACTGCTCAGGCTAATGTCAATACTGTAGTATAAGATCCAAAAAGTTCCTGATTCGGGGAGGGCCCAGAAATGTTCTCTTTGGTCTTATTCAATAAGCCTTTTGGAGAGGCCATTAGGCAGGATGCAATGATGAAAAGAATTAAGATAGGTAATATTGAACAGAAAAGTATATGACAGTGAACAGTTTTATACCTGACTGTTGCAATATCTATGCCAACATTGCAGCAGTTGATTTACTGCATAGTGAGGTTTCAGATCTTCCAATTGAATCACAGGAAATTTGAGCTTTTGCTGATTAATCCCTCTGGACAAATTAGGGACTTCATTTAATTACGCCTCCACTATAAATGGATCAATAAGACATGGAAACAGATGTATATATTTGATATCTTATTTCATTGCCCTTGCAAAAGACAAAACAAAGCAAAACAACCATACAAAACGTATAACCTTGGCTTAATTGAAATTTTCATGTTTGGAGCAAATTGGACTTACCTTGATTGATACAAAACAGTGCTCTTAAACTGTATATCTTCCCACTTTTATGTAATACCTATATTTCTCTCTGCAACAATTTTTAATGAATGGAAAAGGGAGAACTTAGATCAATTAAGATGCGCCTTGAGGTTGTTAGACAAAGGAGCTTGGACCCTACTTTGAAGCTTCACTCCTGAGACACGTTCTGCTATATGTGGAACTTGCTCAGCAAAATGTTCAGCTAAGTAAGAAAAAGCAGTCCTAGACTGAGAGTATTACACCGTAAGAGTTAAAATCAAGTTATGGTAAACTTTGGTTCTTGCTTGTTGTAATTAGAAAGACCAAAACACCTTTTTAATAACATTGTTGCACTTTGTTTCAGTAGTAAGGAAGATCAGCAAAAATCTATTTTTATCAAATCAGAACGAAGCGGGTTTAAATTGAGAGAAAATGTACAGTTTCATCTCTATATTAGCACCTCTCCTTGTGGCGATGCTCGGATTTTCTCACCACATGAAGCAGCACAAGAAGGTAGGACAAGTTTCACCTAGTAACGGGGATGTTTGAGAGAAAACAATTTATTGAAAATAGCTTTCGTAGTTTATGAAAATCTAGATTGGCTTTTTACTGAAAATTAAATTGTTTAGTTTTCTTCATATTATAAAAGCCACACTATCTAGGAGGGCTAACACCTCAGTTCCACTTCATACATTACAAAGATTGTGGATGAATTAATTTGTTATGCATCTATGGATTATTTCATCATGGCTTTATTGTTGCTTGTAAGCCATATTGGAAATTTCAGTTTGAAAATGGGATATTCTGTTAAAATAAATAAAACGTTGTACCATGTAGAACAGTGTGAAATAAGCCTTGCAAAAAAGTATTGGATGTGATTTTCTATAAATGAGGCACTCTAGAAGTTTTTTTTTAGTTCACACCACTTTTTTCCTAACTGCTGTTGTCCCAAATGAGTAATGGAAAACAGGGCTGAACTTTCTTAGAAAGCATAGTTTTTCCTTGCATGAACAGTGGTTGCTTCTGTCACTTAGATCAGGGAGACAGACATCCAAACCGGAAAGCAAGAGGACAGCTACGGACGAAAATCGAATCCGGGGAAGGAACAATCCCTGTCAGATCTACAACTACAATCCAGACGTGGGATGGAGTCCTACAGGGAGAAAGATTGCTTACTATGTCGTGCAGTGATAAGATAGCCAGGTAAACTATTTCTCCTCTGTCCAACTTCTATATTGCTAGATGGACGGTCCCCAGGTCAGTGACACCATGGGGGTCAGGATGCCATCAGAAACCTTACTTGGCACATCTTAAAGCAAAAAGCCAACAAAAACAGCCTAGGGAGGAGGAAAACCCCCAAGGCGACTGGAGACTCAATGGCACAGAAAGTCTGAAAGGAAAAACAACTGACTGCTAGGTGGGAGGGGAAATTAAATGGAGTAGTTGGAAAGAAAGAGGGAAAAGAGACAACACATAGAGACAATATCCTGCTTCAGACTGAGAAGTTGTGTTGAAAGTGTCCCCAGGAAGAGAAGTAAGAATTGCCAAATGAAATTGATTGACAGGTCCAAGTTTTCAATACAACTGGATTGGGGAGAAGTGTGACCCCCCCCCCCAGCAAACAAACTCAAGATAGCAACAAAGGGCTGAGTTCATGCCTTTTCTTACTTAACTATTTATCGTTGTTCTTTGTTAAATGTAGATGTTACTTAACACAAGATACTTCTAGGTCACTTACAATTAAAGCACAGCATATAGTACTACGAGATGCAAATACTGAAACTGCATTAATTAAAAAATTCCAATTTAAACAGAAGGTTAAATGAACAGAAAATCCCCATTGAGAATATTAAAAGCACCGACTGTGAAAGCAGCTACTCTTAAAACTGCAGCTAAAAACACTTTGAGGAAAAGTTTTCACATGTCTAGTAAAGCAGTCTAGACATCTAGTAAAGCAGGTCTAATAAAGTCTAGTAAAGCAGGCAAACTGCTGTTCCCCTTGTTGCCATTCTCCAAATTCAACAGGAGGGGGCACTGAGGAGAGTCTGCGAAGATGCCCTTAAAGTCCAGTCCACTCACCAGAAGAGGTGTTTTTTCAGGTAGCAGCCTCCTGAATTGGGCCAGTCAGTGCAGCACATGAGGACGGGCTTAATGTGCTTTCATGACCTTTTTGCCATTAGCAAGCTTTAGTGTGAATCACTTTTCTAAAACAAAAAAATAATAATGTTGCTTTACACATGCATCCAACTGGGAAAGGACCATTTTAGCAAACAACTAGGTATATTCTTGCAAGGGCAATATTTTGCTTTATGGGAGTGGGGGGGCCACCTTGTTTCTGGAAGCAAGAACACAAATCACTTGGTTGTGTGGATGACGAATGTTAGCAACCTGCCCCACCCCCACAAGCATTAAAATGATGCAGAGGATTGCAGAGCAAAGCTTGCTGGATTTTCCTGATATTTAGCACAGTAAGGGTGGGAGCCTAACCCCACTTACATGGGAGTAAGCACCATTGATGTGCATGGGATTTACATCTGAGTAGACATAGTTAAGATTGTGCTGCTTTATATTATTTAGAGAAAAATTGTCTTGTTTTACACCTGGCAATCCCTGAGACTGATAAACAAATCAACAGAGAACCTTGGCCAGTGAATTATGCACCATACCTCATCCTATAGCTCCCTCATTTATTTTGTCTTTCATGCACAGTAGGGAACAGAGGGACAGAAAGAGCACAGAGGGCAGTGTGGGACATAGAGAGTAGTGAAAAAAGACTAAAAGGACAAGGGAAAGAAACCTAGTGCAGCACTGAGATTTCCTTTTAAGCCTCTGGGTACTTGTATTCATGTGTTTAAGTTATATATGCCTAGAAGAAACTTCTCTAAAGGTTTTTTTCCAATATAAAGAAGGTATTCTGTCTATGATGAAGTTAATATTGAGAGGCAGTGTAATCTAGTGCTTAACTCAAACTAAAAAGCAGCCTGGCAAAGACCCCCAACCAGCTTTGCCCTCCCTGGCCCAGAGCAAGAGTACCTGCCCTTTCCGCTTCAGAGGGGCCTGGGTGCTGTATTCAGAAAGTTTGCAGACTTGCTCCATTTTTGCCCAGGTTCAAGCTCATCAGTGGGGCTTGTGTGACTAGGCATGACAAAATGGTTAAATAGAAAATGGATGTGCAGTTGCTCACAAGAGCATAAAACTCAGATAAGCCTTACTGCTTGGGCAAATGCTGAGTTTGCAGTTATCTTTCACTTATAATTTGGGATTAAGGTGTGACTGAAAACACTTGGGTTTAGTATTGATAGGCTAAAACGTTGGGAGAAGAGATATATCCTCTCTATGTAGGTCTCCCTGTGGGAATGTCACCTGAAGGCAGAGGGAGATGGGGTAGGGGGAGGACGGATGTGTTATTGGTTTGAGTTTGTTTGGGAGTTAAGGAGTTTCAGTGAGAGAGAATAAAGAAAGAGAACTACTCAGTGGGTGTATGCCTTGTTATGTGAAAGCAAATGTCTTTTTTCAAAATGCAGTGGACAAATGTTGGAGGGACGGTGGCTTGCATTGTTTATTAGTTTTTGTTTACTGTATTGAAACATTAAAATGTTTGAGTTAAATATAAATGTGAGGTGTCTACCATGACCGTAGAGCAGGGACTGAGCTGGAGGGTGACTAAAAGAACAATGCAAATGTAGTATTCATTCAGGAAGCTTAGCTGGTGGGTGTCAGAAAGGTGGAAAGCACCCAGAACTGTATACAGTGGGAGTGGGGGGCTGGTATAAGGCCCTGGGAACATTGAAATCCGGGATGTGGGGTGGCATGTGGTTTGCACATCACAATGTTCTGAAAGATTAACATGGGGGCTTTATTTTTGTCAAAGGATATATGAACGGGGAAAGGGTTGTGATGGGCTCAATTTATAGTCCCAGGGCTGGGCCAGTGCGATTCCTGCAAATGATGGTGCATCAGTTGGAATGCAATACTGAGTGGGGATTTGAACCTAGTCTCTGATACTCAAATGAATAGAACAGCAGATATTCTAAACAGGAAAGCCAAGGGGACATTGGGCCCTTACAGCACTTGTGCTAGAATCACCCATTTCTTTCACCTGTGATGACCTTTCAGCATCTCCCAAATGGCTATTTTTCTTATCCATCGAGGTCTACTGGTTTTTAATTATTTTAAAGATCTGCTGCTAGTGTTTTAAAAAGTAGAAGCAAATCCTCCCTCTGCCTCTTCTGGCAGAGAGGCAGAGGGAGGATGCTGCTGTTTTCTGAGCCTTGGCTTAGAACAGCCTGTAGGCTCTATGTGAGTTGCCACTCAGCTACCTTCGCTAGGCTTCAAAAGAGATTCTCTTGCCCTTAGACACAGTGAAGCACAGCTAGGGTAGGAAGCTCACCCTGACACATCTGGTGCCACCACCATTTTTGCAGGGTATCTGCCCCACTCTCCTATAGTCACTCATATTTTTTTTGTTTTGTTTGCAGGCCTAATTCAAAATGGTGTCATTTGTTTCCCTTTAGATGGAACGTGCTTGGTATTCAAGGAGCATTACTTACCCTCTTTGTTGAGCCAATTTACTTCTCTAGCATTATCTTGGGGAGCTTGTACCATGGAGACCATCTATCCAGAGCAGTATACCAGCGAATAGCAGAGATAGAAGATTTACCCCCTCTCTATATACTCAACAGACCTTTACTCAGTGGTATGTATGTAATAAAAAGCAAACAACAGCTCTTCCGGTTCTGGTATATTTTCAAAATTTTGCAAATTGCATTCACCTGAACCCACAATGTGTAAAAACAGGGTCAGGGGCACATACATAAGCTCCACCCCAATGTCTCCAACGTGCAGGTTGGTCTTTAGGTCTTTGCACTAGTGCAAAGGTCTGGAGAGGGTTTGAAAATGCTTTCATTTGAGCACACTTAGAAACTCTCCCAGATAAGTCTGGGTTTCCGTCCATGGGAGAGTTTCGCAGTCTATTCAACTGAATCTGCTTCAAAAACCCCTTCAGACCGTTGGACCAATTGGGCAAAGGTCTGAAGATGAGGTCATTCCTAGGTCAGATAAGACAGGGTCCCACTTGTGGGAGGGTTTCTAAGTGTGTTCATTTGGACATGCGTAAAAGTCCTCTACAGACCTTTGCACCAATCATGAAAAGGTATGAGGACGGGCACTTTGATGGCTGAGTTTGTCTGCACACCCCAGTTTTTACTCATTGCCTTTTGTTAACGAGAGATCTACCTCAAATATAAATAGGGCATTCAGGAAAGACTTGGAATCCGTGTAATGAGGGTTCTTGACTTAGGCCACAATTCGGGGCCGTTAGATAGTTAAAAGCCATCGACTTGGAGCACCCAGTGCTGTCCTTGCTTATGGCTATGTACTTCTGTGCCTTATTAGGGAAACATGTAGCAATATTATTAAGGGTTTGGATTTTTCCACCTGCTTCTCAACAGTGCCATATTGGATGCTTTACTGGATAGGGCAGGAGTGGGCCCAGGCAGTGGCAAGGTTGGCAGGAGGGCCAGGTTGATTCTGCCCATGTGCCCCACAGTCCCAGCCTTGCCACTCCTCCCTTCTTGGTGTGTTGCTGCCCCACTGCCCCTGCCGCTCCTGCACGAGTCCTTTAAAAAGCCGCAATTCCGCTACTGAGGTGGCAATTCAAAGAGGGACACTGCCATAGGACAGGAGCTTCTTCACCCTTGTGCTGCCTTCTTGATGAAAACCATTCCTGCCTCAGCTGCTTTTACCACTGCAGAGGAAAAGATGTGGCTACAGGCAACCCCCCATTTACGTGGCGGTTACATTCCAAGGCAGCACACATTTAAGTGAAATTCCAATGATGTTTCAAATATATGCAAACACCCCATTCCACTCTGCCCCTTTCTGTGACGTTTTTGGGTCACTTCTGGGTTTGACACAAGGCGCGTGTGCATGGTTGAGCACATGTTGAACTGCCTAAATGGCGGGTTTCCTGTACTTCTTTCTTTTCCCCCTTGATGGTAAAAGCAGTCGTATTATGAAAAAGCTTCAGTATTCTTTTTATGAAGATGGTAAAAGCAATGTGAGTGGGGTAAAACTGGGCCTCTCACCTTTAAATTAAGTTTTAAAGTGTGTTTTAATTGTGCTTTAGTTTTTTAATCATTTTTATTGTTTTATACTGTATTTTAATGTTTTGTTTTTTTATTGCTTTGTGATCTTCTCAGATACTGCCTGTTAGAGGGCTGTTATGTTAGAATAGTAAAAAAATAAAATACAAGCATACATCTCACCTGTAAACCAGCTGCACTGTAGGAAAGAAAAATGTCTCCGAAAGCAATCATGGAACTGCAGGGGGTTGGACTTCCCTCCCAACTCTACAATTCTATGATTCTGTACACATAAGATGCAGTTCAGCTATACTTTGTTATCAGAAAAATTATTCCAAATCCAACATTTTTTCTTTGTTGTTAATAACCCCAAATCCTATGATTTGTCAGCAGACTTGGGGCAATCTACTGTGCAATATCAAATACTGAAACAGGAAGGTCTAATAAAGAATGCACATTACTTTAGTAAATCAGAAACAACAAACAGCCTTGTGACACCTTAAGGACTAACAAATGTCGCATGGCATAAGCTTTCATGGACTGCAGTCCCCTTCATCAAATGCATGAAGTGTTATCCTGAGTTACAGGTAACTTCGTTTGGGGAAGTGAGGATTGTAAGCAATGAGGTCAGAGGGAGATGAAATATAGGCAGTGATAATTATGCAATTAAAAAAACCCAGTTGCTGGACGACACAGACATCCTGGCATTGATAAGCCAATTGACACACAGAATGTGCTAAAAATCTTTGGCCTCGGTACATTCCCCAGGGGATTGCCTTGAACTTCTTGCAGTGAAACGTGAAACCACTGAATTATAATATATCAAGGGGTGTCACACCCTTTTTCTTGGCTCTACCGAGACTGTCTCTGGTGCTGGCATGGCTGCAAATGTTTTTGTGGCAAAGCAGATGGAGGTCCGACATGACACCAGAGCGAGATGGGGGGAGCTGATGTATCCGTTGTCCTCCCAAGAGCCACAGGAGGCAGCCTTATCAATAGTAAAAACACATCTCCAAATCTGATTAATGCACCAAAAAGATTTCAGTTTCATATTACTTATTCATTAATGTAATATACTTCAATGTACCTAAAACAGTGTCCTTACTGTTGTGTCTAAAAAGGTAAAGGTAGCAAAAGGTCATGGAATAGGAAATTTTGTTGGACTTTAAATCCATAAACATACTGGGTGAGAAACAGAATGAAATTTATCAAAATAAAACTATTCCAACATCTTTTCCTGCTTTTGATCACCTTTTTCTACCTTTTCCCCATTTGTCTTTCAGTATGTTCATTTCATGGATTTAAATGCAACCACAGCAGGTGCTATAACTCTCTGGCAGGTTTGACTTTATCCACGAAGGCACATGCTTTCATTGTCTCCCGAGACAGATGCCAACAACAATTGAATAGAGTCCAACACAATTTCCCATTCTATTACTTTTGCTACATTCTCCCCACCCCCAGTATTGAGCTGCTAAGATTTTTGCTATTGATAAATAAAAATTCATTTGTTCTGTTTCTGATCTAATTCCATTTATAAATCCCAATAGAATTCTGGTAATCTGTCCCTGTTATTTCCTTAAACGTGTCCACCATCTGCACCTATGAATAACTGGATATTTGCACTGAATTTGCATCATATCTGTCTTGTGATATTTAGATCTCCAGCTTTTCGTTTTGCCTTCTAACTAAGTATGTTTCATCCTCCATGAAGTCATGTACCATCTGGCTATTATTTCATTTGAATTTTCCAATTCATTTATGTTTAATGTCTTCCACACACTCTTCTCCCATATATATTGCCATAATCTCGCTGTTTCCATATTTAGATCAGTAGACTGTATATCACAATGCATGTTCTTCCATTCATTTACATTTATCAGTAAATTCTACATGTTTGAGGTCACTTTCCTTGCATTAACATTTATTTCCTTCTTCATTTATCTTGTGCCCAATTTATGGATTGAAAATATTGGTATATTGGAAATTTTATGGTATTCCTTTTTTCAATCAACTCAAGATTTTGAACACGTACTGCTTCTTTGACTTGCTTACCTTAAACGTACCATCCAGGAGGGATGTGTGCCAATTGTTGCTCTTAGATTCTCAAGTACAGTCAATTATCATTAAAATCAATCTAACATCACATTTGCATAACTATTATATCTCTCCACCCCACCTTTTTTTACTGTAACTGAACTTCCATTTGGGTTCTCTTTTCGTGTGTTGATTTTGAAAAAGGTAAAGCAACTTCAGCAATATGCACGTATTCACTAATGATATTCTTACAAACTAAGAGATATTTAAATTATTCTATATTCTTAACCATCTTTATAACTAGACCAAAATTAACTGAGAGGATATAGATCCTCTAAACTGGATGTTAGCCACATGCCATAAAATCAAACGGTGTTAATGTCACTTTACTTTCAAACAAATTCTGTATCTTTGTCCTCTTCTAAGCAAAACCAAATAAATTCTGTTTTGGATCTATTTATCGTATATCATGATACCTTCCTGTTTCCTAAATCACCCTCTTAAGTACTTTCAGTTTTTGACATATCTAACTTTCCCTTTACTTGCTGGTTTATTTCTTATAGCTAAGCCAAAATTCCCAACAAAAACAACAAAAAATGTAGATGAAAAGTAGACATTCCTCACTGGTCCCTCTTTTTAACTAGACTTACTTCTGCATTGTTCAATTTATTAATAGATCTGTACTTGCTTTATGATAACATGCTGTTATTCAACATTGACTTTTTTCTTCTACTTCAAATTTACTTAAAACACCATTAAAAAAATTCTCTTTTCACCCTGTCATAACTTTTCTGCATCAAACACTGTCAAAGTAGCTGGTTGTTGATTCTTACGACTTTCATAAAGTAAACTTACTGCTTTCCTTTTATTGGTTTTTATATACCTTCCCTTCTGGCAACTCCTGCAGCCAAGCTTCTGCCCAAAGTACCGCATTCCTTTCCTTTGGGTCCCAGCCTGTTCTTCAGCTAAGATGGCATTTTGCTCAGCCCAGGTTTGAAGCTTATTCAACAAAAACCTTCCACAGACTTTTGACCCAGTATCCAAGAGACTAACTGGGCTATGATTTTTAGGATCAGATCTCTCACTTTTTTTCTTTTTTCTTTTTACAGAGGAACAATAATATTAGACCACCATCCTCCAGGAATGTTCCCTGTCCATTTGATATGAGAGAACAGCTTAGCCAAAACGGGTGCCAACCAAGAGGAGTTAAATTTAAATATTTCCTGGGGAAGCATATATTCCCCATGAGCTTTATCTGTTGTTAGGTTTTGAAGTAGGCAACCAATCTCCTTAGATGTCACAGGCAAGGGAGGGCCATATAAAACGAGCCCTGGTGGTTGCCCTGAAAATACAACTGTCCTATGATAGCAAGGATTTGGGCTTCCAGATGAAGCTTGGAAATACAGAGAACTGAATGGACCAAGTTCCATCCTTTTGATTTTCAGCCACACCCAGCTTCATTCACCTTTATCTTGAATCTGTAAAAAGGTAAAGGTAAAGGTACCCCTGCCCGTACGGGCCAGTCTTGACAGACTCTGGGGTTGTGCGCCCATCTCACTTAAGAGGCCAGGGGCCAGCGCTGTCCGGAGACACTTCCGGGTCACGTGGCCAGCGTGACATCGCTGCTCTGGCGAGCCAGAGCCGCACACGGAAACGCCGTTTACCTTCCCGCTGGTAAGCGGTCCCTATTTATCTACTTGCACCCGGAGGTGCTTTCGAACTGCTAGGTTGGCAGGCGCTGGGACCGAGCAGCGGGAGCGCACCCCGCCGCAGGGATTCGAACCGCCGACCTTTCGATCGGCAAGTCCTAGGCGCTGAGGCTTTAACCCACAGCGCCACCTGCGTCCCATATCTTGAATCTGTTCCCTTCCCTTATTTTCAGATTCTTGTGAAATTATTTCTCCTTTCTTACATTGTGCATTACGCCCGTCAGTACAGGAGCTGCTTCATCTAAAACTCTGTAACCCCAAGCTTATTCTTTGTATGGTTGTCTATTACCGTACCTCCGCTTCTTACATTCACACCCCTTTCTTCCATTCAGGGCAACTAATCCCCACCCCACCCCATTTTTATTAGTGGATTTTTTTTAATGCAGATATAATAAAAGAACAAGAAAAAGGGAAAAGACCAAAAAACCAGCAGCAGCACCCATTAACAATAAGAATAATCCACCAAAAAATATAACTCATCAAACTATACATTAATAAATGACATCCATGTGTCCAAATAGGTTTCCAAGTGATATTGTTGATTATAAGATATAAGATCTTCAGATCACTGAGTAATAGATGAGCGGAATTAAGAACCACTCCTGTTCTCTATCTGTTAGACTGCACTTCACGGGAATATACATTCATAAATATCGAGGATTTTTCCAAGACAAAGTTAATACAGACATTTTCTTCTTTTCTGAAAGAAACAATTCATATTGGCTTTTTATATAGAACAACAAATATAACATCCCCTCACCCCCATAACAGGTATCAGGTTGTACATTAACATTACTCTGGTGAATCCATACGAATTGAGCAAATGCCCAGCATATAATGTCCCGGGGACAGCAGAAAGGTGGTTTTATCCATCACAGATAGGCATTCCCAGTGGAGAATATAGTTCAAGCCGTGCTGTTCCGGATGACCATACTTGCGAAAGTGCTTTGGATAATTTTATATTTAAGAGCAGTTTGGTGAAATCGCTCCTCCCTTCCACCCATAGGGTGGTATGCTAGGTCTCACTGTTGCTTCTCTTACTATTGCAGATACTTGAGCAACTCACGTCTTTTAGCAGTCTGACAGTTGAGTCACAATTTCTATAACACTAATCAACTAAAATGGATGGAGAGAACTACCCAGCTGCCATTGGTTGTATTTCCTTCTTGTCATCAGACACTTTTGTATGTTGCTTTGGCTTCAGTTAGCATGGCAGCCCATTAGCCTGCATGACATATCACATAAAAAGAGCCAACCCTCGAAAATCACTCGTCGCTTTGGGAAGAGGAAGGGGAATATATGGACTGGGAGTAGAAAGTCTCTTCTAGGCAATTAGAAGGGGGGGGGGGAACCACAGGGTGGACTGAGCCAAGTTGCATAGAAGAGGACAAGGTCTTTGGGACACTTTAAAGAATGAGGGGATATAGGGATTGAAAATGTTTTGCAACTGTATTGCAACTTCTGAATAAATGTTTTTTGAATTAAATTATCCAAAAAAGAAAAGAAAAAAGAAAGAGTGAGGTTAGGAACATTTTCGAGGGTTGAGGATAACTTTCCTGCTGCTCTGGTGGCTGCTTTCAAAACCGATTGACATACCTGTTAAAAGATACTTTAAACATATTCTGAAACAGATCTTGGTGTCCCATCATCATATTTCCTGCTTTCTCTGGCTAGCTTCTGGGGCGCAGTTGTCCTTTGTGCTTCAGAGGGCTCACTGAGAAGGATTTCAGTGGTGGAGCAACTGATGGGATAGGTGGGAATCCAAAGAACTTAGACCACGTTTTGCATTTAAGGACATTTTGACAGTATATACTGAACCCCTTATATAATACATTTTAAAAAGTTGGAACAGTTACCTTGAAAGTTGAAGTCAAACAGCATTCTCCCCCCGAAATGCCCCCCTGCCCAATCCACTGCTTTGATTTGCAGAGCTTGGCTACTGGCATGTGACTCTCAGTTTTTGAAAGGGAAATAGCATGCTTTCATTTTTTTCAGAAAGAAATATGGGGTCTTGGGACAAAGCACATCACAACTTTCATCATTAATTTAAAAAAGTTACTTTTCCAGTTAAGATACCGGTTAAGCAGATACTTCAGTATAAAGAGAAAATATTGTATCAAAATCGAGTGTAAAGTGCCCCCACCCCAGCTCAGTGTCTCATGCTGTGGGTGGGCTGGGCTGGCACACCCAAACTTTGCAAACGGCTTCTTGATTTCTGTGAGATAATGAGGATGAAATCCCACTTATTTGAGAGGAAGTGCCTTTGAACTCAGTTTGGCTTCACGGTTGACATGTATGGGGTTGTACTTCCAATGACTTGACTAACCTAGGATAAAGTTCTGCTTTAAGGGGTTTGCAAAAACTTCTTGTCAGTGAATACATTCTTCTAATGAAGAATGTGAACATATATATATATATATATATATATATATTGAAAACTAGGAAACCAGAAAATGCCAGAGGTTGTATGACATAAATTTTATAAATTTCAGACAACATTATTGTACCATTTGATTCTCTCAGCCTCTATAAATGCATTAAGGGCTTTTTTTTACGTTATTTTTTTTATACTGGGAAATCATTCGGCTTCTTGACTATAACGATGTAGTCCAGAGATTCTTAGAGCAATTTATATCTACATTGCTTGTTGGTATATTTCTGTTGTCATAACATAGCACTACTGATAAAAGTGGTCCCACACATTTCCCCCCTCGTGGTGTGGCTGTTTCTTATTCTTTAGTGCCTTTAAGCTCCCTTGGTCCCCCCCCCCACCCACGTTTCTCTTCTTGGAGCTCTGTGGGGTGAAGAGCAGGGCTGCCATTTCTTTTCCATAGAGATCTCTTTCCAGTTGCCCTTGAAGACTGAAGTGCCGCTTTTTGCTCTTCCCTAAATGTGGGGGAAATGAAGTATGGCAGTTTGCTAATAAGATCAGTTAATCCATACTTTCTTCCCTTCTCTTCCTGGAGTTGTGATACCTGACTGGATATCCACATCTCAGAAAGAGGGGACGTAAAAGCATCCGAATGATGCTGAGCTTGACATAGTTTTGCTTGTGCTTGGCTCTAATGGAGTGGCCAGCTGCTCCCACTTCATCAGAAAGGGGTTTTTAAAGGGTTGTTTTGCAAACGTAGGTACAATATGGGCAGTTTTATTTTAGAGACTATTAGTTACCACTAAGTAATGTCATTTTTTCCTTTATCCAGCTATTTAACTGCACTCAGATTTGAGTTGTAAAAAGATTAACCAAAATGTGATGCAAATGCTCCTCCTAATAAGGTTATGTTATGTTATTCTAACATACATTTCTCCATTTATAACACACCTGCCTTAATGATGTTGGAATATTTTGACCACACATTCTCCAGTAATGGAAGCAGAATGTTCATGGCTTTATGTCCTACCTCAAAAGAGGAGTGTTCCAGTTTTTCAGCCATTGTTTTAAAGGAGTGTGACATAACATGATTGACATGTTACATTGCACTCATTTTCTTTGGAAAGAGAAGCTATAAAAGGTATGTGAATATTTCTTCTTGCTGAGAGCCCCTCTTCTTTCTTACAGGTATCAGTAATGCTGAAGCCCGCCAACCAGGAAAAGCACCTAATTTCAGTGTAAACTGGACCATAGGAGATGCTGGTCTTGAAGTGATTAATGCTACAACAGGCAAGGACGAAATGGGCCGCGCATCCCGTCTTTGTAAGCATGCTCTGTACAGTCGCTGGATGAGAGCTTATGCAAAGGTATATTTTGGCAAATGGGTAATTCAGCACCACATCTGTATCAACAGGGCATAAGCGTTTGGGCTTTGAGTCTATCATTTACTGGGCAAGCTGTATCAGAGCTGAATGTATCAGAAGTTTGATGCACCCATAAATTTATTGGTATGCCACCTTTCCATAGTTCAAACAATGCTCAAGGTGGCTTAGAAGATGGAAAAATGCATACCTACCATGAAAATAGTAATAAACAATAAATAAAATATTTTAAAATACACAACCAAACTGAACAATTTCCACGTAAATCACAACAAGATTACAAGATCTCAACCTCCCCCCCCATCATCCCAGCCCAAGAGTCTGTTTAGCAGCCTCAGCTGTTGTAGCTGGTCATTCAGGGTTCTACCGTCCCAGGCCAGGCAAGGAGAAGATCTTCCAGAACTCATAGCCAAGAAGGGATATTTGCTGCTGTTCCTCCAGGAATGGTGGCCACTGTGCCCGAATACATTGGCTTTCTGTAACCATAGAATGGTTGAGTTAGAAGGTACCCAGAGGGCCCTTGCATCACAGCTAAAGAATGTCAGACAGGGGGCCATCCAGCCTCTGTTTAAAAACCTCCAAGGAAGGAGAGTTGACCATCTGAGATAGTCTGTTCCATTGCCAAACTGTTCTTACATCAGAAAGGTCTTACTAAGTTTGAATCTCCTTTTTTGTAATTTGAATCCATTGCTTTGGGTCCTCCCCTCTGGAGTAGCAGAAAGCAAGCTTGCTTCATCTTCCATGTGACAGCCCTTCTCCAGGCTAAATATACCCAATTCTCCCAACTGAATAGGTGGGATTAAAATCCAATTAATTTTTCTTGGTTAGTAGGCATTACAGTTTAAAAAAAACACAAAATGGGGTAGAGAAGAGATGGGAATTTTGGTTCGTAGCTTTGGATTTTGATTCTGATTCATAAATAAAGAGGAAAGAAAACAAAACACGTCCTAGGTATTATTTTGCCAACTGTTTCATCATTGAAATGATAAAATATTTGCTATATGTAACAGGATTCTCTTTCTTTCTAATCTCTCCAGCTTTCTTCCAATCTTCGTTCAAATGTCAGTAAACCAAACATGTACCACGAAACGAAGCAAGCAGCTGCCGAATATCAAACTGCCAAAGAGTGTTTGTTCAAAGCATTTTCAAAGGCAGGACTTGGCGCCTGGGTGGAGAAGCCCATAGAACAAGATCAGTTTTCCCTTGTAGTCTGATCCATGGATGCCCTCTGCTTGGAAAAGGGGATAGGATGGAATCCCTGACGTCAACATTTCATCTACACAGCTGAAACAGTAGCTTTCAGATTTTTATTGTGGTTTTTTGTTGGGGAGAGGCTGACTTGAAACCATTTTTTTCTTTTGCTAAAGTATTAAAACCTTTGGAAAACTGATAATACAATAACTAGTCTAGAATAATACAAAATAATTCCATTACCTTCTAAGGAACTGTTGTTTTCAGGGGGTGGGGGAACCCACAATGCAATTCAAAGTGATACATCTGGATAATTTAAATTTTATTTTACTGCATTGTTACCAGGTGCATGATTAATGTAAACCACCTAGGATTTTACACAACACTTTGACTAAGTGGTTTGTTTTTGTGTTCTTTTAGAGCCCAAGAGACAGATTATTTATGTGCTTCTTATAGATTTTTATTTTTTAAATAATTGAGCTCACAAAACCAGACTGGAGTTTGGCTAGCTATTTTTCCCTGCTTCCTTGCTCTTTAAAAACCAGCTGTTGAAAACTTTGTCTCTCTGATTTATGTATTTATTATTGTGTGATCCAGTTTTTAACATACTTTTTATTCCATTTTTAAAGTACTTGTCTTCACTTCCCATTTACACACATTGTGAAGTTATTGTTTTTTTACCATTGTAAACTGGAAACTAAATATTTGTAAGCTTACCAATTCTTTTTACTTTGATGTATGAAAACCAGCTTAGAAATAGGCGGATTGTGTTTCACAGGAACTCAGTGGAGTACAACAGTAATATTACCAGTGATGTGGCAATTTCAGAACACTCATTTGTGAGGAAATATGCTGCCTTGCCAAAAACCAGTTCACACGCGAACACTACTAAGGGCAAAAGAATTTTTAAACTGCGCACTTCAGAGACCTAACTTATTTTTGGCAAAACTGTTGTGTTCTTTTACACACACTGATATAAGGGTACCAACCCAAATTATTCTGAAATGATCTGTTTGATCTAGTATAATAGGAATAAATATTGAAAACGTTGTTCATATATATTGATGACATCTCCCATTAATGAGCATGTTGCGTAGATCTGATCTCTCAAGGACAGCAGTCCTTGGCTCAGAGAGTTAGGTCCTATGCTGAGCCAAAGCGCAGGACCCTGGCGGGCAGCTGACTCCGCTGCCTGTGCTTCAGAGCCAGTTGGCGCCAGGAGGGGTTGTCCCAGAGGCAGGGTGCTGCAAATGTCCAGGTGCTGTAGCCAGCAAATCGGACTCTCCTGCCCATCGCCAAGGTATCAGAAGGTATTGTCTTTCTGATAATTTGTGATAGGATGCAGCAAGCCAAATTGCACTTAATGAAATAGGTGGTGGGACTAATACCTCAGCATTAATTGTAAACATGCAATATTGCTAACATATTATTCCAATAAAAATAAGAAGGAATTCATCACAATCATGGTAGAAATTTGGGCTTGATCTCAGTAGTTACATTCCAAGAAAGCATGTATTGTAGGTTTAGCAAATTCAACAATTTCCATATGCTTAAAGCGAAGTAATGGTTACATGTTTTGCTAAACCAGTGCCAGAAATCAAAGTTGTAATACTATATGTATATCACATATATCTTGGCCTCTACATGATGTGATGTTCATATTGAAGGTATCACATCAGCTCAAAGTATTTTTTAAATATTTGTGCGACTGTATGTAGTAGGTGGACACAGTAGCTAGCTCCTCACCTCTGGGTATTGTCTGGGTACTGCTATCTACATAGTATTGTGGTGTTACAAAAACTTTACGAAGTTACTTTGCATGTCCAGAAAGCCCTATGCTGTAATTGGTATTCCTCTTCCTTTAAAAAGAAATAGATATATAATATGTTCACTTAAAAATATTATGAGAAAAAGGCATGATAGCAATAAGTTAATATAGAATTTAATAGAATAAATCAGAATTTTATTATGTGAAGGAAAATAATTTATATGGCATTTTAAATTGTTACTAGGCATTTTCTTGCAGTACTGTGGCCTGAATTATATAGAACATAACACATCCACGTGCTTAAAATGGTCACGTGAATAGTCCCAATGCAGCATATTCCAGTTCAGAGGATCAAGGCCAATTTGTAGACAACTGTGAAGAAAAATAAGGGTATGAATAGGCTTGCCAAGTGTTGAATTAAAAAAAGTTTGGTACCTGGTCAGGGCCTGGGGACAGAGCTCTCCGTTACATGACGTAGAATCCAGAGTGAGTCCGCTGATGAGGCAGTTTTTTAGGGTGGACCCAAGTCAAGAGGTCTGGGGGCAGAGCTAAGATTAAATTAAAAACCAAACCAGCACAGGTAAGGAGGAAAACAGCAGTTTTGTCCTTGTCTTTTCTGACACCTGGCTCAAAAGCAAAAATAAATAAAATTGTCCACACTGTTGCTTTCTTCTGGCTGATTGGCAACCCTAATTATGAGCTGGCTGAGAGGTTTTTCACTATAGCGGTTTTAATGAAATCAAAGTGTGAAGATTGCACAATGTATAGCAAATTTGCTGCATTTTATAGCTTGAGAGCAAATGTGTTACGTGTTTTTTCTAATAGCAAAGTGGCTTGCTTGGAACATGATACCAAGTCACAGGGCGAGCAGAAGTGAGCCTGAGCCTCATGCACTCTGCCCTCCTCTCGCCAGCACAACGACAAGGGGATTGCAAGCCTTCACACTTACCTAAACCAACCAGAGTCTATTGTTACGTCCATCCTATGAAAATTCTAGTTGGTTTAAACCATGGTTTATTGAAACAAGCCAAGATCAGTCGGTGGCTTTTGGTTCTGGCTTGTTAAAGAGTATGTTTAAATTAATCACAACTTCCCCATTATGGGTATAACCATAAACTTTGGTTAGTTTAAAACAGAAAGTGAATGCTTTGGAAATTCTGTCCTATTTGGGGAAGAAGTGGTAGCCTATGGGCTGCTTTACTCATTTGTGAGTGTGCCAGATTTGCTCCTTTTTCTCTTCCACCCATGTCTGTGCCTCAAAGCGCTCTGTGGTCGTGAGCATTAAGAGCATAATGTGACTATTTGGAGCCGACAGCTGCCAAATTGCTGATTTCACGACCATGCAATTAGTAGCTTTCCTAGAGACAACTCCTCTTTGCCTGGGCGTCTGGTATCTCTCACTGGGGCAACCTATTTGTTTGTGACCGAATAGGCCTGTTCCTATGGCTGCACTGTACAGCCAACAATGTTACCTACCTGTAAAGCAGGGGAAGGGACCCTGGGACCCTGTTAAGACTCACAACACCCATCAGCCCATTCCACAATGGTGGGAGCTGAAGTCCAGCAACATACCGATGTCTGTGGGTCCGTCACCCCTGCCGTCAAGAAAAGAATTCAGTGGATGTGCGGTGAAAAGTTCCTTGTAACTAGACTCTTACATAAACAGCAATCACAAGTCCCATTTATGTGTTTTTATGTTCATTTCTGTGATCAGCAGGGCCACAACTCTGTACCATCTCAATGAAAAGGATGCTTCCATATGCTGGGCAGGAGGGGACGAGTTTCTCTTCCTTTTCTCCCTCAAACAGCCCCTTTCCTCATAGAACAAAAACTGGACTATTGAAATACCTAGCTAATGATGTTGCCACATAACTGCCATGGAGGTTTATTTTTGTTTTTTGTTACAATGTGATAACGGTTCTCCAGGCTTTGAAAAATAAATCTTTGCCTTCCCTCCAAGGAAGCTCTTACCATTCTAAAGACTCTTTTCATGTCTTTGCAGTTGAAGCACAAACTCTTGATTGGGGAGAAACCCCTGGATTCCTTTTGGGAGGTGGGAAAGGGATGTACGAAAGTTATCCAAATGTCTAAATGAAGCAAGCTTACAAATAAAATGAACACAACTATAATTGGTGCCTGCTGTTGCATCTTAAATATAAAGGACCTAAAATACCAACAAATTGGTTTTTAAAGTATTTTAGGTTTTGATGCTTAATACCTCATTTTTTCTGCATGATTTGAGCATTCAAAATAAGTGAGCTTTCAAACATACTTTCATCCTGCTTTACAATGTAACGGATTCCTTGGTCTTCAAAGCAGGTGAAACCTGATGGTAACTAGTACTGTTCCCATAACTAGAACTTTGTTAAAGCAATACATGAAATATAGTAGTAGTCTTAATAAATCTGCATAAAGTATCTTTTTTTCTCTTTTAGAAACTGTTACTACTATTATTATGGTCATTTTTCAAACAGAATGGTGATTGACATAAGCACATACAAAATGCAGTAAGAATAATGAGTGTAACAAATAAAAATAGAAAAATGAAATGAAATTAGATTAGACGGGAGGGGAAAACCACGACGCAACTGAGTGCGCATACAATCGATCACAAAAAAGAAAAAGGTGATTCAAATTAATTATCGAAAAAGCTCCATATATTTTATCTGTTGAGCAGGGGATTTAGTGGGCTGTGTGGACGAGTTAACAGGAGAAAAACTTAAACCAAGTCAAATAAATGTGACCTATTTTTGATTAACCATTAACCGTTTGTGTATCAGGTGTTCTGACAGTGCAATGCCCCACACTTTTGAGGAGGCTAGTCGGATTTCGGAGGCTAGTGGGAAGCCACTCACAGTTCTAGCTGTGGCAAGAAGCATAAACACAAGAGATTTATGCATTAGTATTGGGTCTGGAGGTGTGATAAACCTAATTCCATTTGCAGACACAATATTAAGCAGAGTTGACGGTGGATTATCCGTATAACCTCCTTGATTTACCTATGGTAGATCAGTTCCCAGACTAACCACACAACTATGTATTTTCTTGCCAGTCCACAGCGTGAAGACTTCTTACAGAGTGGCAAGAGGCACACAACTCTCAAAATAAAAACAAAGAAATCTTTATTTCTTGTAAACATAGAAAGCCAAACAGAAAATATCTCTTCTGCTTTGAAGATAATACAAACTGATGTTCTGTATCCAGAATAATATTTTAACATCAGAAAACATCATATGATCAATTTTTAAAAGGGAGACATTTTGGTATCTTGTCAGAAGAGCTGTCATTGATAATACTGAGTGAGCTGAATGCACCTGACTTCCACCATTCATATGTGCTTAGCACCAGAAAGGAAAAAGCAACATTCAAAATAAATTTATTTCTACAAAAATGATTGTTTAATTGCATTGATAAGCCTAAAGACTACAGTTGCACGGACCAGTATATTTTAATATACAATTTTCCAGTGAGTTGGCTGTTCACAGGTACTCTCTTCATCGCCACAAAATCTGTTGTAAGTTGTTTTGGGATCAAAACCCAGAATCTCTCTTTCCTCGTGAATGCGGAAGGAAAATGTTGAGACTGAGGTACCTATAAAATATCTGTGAAGGAATACAGAAAAACGTAAGAGAAGCTTCTACTGCACATTCATTATATGGAAGTCAGATTGTTAGGATGCATTCTGACACCAGCTATCGATGTGTCCAAAGGGGGCCGTGAGAAGAGTACAAGCTTCATGCAAAGAAACCTCCACTTGACACCAATTGTCAAACTCTCCTCTCTGAAACAGCCATGTTAACTAATTCACAAAGTTAGGGAGAAGTTGGTTGCTTAAACAGTTGCACTGTAAACCATTTAAGATGCTATGCCTGCTGAGTCAAACACAGACATACGCAGAAATTAGCAGTTAAACCCTGAACACCTGCAGGTCAAAGAATCTCAGGCAGCAATGCTGAGAATGTTACACAAATATCCTTACCTGGAAAAGACAGTCCTGGCCTAGATGGGCCGGTGGCTCCACTCAGCAGAAGGCACTTCTGATAAAGCAAATTTTAAAGATGGGTGCCAATCTGAATATTTTTCCTATGAATTATTTTTGCATATCACGGTATGAGTGAAGTTGGCCTAACTTGATATAAAACATAACTCTCAATCAGTGGCATGCGGTCGGTGGACCGGGGGAAAACTAGGCTCGTCTCCTAAATGTTCCGCCAGTGCCTCCTTCCCAAAGCCTAAGAAGCTTCTGCCCAGCTTAGCGAGGCACAATGCTCGCTCCCTGCAAATCGCCCTCACAAAGCTGGCCATAAGCCTCTTCCTTAGGGTAAGCACATTCGTATGCATGAAGACTGCTCTAATAGAAAAGTAAAACAAAAACAACACACAAACCATAGTCACCTGGCATGTGCACATATCCACTGATCAATAATTGCTATTCCTCCATCTTTGTAGAGTTCCAGCTCCTCCCAATTAGGTTCAAATCTCACCATCTCTGGAAGAAGTCTCTTCAACTCTTCAGTCTCTGAAAAGCGACACTACGTCAGTGGCCTTCAGCTGGTCCCCACTCTAAAGGGGGTCACACTAGAAGCAAAACTACCATTTTCTTCCTGCTTATTTAAGTGTTGATGTTTTTAATAAAGAGAAATGGGCACACACAGTAAAAAAAAGGGAGTCTAAGGGTGTCCGGAGCTGAAGATCTACTGCGGTAGATCACTGTCCTGTAAAAACATTTAATTCAGGGGCAAGCCATCAGCTCACAAAGCCCTTTCTAGTGGCCTACAAAAGCCTCCCACATATTGTCCAAGGTAAAGGCAAAGAGACCCCTGACCATTAGGTCCAGTCACAGACGACTCTGGGGTTGTGGCGCTCATCTCGCTTTATTGGCGGAGGGAGCCGGCATACAGCTTCCGGGTCATGTGGCCAGCATGACTAAGCCGCTTCTGGCGAAACCAGAGCAGCGCACGGAAACGCCGTTTACCTTCACACCAGAGTGGTACCTATTTATCTACTTGCACTTTGACGTGCTTTTGCACTGCTAGGTTGGCAGAAGCAGGGACCGAGCAACGGGAGCTCACCCCGTCACGGGGTTTCGAACCGCTGACCTTCTGATCAGCAAGCCCAAGAGGCTCAGTGGTTTAGACCACAGCACCACCCGCATCCCTATTGTCCAAGGTACTGGAGAACAAATAAATATGCACAGCAGCTGCAGTGCCTGCGTAAATTCAGTTTACAACAAAAGATTAAAGTATTGGGTTTTGTTTTTTAAAAGCTACATACCCTTCGCAATGGCATCAGTGGCTACATAGACTCTCTGAAGTTTATGCAACTTCAAGAGGCTTCGGATGGTCTCCACCGCTCCCTGGATGCTAGGCACGTCATTTCTGTGACCCCAGATGAAGTCTTTGCGCCTGAGGTGGGCTCCAAGATAGGGCCCCCCTATGGCCGTACCCAGCTTTACCTAGCACAGAAGAACCAGTACATGCTGAAACTGAAATAAAATGGCATTGATTCAGTGGGAAAACATCGTGCAGATAAACACACGTTCCCTAGCATTGTTAAAGGAAGAAGTCTAAGATGCTAATTGGTCAGTGCTTAGCAGAACTTTGCAAAGCTCCAAGTCCAGCCTACCAACCATCTATTTTCAGAGTAATAGGCTTTTTGGTGACACTTTCTTAAATAAAAAGGTGATACCATCAGCTCTTTTGATTCTGATTACTGTATTTTTAACACCTGTAAGCCACTTGGGGGCTTTTGTCTGGAAAGCAGCAGAAAATGCTGCACCGGGTGACTGGTTGTCTTGCTCCTCTTGAGCAATTCCCAGCAGCTGAGCCGCTGCCTTCTCCTCCTTCCTTTGGATTTTTAACTGTTTACCAGACTGGAGAGTTGATTTTTTAATTTTTATTTTCAATCTGAACAGGGAGTGGGCTCTTTCCACATGAAGGGAAGCAGCAGCTCCTTACAAGTAAGGCAGAGTAAGTGGCTCAGTCGAGGTCCTATTCACTGATGAGAACCAGAATTCCCAGAAAAGCCAATGTTCCCTTTCTATAGCACATCTCATCACACTTGAAAACACATGGGCTCCATTCCTTTATATGAGCCTCATATAGTCACTCCCAACAGAAATGCAGTTAAAACAGAAAATAGCTAAGCTTAAATATTCAGGCAAACCTATTTTACCTTCATCTTTGTCCAGTCCTCAGAATACTGTGTCCTGTCCTTCTCATCAGTAGAATTTAAGAACTTGGTCCTAAACATGTCCCCCACCACACGAAGATGCTTAGCAAAAACCATACTTCGACGAGTCTGCCACAATAAATAAATAAAATAAAATGATAAAGGACTAAAGTTCTTCCAAGATCTAAAACAAAAATTCTTTAAAGGCACAGTCCCAATGTTATTTAGCGCCACACAGATTAAACCAGATGTATCCAACAACACAATTTAACTACTGGAGAAGCAAAATTCAATGGATGGATTTTATACGCATATTACGGAAGCACCCTATAATCCAGTTTTTATGTAATACAGTTTGAAATTTAATTACTGAAAGGATGGGATAGTCACTCTACCAAAACCCTAAAATATTAATCCTGCAGTATTTGAAATACTTCATTCTAGGTGAAGATTTAGAAGCTGTGCTAAATTTGCTCTCTTAGCTTCAGAATGCCTTGCCAAAATCAATTTAAATAAATTAGGATTAGTTGTTCTGGATATGCATATGACCTGAAAACAAGAACTGGCAAGACTACTTGATATAACAGGATATATATAAAAAAAATACCTAAGGATCTCCCTGACGGAAAAAATCCAGGTAAACTGTACAAGTATAAAGAACTAAGACAATGCATTAGCAGCACCAAGTGTGAGAACAGTTTATGGATTAGCTTGGATTATTAAAGGATGGTTTTGGTCAGGTAAGGATAATCTATGATTTGATACAGACTACTGTGGCCTATTTATTTCATTGGAACTGCAACTGGATAACAGGAAGGTAATATACTGCAAGTTAACTTTAAAAATGTGTAATGTGATTATAGGAGAAGACAGCATAGATCTTCCTTCAACGGAATTTTGGTGCATTACCATACCTTTAATTCAAATAATATTCTGGGATCATTTATAAAATAATTGCAGTAAATGTTTACATTTAAGGATTTGGAAGTAAGTGGAAGTGCCTAGAAAATGCCAGGTTGTATATATCCTCTTTTCTTAATGGTACCTATGCCATACAAAATGCCTTGAGACGCTGTTTGCCAAGGGGCAAAAAAATAAGTGGATCATATGGGAAAGACGGCTAGAAAATACTTACATTCCAATAATCTTTGCCACCATAGTGGTCATGAAGAAGATTTTCAGCTCGGTCTAGCATCACTGACCTACTAAAAATGATAAAACCAAGTGTAAAATAGCAAAATAGCTTACATCAATTTATAGTTTAAGGAAGCAGAGAAGTCCATGGATGCACAAAAATGAACACTGCAATTTCTTTTTCGGGGGGTGGGGTGGGGGAAAATTGAGAAACCTTTCTTAACCCCAAAAATCCTAAACCCAGCTCAACAATTGGCGTTCTGTGGAGGAAATGTTGATCACGTACTTTGGCGACACGTTGTTTCTGGCTTGTAATTAAAGACAGGTGGGCACCATCAATGTGGGACAGATAATTTTCCAGTGCTTTGATTTTCTATTTTTCCCCCCTGTTTCGTAAGTTAATTGGTAAGAATGCATGGATGTTAATTGTAAATACAGTATTAGATGAGCTCAGCAGTTAACATTTCATTTCTATACCAAATGAAAGTAAAATAAAAGGCTACATTAATTTCTCAGTCTAGGATATTATATTTTTTCAAAAGAAAATTTACCTATCCAAATTAGCCAAAGTTTGCATATGGTAATTTGGATTTTCCTCAGTGGAAAATTTCACAGTTCAAGATTTCTTGGGGAGGGGAATCATTTACAAACTGAGGGCTTCTCTGCCTTAGTGGTGCTGCAATACGTTTCAACGTGAGATTACAAAAAACACAAACCTTCATACTTGTTAAGAGTGAAAGGGGGTGTGGGGGGGTTAAAGGTTGCGGGGGTGTGGGGGGGGTTAAAGGTTGCCTTTCTCTATGCAAAGCAAATATGTAAACATATGAGATAGAAAATAATAGATTGTGTCTGACCGAGCAGAGATGTTCAAAAGGAGAGGAGCTATGACAGAGGCAGAGCCCTGGACAGATAAACAAGCCACATTCATCCCGCGTGTTTCTTCGTAGCCCCAGAACCATCCCCTATAAAACAAGATGGAAATCATTAATAGATTGGCATCTACAATATGATAGAAATTAGAACAATCTTGCTGATGTGAACACAGTCAAAGAAATCTTTTTATTATTTTTATCCTCTTGCAAGTCTGAGCTCATTCCGAGTTTTAGCCTGCCTGTCACCCTGCAATTGTTAGCTACTCGTGTATACTCCTCCTTTGTGATTTCCCCTTTCTTCCACTTCTTATACACACCATTCTTAAATCCCAGCTCATCCGTAAGCTCCTTATGCAGCTGCGCCAATTTCTTTAGATGTCTCACACTTTTCTTTCTTGTTGAAACTGTCTGCATTTGGGCCCTCAATATTTCTCCTTTTAGAAACTCCTATTCATCTTGGACTCCCTTCTCTTTGAGTATTTCTGATCGTGGAATTTCATTCATTAGTTCCTTAAACTTTTTGAAATCAGCCTTCTTAAAGTTGAAAGTGCATGCCTGAATGTACTCAGCTTTCCCTTGCATCTGTATCATGAAACCCAGGACACGACCACTTCCTCACAAGTTTCTGAGTACTTCCACTTTGTATTAAAAGCTCCAATTTGTCTTGATTCCCATACTCTTTGCATTTGTGTAGACAACTGAAACCATGAGTTACTCCAACTGTGGTTTTGTTACTGGCTAACTGATCCTTAAACAATCCCCACCAAAGTGTAAGAAAAAAAATCAGCTGATGTGGCCAGAGTATTGATATAGGTAGCAATATGTAACAATTTATGTAACAATATAGGGACTCGGGTAGTGCTGTGGGTTAAACCACAAAGCCTAGGACTTGCTGATCAGAAGGTCGGCGGTTCGAATCCCCGTGACGGGATGAGCTCCTGTTGCTCAGTCCCTGCTCCTGCCAACCTAGCAGCTCGAAAGCACGTCAAAGTGCAAGTAGATAAATAGGTACCACTCCGGCGGGAAGGTAAACGGTGTTTCTGTGCGCTGCTCTGGTTCGCCAGAAGCGGCTTAGTCATGCTGGCCACATGACCCGGAAGTTGTACGCCGGCCCCCTCAGCCAATAAAGCGAGATGAGTGTCGCAACCCCAGAGTCGGCCACGACTGGACCTAATGGTCAGGGGTCCCTTTACCTATGTAACAATAGCAGCATTGGCTATGTTTTTGGACTATTTAAATTTCCGTGCTGTTAACCATTCTGTGTTTTATTGTAAACAGAATGGAAGATGCCCATCTTTAAAAATAAATAAATATTTTTCATTTAGGAAGAGCATGCTGATGCAACAGTAATAAAATTTCATTGAACAAAAGAGAAACTGTTTTAATGTTAAAAATTCCAATGAAAGTTATTTTCAGGGGGGACATTTAGGGACTTGTGGATAAAATATCTGCATTCTAGGTGCCCAGCTGTAATGATAATGCAACTACTATTATAGAAGATTACCTGTAGTATTTATGTTTGTCTGTCGAATACATTAGTTGGTCAATACATGGCCTTTCATCTATTTTCTCCTCCCAAGTCCCATCTTTCCATCCTTCAGCATAACTTTGCAAAACATACACCTGATCAATAAAGGGTCCACCTGACTCTGAATAATGGAACAAAAATCAGCACATGAGTATAACATCTATATGTATTTCATTTTATACAGCAGATATCAAGTGGAGCAATTAGCATTCTATCTAGCTGCATACAGTTACTTCCAAAGTAATTATCTACAGAAACCAGAATGTCAGTTAATAGAAAGGAGGTTTGAGTTGGAGCCCTGTGAATCTGGTCACTGCAGACAAATAATCCGGAGAAGATTCGGAAGAGAACTACAGGTTATCTCAAATGTTTCTATAAAAAGCACCTTTTGATTTTATTAAGTTGGCATGAACCTCAACCCTGTGCCAATTCAAGAAATACACTGACACAATCCCCAACAGGTGTCCATCCAGACTGTGTTTAAAAACCTCTAGCGGAAGAGACAACATGACTTCCAAGGCAGTCTGTTTCACTGCCCGCAACTCATCCCATCACAAAATTATTTCTGATGTTTGGCTTAGCTTAAATCCCCTTCCTTGTAATTTAAACCATTGCTTCTAGTCCTACCTACAAATCTGCTCCATCATCTGTATGATGCAGCCCTTCAAATAAGACAGGCTGCAAGACAGAAGCAGGAACGAAACTGTGCATGGATGCAACTGGAGGAGAAGCCACCAGTATGCCAACTGCAAAAATGGGTGCCACATTAACAAAAATCTGTATCTTCTGTTTCTCCAGGCAACTATGGTCATGCCCAAATAAGATATTATTGTTTAATTTAATATTTGCTAAATGGCATGCACATGCAATTGTGCAACAGCAAGCATGCACCTACTAATATATTTTAGCCTTCATAATAGTAGATATCCCTCTACCCCCTGAGAGATAGTGGTGGTGAGAAAGGTAACATATCCTCATTTGGAGTTCTGCTTTAGAAATGTTATCAATTTCAAACACCTCATTTAACTGAATGCAAGCAGAAAAGCCCACCACAAAACTACTTCAAGATTGCATAGAATACTGATTATTTAATAGTAATATTTTACCTGCAAGAAACTCTTCGTACTCAATAACTGGTATGTTTTTGCTGAGGCTGGGAACATCAAAGAATTCAAACCAAGGAATTCGGATCTGATGAATGTCAGGGCTCTGCCAGTGATAGAGACGCCCCCAGGGAGGCAGAACCAATACCCAGGCTTCATGTTTCAACAAAGTTTTTATAAGAGAAGCAACTCTTATATAGACATCTCTGCGGAGGTTGAAACCTTCCGGTGGGTTTACATCATACAAAAGATACCTGGAGATAACAAAATAAAGTTACTTGAAAAAGCTAAAGAAAAGTCATGATTTGTAATCTCCAGTGACTTCCTAGTTCTGAATAAGGCAGATACACAGTCATCTGTGCTTTTGGAGGATACAGAGTTTGGGGTACAATCTTCTCCCCTGGTGAAAAACAGTGGGGACTAAATAGAACAGTGGAGTCATAACCACTTCCGGAGCCCATCTGCTTGTGCCAGCCAGGATGGAAGGTGTGGGAGAGCAGGAAACAAGCAAATGCCCATTCAAATAAGTATTAAGCAACCTGGACAGTTTTTAAAGTGTTTAGCTTTGTTTTACTAAATACTAGTAAAATAAACATGATAAATTAGATCACACTCTGAATTTAAACTGAATTTTCTGATGCAAATCCTTCTAATTCAGACCCCCCCCCCCAGAAAATCTCCATCACTGCCAGTAGTTGGGACTGGCTTAGGGTGCAGCAGCAACTTGGCTGACTCATGTCCAACCCCCACCCACTTTCTTCATAGGTTTATGCCGGCCAAGTTGGGTGGATGGAACAGGGACCTCCATGGTGGCAGAGTCTCTTCACTAAGCCAGGATGAACAAGGCACCTGCCTCCTCCAAGAGTTTGGATTGCTCTGTTCACCATCTGGGAAGGGAATCTTAGAACAGAAGGAAGACAACCATTCTAAGGGGGAACTTTCCATCCAATCGCTTTCTGCATCTACCCAGACTACCCAAGCTGGTGTCTATTTAGTCAACACCAAGTGCATGACCTATACTGTATTTCCTCTTCTCAATGGCAGAGCACACACTTTGCATGCAGAAATCACAACCACTGGCATCTCCTGGACGGGGAGTCCTGGACAGCTGCTGCCAATCAGTGTCAATAAAGCAGACCTAAGGTGGACCAGGGGACACGGGTGGTGCTGTGGGTTAAACCAGAGCCTAGGGCTTGCCGATCAGAAGGTCGGCGGTTCGAATCCCCACGATGGGGTGAGCTCCCGTTGCTGCTCCTGCCAACCTAGCAGTTTGAAAGCACGTCAAAGTGCAAGTAGATAAATAAGTACTGCTCTGGCGGGAAGGTAAATGGCGTTTCCATGCGCTGCTCTGGTTCACCAGAAGCGGCTTAGTCATGCTGGTCACATGACCCGGAAGCTGTACACTGGCTCCCTTGGCCAATAAAGCGAGATGAGCACCACAACCCCAGAGTCGGCCACAACTGGACCTAATGGTCAGGGGTCTCTTTACCTTTAAGGTGGACCAGAGGTCTGATTTACTTTATGACAGCTTCCTATGCCCTGCTGTTCATATACAGTTGTACCTCTGCTTACTTATCCCTCCGGTTATGTAAATTTTGGGATACATAAGCGGCAAACTGGGAAGTATATTTCCAGGTTTTTGCCATGTGCACAGAAGTGGTCTCTCCAGGTGTGAAAACCTCGGGATCGGGCCGGACCTCCGGAATGGATCCCGTCCGCAACTGGAAGGACCACTTTATTCTCATAAGTTTTATAAATACTAACTGCTGCTTCTCATACTAATTTATTTCCGTTTCCAGAGAGAGGGCAGCTACTGCTTTTTTGTGCCAATGAGAGGAATTTTGCAGTGGGCCCAAATTAGCTGAGTGTTTGCAGAATCTCCTGAATTGTAAGACCCTTTAGCTACTGCCCCTTCCCATCTGTTTAAGACCATTGCACTGAGTTGGCCCTTCCTAGCTCAAAGCCAGGCTTTACATTTCCTACGCTTCAACTTCCCTGCTCAGGATGGGACCCTTTAAACTCTGTTCAACCCGGGATAACTCGCTATTCAGATATCCTCTGCTGCCTATAAATACATGAATTTTTTTTAATAAAGAAAAAAATCTGTTAGATCAGTTCGAGGGTAGATTCCCACGGGAGTCGCTTCCTGTTCGCCTGAGGTACCATAAGAGACGCCGAGCTGACGGCGGAGAGGCGCCTGCGAGGGATCCCGAAAGGCCCCCTCGCCGGACCCTGGCTGGCGGGGCCGGGGCGAGAGACGACCGGCGGCCGCCCTCCCGCCTGGCCTCCCTCGGGCGCCTCGGCGGCCGCCCTGTCCCTCCGGCCCTGGCGAGGCCTTTCCGCCCGCTCGCCTTTCCTCACCGTCTCCGGGGCGCGGCGGCGGCGGGCAAGGAGGCCGCGCCGTGTCCCGCGCGGAAGGCGGCCTGGTGGGGCGGCTGGGCGGCGGCGAGCGCGATCAGGACGAGGAGCGGCGGCGGGAGGCCGGGGAGTCGCGGGGCCGCCATGCGCGCCGGGCGGGGCGGAGGAGGAGGCGGCCCCGGAGCTCAGCCGCTCCCGCCTTCGCTCTCCCCCCGCGGGCGATGCCGGCCAACGCGGACCGCCGTCCGCCGCTCCCTCCCAGAGACCCGCCTGCCGGAGGGCGGGCAGGCAGGCAGGCATGGGCCGTCGCCTGGGGGGCGTCGCCAGGAGAAAGCGGCTCCCCGAGGCAGGCGGCGCCGCCCTCGCTTTTCCCTCTGGCCGCTTAGCCCTCCGCCTGGGCGACCTGGCGGGGTGTTGTTGGGGGTTCAAGGAGGGGGGAGACCCAGGCCGCCAAGGGGGCAGAGAGGCAGCCCACCGACCCATCTCCCCCAGCGTCTCCCGGTTCTTCCTCCCGGCCAGCTCATCTCCTGCTGGACGCAGTGTTTACCTGAGGGGACTCCTGTCTTATGCGTCTCCTTGCTGGCTGCAATCATCTGCTGGATTTTTTCCCTCAAGGTACCCTGAGCATTAATGCAGACGGTACCAGTGCAAATGAACAGAAAACTGCTGATGCTCTCGTAGATGACCATGTGCAAGGCCCTGACCCAATGACTGTTGCACCCACCCAACTTCCATCTGGTTTCTTGCGATCCCCAAAGGAAGTCAAAAGTTCAGCGGAAGAAAAGGATGAAGAAAACACGCCCCAGCAATTCTTTAACGACCTTCAGAAATGTGCATCTCCCAGTGTTGTACTAGACCTTGCTTCAAAATTTCAAGATGCTCCAAAGTACGCCATTACAGTGGTGCCTCGCAAGACAAAATTAATTCGTTCCGCAAGTCTTTTCGTCTTGCGAGTTTTTCGTCTTGCGAAGCACGGTTTCCCATAGGAATGCATTGAAAATCAATCAATGCGTTCCTATGGAAACCGCCTTCAGACCAGGTCCGGGGACAGTCTGTCCCCCGACCTCTTCTGAAGGCCGGCGGGGGGCAAAAGTCTTTGCTCCCCCCCCCCGCCTGCCTTCCCGGGACAGCGGAGACTTCTCCACTGTCCCGGGCGATCTTAAAATGCTGGCGGGCGGCAGCGAAGCCTTCGCGATCTAAAAGCCCCCGGGAAGGCAGGCAGGGGGGGACAAAGACTTTTGCCCCCCGCCAGCCTTCAGAAGAGGTCCTGGACCTCTTCTGAAGGCAGGCGGGGGGGGGGGAGCAAAGACTTTCGCCCCCCGCCCGCCTTCAGAAGACCTCTTCTGAAGGCTGGCGGGGGACAAAAGTCTTTGCTCCCCCCCGCCTGCCTTCAAAAGCCATCCGGGATAGCGGGAAGCGCTTCCCTGCTATCCCGGACTGCTTTTAAAATGCTGGGGGTGGGGAGCAAAGCCTTTCGGCCCCTGCCGGCCTTCCTGGACCTCTTCTGAAGGCCGGAGGGGGGGGGGAAAGGCTTTGCTCCCCACCGCCAGCATTTAAAAGAGGTCCCCGGAGATTTCCCTATGGGCTTGCTTCTTGCGAAGCAAGCCCATAGGGAAATTCATCTAGCGAAGCGCCTCCAAAACGGAAAACCCTTTCGTCTAGCGGGTTTTTCGTCTTGCGAGGCGTTCGTCTTGCGGGGCACCACTGTACTGTACCTGTCTTGCCACTATGCGGATGCTCACAAAAAAGCTCTCGGAAGATCAGAAACGTTATGAGAGACGGTTGATATTTGAGCACCCTCAGTTTAGCCAGCTGGGTCAGTGTGTGATGCAGGAGGCCAAATACATGTGGGGTGATGACTTGGCATACAGCCTGCTAGCTGTGGTGAAACTGGGAGTCCCACAGAACACCCGTTTGGTTCAGACCTTGCTGAGGGTATGCCAGGTAAGTCACAGAAACTCTGTAGTCTTGCACTGAACATAATAGTGAATTGAGCTCCAGACTTGTCATTGGGGCCATTCATCTGGCATGGGCAGGGAAACTCTAGCAAGCTAAACTAATGATTTTATAATGAATACTTGGGTTTTCAATGTGCTCCCACATACATTCTCATAATCGTGTAAAATAGGTCGTAAAGGTAAAGGGACCCCTGACCATAAGGTCCAGTTGTGGCCAACTCTGGGGTTGCGGCGCTCATCTCGCTTTATTGGCCGAGGGAGCAGGCATTCAGCTTCCGGGTCATGTGGCCAGCATGACTAAGCCGCTTCTGGCGAACCAGAGCAGCGCACAGAAACCGAGGTAGGAGTCCCATGATTCAGAGGCTGGCGCAAACGGCGGTAGAGGCACAAGTGAAGCCATGATTCCGATGCTGGCGTGAAGGGCGATGGATGGAACACAGTGCTCTCGCCAGAACAGTCAGCTCTGAATTGGTTCTGTTCAGTGATTTCGCTCAGTGATTCAGCTTAATGATTCAGCTCAGTTCAGAGGGGGATGACCGCATCTGGCTGTGCTCTGATGTCCATCGATCCCATCCTCTTTGCCAGTGTTAAGTTGTGGGCGAACATATCAGACGACACAGCGATTCTTCCAAAGCAGCTCTTTATTTGTAAGCTGGAACAGAACTGACTGAGGAGCTCAGTCAGCCTGCTTATATAGAGCTCCAGAACAATGTAACTGTTGCCATTTTCTAAAACTATCCAATCACTGAACGTCACTTTTGATCCTTCATTTGCATCCCCTTTCCATCCTAAGCTCTGCATCATGACCTCCCTCACCTAGAAGCTCCACACCTGAGTCTGTAAGATCACTTCTTCTTCACTCTTGTTCCTCTATGGCAGGCTTCCTCCAACTTGGCCCTCCAGATGTTTTAGGCCTACAACTCCCATCATCCCTAGCTAGCAGGACCAGTGGTCAGGGAAGATGGGAATGGTAGTCTCAAAACAGCTGTGGGAGAGGCAGCAGACTGGCGCAAGTCCCATGCTCCTGTTTCAGACCGCAGGGAACCTGCAGGAGCCTAAGCCACCATGTCACTCCTCAAACGCCCGAGCCTTAATAATGGCACTTTTTGCATCCATCCTAACTGCTCCCTATACCATCCGGGTAACCTTCCATTTCCAGTTAAGCACACCACGAGTCACTCCTCCCCGTCAGCTGCCCTACAGCTGGGGGGGGGGGGGAGGCAGCAGGGGAACCTTTTGGGGAGCGGCGCCTGCGCACGCCCAGAGTGCTGCCTGGGATTTGTCACCCCTCTTAGTGGTGGCACACAGGGCGTAGCGCCCCTGCCGCACCCCCGTTGCTACGCCCCTGCCAAGAAGCATTTCTTCTAGAATCCAGAAGAGCTGGATGTTGATGGAAAAAGCTGATAATTCCGCCTATTTTTTATAACAGTTGAAAAGAACAAATCAGCAGAAGGAAGCCAAACGCCAGCTGTCCCCAACCAGATTTCCCCACCTGCCACACATGTAAGTTTTCCTGAAACAAAAAATTCCTTCCAGTAGCACCTTAGAGGGCAACTAAGTTAGTTCTTGGTACGAGCTTTCGTGTGCATGCACACTTCTTCAGATACACTGAAACAGAAGTCACCAGACCCTGTTTGATGATGTTGGGGCCAGTATGATGTTGGAATCAATGGATATGGGACAATTATTTATAAGAGGAAGAAAAGCGATTTATTCAGATCAAAAGGCGAAATTAATAGTAAAGAATGTGCTAACAGAAAATATTGAAATTACGAAAGGTACAAGACAAGGGTGTCCTCTGTCACCATTATTATTCATAACAGTACTGTAAGTCCTCCTAAAATGTATAAGGAAGACAGAAGAAATAAAAGGGAGGAAGTTGGTCGGAAGGAGTATAAAGTAAAAGCTTTTGCAGATGACTTGGTCCTAACAATGGAAGAACCACTAACTAGTGCTAGAGAAGCACTAGAAAAAATAGAACAGTTTGGACAAGTAGCAGATTTTAAATAAAATAAAAAGAAAACTAAAATGTTAGTTAAAAATATGAAACAAGATTTGGTGGATATGTTGCAAGAACAGACTGGTATAGAAGTAGTAAAGAAAGTTAAATACTTAGGAATTTGGTTAACTCCAAAGCATATAAATTTATTTCAAGATAATTATATACCAGTGTGGAATGGAATTAAAAGAGATTTGGAAGTGTGGGGTTGGATTAAACTATATGGGGCAGGATTTCTGTTATTAAAATGAGCGTGCTACCAAAAATGTTATTTTTGTTCAGTCAATTCCGATAATTAAAGATTATTATATTTAAAGATTGGCAAAAAGTAATTTCAAGATATATCTGGAAGGGGAAGAAACCAATAATTAAATTTAAATTACTAACAGATATCAAAGATAGAGGGGGCTTCACTCTGCCACATTTGAAATTGTATTATGAAGCATCGTGCCTCTGTTGGTTGAAGGAATGGATGTTGTTAGAAAATACTGATCTTCTAGATTTGGAAGGATTTGACAATAGATTTGGTTGGCAGCATATTTATGGTACGACAAAACAGAAGTTCATGAAGCATTTGGAAACCACATATTCTGAAAATCTCTATATGAAGTTTGGGATAGGTATAAAAACCTATTAGAATGAAAAACACCATGGTGGCTGTCACCTTTGGAGGCAATGAGTGTGAAAAAAAATAATATGAGTAAAAATTGGGCCACCTATGAAATGTTAGTGAGCGAGAAAGGTAACAATTGGAGAATAAAACCTTATGAAGAGGTTAAAGGATATGTAAATGATTGGTGGCACTATCGCCAAATCAATGAAATATTCAAAGAAGATTCAAAGAAAAATGGATTTGGTTATACTAAACCAAAATTTGAAATGGAAATATTAAACGATGAAGTTAAAATATTATCAGAAATGTATAAATTTCTATTGGAATGGCATGTGAAAGACGAAGAGGTTAAGTCGGTGATGATACATTGGGCTAAGGATTTTTTGCATCTTTTGATCTTTTGCAGATATGTAGTGGGGAAGTCTCTTGCAAGTGAGGCAGAATTGGAAATAAATATTTGTTATCTTAACATGTAATTATTATTTTTTAGCAATAACAAATGGGCTCCTTTTGACCCTTGTGGACAATTTCAAGGAACATGAAAGAGCATCAGACCACAAAATGAACAATTAAAAGAAGATGAGAAAAAGCAGCAAAGCTATTCTGTGGCTTGTGGGGCTTCCCGGGTCCGCTGGGCTTCCCGCGTCCTGGAAAGTCGGCCTGTGTGAAGAAAATGAGACTAGGCTGAGTAGATTAGGCCTTGCCTTGCCTTCGCCCCGCCCCCTGCCCACAGCTGATTGGCCAGCTGGGTTGGGGGCGAGGCAAAGGCAAGCCAAGGCTGAATCGACTTGGCCTCGTCTCATTTTCTTCACCTAGGCTGACTCTCCGGGCTGCTGAGGAGGCCTGCCAAGGCCACTGCCTGGCCTGTGCACCCCCTTCAGGCCCAGTCCCCCTCCAAAAAGCCTCTGCTGCCCCCAAAAGTGGAGCGCATGGGACAAAGGGAATAAAATGGTTGCTGCCCTTCTCTCTATCTGAGCTGGCTCCCTGCCTGTTACGTTACGTTCGGGGAAACTGTGTGGGGTTCCTCTCTGTGTCAAGTCTTCACGCTGTGCCCGCGCGCACCTGCCTACACTCAGGTATTCATGGGTTTCTTTTCCTGAGTACAGTGGTGCCCCGCAAGACGAATGCCTCGCAAGACGAAAAACCCGCAAGACGAAAGGGTTTTTTGGTTTTTGCGACGCTTCGCTAGACGATTTTCCCTATGGGCTTGCATCGCAAGACGAAAGCCCATAGGGAAATCTCGGGGACCTTTTTTTAAATGCTGGCGGTGGGGAGCAAAGCCTTTCCCCCCCCCTCCGGACTTCAGAAGAGGTCCAGGAAGGCCGGCGGGGGCGAAAGGCTTTGCTCCCCACCGCCAGCATTTTAAAAGCGGTCCGGGATAGCAGGGAAGCGCTTCCCGCTATCCCGGACGGCTTTTGAAGGCAGGCGGGGGGAGCAAAGACTTTTGCCCCCCGCCCGCCTTCGGAAGAGGTCCAGGACCTCTTCCCAAGGCGGGCGGGGGGCAAAAGTCTTTGTCCCCCTGCCTGCCTTCCCGGGGGCTTTTAAATCGCCCCGGGACAGCTGAGAATTCCTCCGCTGTTCCGGGGCGATTTTAAAATGCTGGCGGGCGGCAGCGCTGCCGCCCGCCAGCATTTTAAGATCGCCCTGGACAGCGGAAAAGTCCTCCGCTGTCCCTGGGCGATCGTAAATTGCTGGCGAGCGGCAGCGAAGCCTTCGCTGCCGCCCGCCAGCATTTTAAAAGCCCCCGGGACTGGGGCTTTTAAAATGCTGGCGGGCGGCAGCGAAACCTTCGCTGCCGCCCGCCAGCATTTTAAGATCGCCCCGGGACAGCGGAAAAGTCTCTGCTGTCCCGGGAAGGCAGGCGGGGGGGAAGCAAAGACTTTCGCCCCCGCCAGCCTTCAGAAGAGGTCGGGGGACAGACTGTCCCCAGACCTGGTCTGAAGGCGGTTTGGTTTCCATAGGAACGCATTAATTGATTTTTAATGCATTCCTATGGGAAACCGTGCTTCGCAAGACGAAAAACTCGCAAGACGAAAAGACTTGCGGAACGAATTAATTTCGTCTTGCGAGGCACCACTGTAATGGGCTGTGTTTTTGAAGCTGCAAACAAATCAACAGGGCAACTCTTTCCTCCTTCTCTCTAACTCTCTGCCCCTCCCCTCCTTCAATAATTTTCCTGTGAGCATAGAAGCAGGTCAGTTTTTAAAATAAACAACCCCAAAACCATGACTAATAATAATAAAAACAACAATGAATTTTCTCCCTCTGTCCAGTCCTCGACATTCTCTACTGCTTCCCAAGTTTAGCTGATAAACCAGAAGAAAATGAGGCGAGAATAGCTACATTTTGTATTCAAGAAGTATACTGTAATCACCAATTCTGTACTTATATAGAACTTACTGCTTCGGGGAGGTGAGATATACAACAAATTGCTCTATACTTATTTGAACATCATCATCATCATCATCATCATCAAAGTTGGAAGCTGCTATTTGCTCCGATAGCCCAATGTCTACGTTTATGCCCTCATCCTGATGGCAGGGCATAACCCAAAGAAAGCTGAGCACATTTGAGATCTGAACAATGCCAGGCAGCTGCAAAAGGATATAATGGGACATATGTGTTGTTGCATAAAACAATTTTGCAAACAGTGGGGAGGAGGAAGGCAAGAGGTAAGATGCCTAGACCCCAACTAAGTTGTCGCAGAGGGACCAATGGATCAATAGGATCTGTTTCAAGGAGAGAAATCCAAGATGTCGTTTTAAAAAACTGAAAGATGAAATCGTATTTTCCTGCCTGTTATGGCTCTTAGTAGTAGGTAGGAATGGTAGTATAAGGTCTTCCTTATTTTCTTCATTAGGTTCCTTATTTCCCATTCCAATGAAATCATTATTTTGCAAAACAAGCTTAAGTTGCATTCTTACTATATTTCTGTTTGGGGACTTGATAGCAAAACCCACAAATAACGAAAAAACTTTCATTTCTTTTATTTCTGAGCCAACATACAAACTTGGCACTTAGAAGTGGTGTTTGGTCAGTGGTTGCAAATTTGTGTCTGACAATCTGTTTAGCTCCAGAAGAATTTGTGCTTCCTTTTCATACATCTGAAAAAGAGATAAGGCAATGGTGATTGCATACATTTCCTTCCAAATAACACAACAATGTCATCTTACAAAATTTGAATCATAGAATTATAGAGTTGGAATGGATGCTGACAGTCATCTAGTCCAACTTCCAGCAGTGCAGGAATCCTGACCGCAGCCGGGCTCAACCCACCAACTTTATTGTTAACAGCCAGATGCACTGATCTGTTGCGCCACAGACTCCCTTCATGGGGTACATAAAATTTATGTTTTCTCACCCAATTAATATGCTGGGGCATCTGCAGATGAATCAGGTATTAATATTTTTATAGGATGGGGGGATTGGTTTGGCTAATGCCTATGGATCCCAACGAAGTTGTGGTTTTGTATCTACAAAATGGGGGCCTCTGCAGGAAGGAGCCTGCTGAACTGGTCAAAACAGTTTGTCAAGTTGCTGGTCTTGTTTAACACCCTCATCTACGTGACCGAAGAGTCAGCTGTGTTACCATAGAGACAACTGGGTAATGTTGCTTTCCAAGAGGGGATAGGCTGTCCACACTCTCTCACCTGGCTGGAGGCGGCATCTTTTTTAAAGTAGAAGAAAAAGAGTTGGGGCTGCTCTGTGTGAGTTTGGCTGAAGCTGGAAGCAGAGGAGACACAGAAGCTTGACTGCCACTGTGTGCAGAATTGAAAACTGGCTTTGGGGTCTTCACCTTGGAAACTTAGTGGGGAGGCAATAGCTGTTGCTATTGCTAATGCTAAGAGTCCTATACTATCCTCAGTGTGTGTGTGTGTGTGTAAATAAAGCCATCCTAAAGACAGATTCTCCGCTGACCTTTGTTCCAAACAATTAAACCCTGAGTCTCTCGCTGCTCAGATATTACGGTGCATGCAGTGAAATTACTCATCAAAAGGAAAACACTCACCTGCTGCCACTCTGCTTCTGTGCTGTGTTTATAGCCAAGTAAGTGACACATGCCATGAGCAACTGTTACCTGTGCAAGGGGGAAAATATTTCAGAGTTTCACTTCTGCCCCCCGTGTTCAAGGACCACATTTTATTGGAAACAAACAAAATAATGAACAGGTGACTTTGCTCATTATAATTCTCTTCCATGGTTTTAGGGCTAGGCTTTTCCTACCAAGTTACATGGAATTCATTTCATGGAAGTCACTGGGGCTTGTCTCAAGAATAAGCAGGCTTGCTTTAGAAAGCAAAAGATATTTGTTCAGTCTTTTACTGAAATTCAGTTGTGTTTCTTCTCTTGTCATGTGTCTTAATTGGAAACCAAGCAGAAGGCAAGGCTACAATATACACACTAAGGAAATGTGTTGCAGAGGAGAGGAATGAGACAACCAGCCAAAATGTTTACTTTTCAGAGATCACCCATCTTATCTATCTATCTATCTATCTATCTATCTATCTATCTATCTATCTATCTATTACTCAATCATTACATTTATATCCCACCTTTGCTGCAAAGAGCTCAAGGTAGCGTACTTCCCCCTCCATTTTTATCCTCACAACAACCCTGTGATAATACTGTGGTACAGAATCAGAGAATGGTAGAGTTGGAAGAGATCCCAGGGGTCATGCAGTCCGACGGATGGCCTTCCAACCTCTGCTTAAAAACTTCGAAGGAAGGAGAGTCCACCACCTCCAGAGGGAGACCATTCCACTGTTGAACAGCTGTTACCATCAGAAATTTATTCCTGAAGTTTAGTTGGAATCTCCTTTCTTGTAACTTGAAGCCATTGGTTTAAGTCCTACCCTCCAGAGTAGGAGAAAACAAACTTGCTTTATCTTCCATGTGACAGACCTTTAGGTACTTGAAGATGGCTATCATATTCCCTCTCAATCTCCTCTTTTCCAGGCTAAACATACCCAGCTCCTTCAACCATTTTTCACAAGGCTTGGTTTCCAGACCCTTGATCATCTTGGTCACCCTCCTCTGCACACCTTCTAGCTTGTCAACATCCTTCTTAAATTGTGGTGCCCACAATTGGACACAGAACTCCAGGAGTCCATTTGAGGGTGTGGGTAAGGAAGCAAGCTGTAATGGTTCTAGGGGTTGCTCGTGCGTAAATCGTCGCCACACCTGGCTGGGCTACCTGGGTGAACCCTTTCTGTCTGGACAGCCACTCACCCGTGGCTGTCTCAATCGCTGGCAGAATCCGTCAGTGAGCGTTTCTTGAACTTCTTCCAGCAAAGAAGTTCTTTGATGCCAAGTCTCCTCCTACTCTCCCTGCGTGGAAGTATTCTGCGCAGGGAGGGTGTGGGCAGCGGAGGACCCGTGCTCTCCCCGCTGGTCTCTGGCGAGGAGTCCTGGAGCCCCCTCGCCGATTCCCCCATCTGCCCCCCTTCTCCACTGGTGCTACGCTGATTTCCTTCCCCAGCAGATGGGCTGCCTCTCTCCCTACTGGGACCCTCTCCGGCATCCCTCTGGAGCCTTCCCTCCGCCTCTGGCTCCGATGGCAGTTCCCTGACACAAGCTCTTAGCATTGGAGGCAGGGGTACGGTTGCCCTTGGTGCCCTGACTGATGCATTCCTAGGGCAACTGTGGCGAGCAGCCGTAGTTGTGCAGACTGTCTTAGGGAGCAAAGCTTTCCTTCCCTTGACATTGAGATCATGAAGTAGCACAATGGCTTAGATGAAACAAAATATGCCCGCAATTTATTTATTTTTGGTGAAAATCTAATAGTATACATAATGCTAGAACGAAGCGAGGAAATAAAAGAAGCTTCTTTTGTAAATTGAGACCAAGCAAGTTTTAGGGTAACTTGTCAGAACTCTAAAGATAAAAACCAACTCAAGTAGCAGGATAACTGAATTAGTAAACATATACTTACTGTAAGAATACTGTAGAAATCTTCCTTATTCTCCTCACACTCTTGATAGATATGTTCTACTCCAAGAAAAATGTCTCCCAAATTGTATTCACCTCGAGCACAAGGCTGAGGCAGCTCCCCTGCTGTCAGATTCTGTGAAGGGAACAGGCCCAAACTATGATCCAAAAGTTACAGATACATATTTGCAAAGTTCCATAAATTTTTTGAACATTCACAATGGGTGTCAATGCAGAGATGACATATGTTGAAACACAATATTGATTTCTAAGCTCCCTGCGACTAAAGGAGCTCGTGTGATTGCCTCTGGGCCAGGAAACTGGAATGGTCTGGTTTTTATCTGCATTCTCATTGTGTGGGCCTGGCAACCCACAAATTATCAGCTTTGCAGCACGATCCTAACCATGTGTACTCAAAAGGAAACTGATTTTAGTGTGGCTTCTAATTAAATATACTTAGGTCTGAAGCACTGTATCCAAATGTACTTTATATTTTATTTGTTGTTCTTACACTGTAAGCTATCCTGAGAGTTCCAAATGATTTCAGGGACAAGATATTAAATTTTGTACATAAATAAATAAGTGTACTTTGGAGCAGATCATGCTGAACACCACGTGATATGGTTGCTTTGCTGCACTCTTAAACATACTTATTCCGTGGGGTTTATTGAAATAAGAACATTTAGAACAGTGCTTTCTTAGCTGTAGAGCAGAATTAGTATCTTACATTGTAGGATTATTTGGATGAATTGTGGAAAAGTAAAGCTATAAGCATAACAAAGTACTATATGGAAGTACTTTCCAATGGTGGTTAAAAAGAATGATGATGAATGGACCTGGTAATACAAATGATATATCACTTTATTCTTACAAATGAGCATTGCTTATACAGAAGCAGCTATTTGTTTTTAAAAAGCCACAGGTCTTCATCTTCCCCAAATTTAAATATTTCTATGCGGCGTCTGTGTTGTCCTCAAGTCTTAACAAGTATGATTGGTCCATCAAAGGCCCCCAATTACCCACATGTACTTGAAGCCTTAACACATTTTGTAATAAGTCCTATTGTCTTGTTCCTGTTCAAGACAAGCCTCATAAGACTGTTGCTGAACTGGAGAATCGTAAGCAAAATGTTTACCTCATGAAAAGGAAAAGATAACACATCAGTAGGGCTATCCTTCCATCTGTAGTTTCTGTTGAGCAGCTGTATGTGCCTGTTATTAACACAGATAACACCAACATCAAACTGCTGCACACCCAAAATGCGACGGATTTGTTCTATATTCTTGCGAAGCGGCACTCTCCTGATAGGGATGGCTCTCTGCAGGTTACGTATGAGCAGGCTCATATCTTTAAAAAGTGAAGACGATGGTCTGCAAAGTAGTGCTTTTCCAACATCATTAGACGGCAGTGATAGTTCCAGCAGCTGAAATGGCAGAGATTAGAATCGTTGCAGTAGGTTAAGTAACCATAGAACTGTAGAGTTGGAAGGGACTATGAAGGTCAACCCCCTGGATTGCAGGAATCGTTTGCCCAACGTGGAGCTCAAACCCACAACCCCAAGATTAAAAGTCTCATGCTCATGAGAGACAAAGGATGAAGAAGTAAAATCAGCAACGATACACTGGGCAAAAGACGTGGGTCATAATATACAATTTGTGTCATGGGAAAAGTTATGGAAAGTGGATTTACGATTTACTGCTTGATGTTCGTTAAAGGAAAATTGTATGAAAATTATGTACCGATGGTACTTGGTGCCGACAAGACTTGCAAAAATGTATTTAAAAATGTCTAATGGATGTTGAAAGTGCAAAGAGAATGAGGGTACATTTTATCATATGTGGTGGACCTGTAAGTCAGCAAAAGCCTTTTGGGAAATGATTTATAATGAGATTTAAAAAAATGTTTAAAATAACTTTTGTTTAAAAACCAGAGGCTTTCTTATTAGGTATAATAGGAGAAGAGATTCTGGAAGGAAAAAAGGCCATTTTTATGTACGCGACGACAGCGGAAAATGTTATATGTCCAGGGTTGGAAGGAAGAAAGAACCCCATTGAAAGAAGAATGGATATTGAAATGAATGGACTATGCAGAAATGGTGAAATTGACCGGGAAGATCAGACATCAAGAAGATAAAAATATTAAAAATGAGTAGATTAATTTTATAGAATATATGAAGGAGCATTGCAAATATTAAAAAACGTCAGGATTGGATTAGCACTTGTAATATAATTGATAAAAAGTATTGAAAAAGGAGATTTAATAGATTGGATAAAAAATATTTAGTTGCAGAAAAGAGAAGAGATAAATATTTGACACCAGGGAAAGGGTGGAGGAAAGTCAGGGTTGGAAGAACCCCAGAAAAATAGTGAAATTGTTATGGATGACTGCAATTAATATTCTATGCAAAAAACTTTTAAAATAAAATACTAAGATAAAAATAAGCAATCTCTTTTCCTGTAGGATCCCATCTAAGATGACATGCAGACTATCCCTCACCCCACCCCAATCTTATAACACTGTGTTCTAACCTGAAGCATATGTAACCTGAGGTACCACTGTATTTTAATCTTGTTTTTATGTTGTATTTTAATCAATTGTTTTAATACCTGGTGTTAGCCGCCCTGAGCCTGGTCTTGGCTGGGAAGGGCGGAGTATAAATAAAACTTATTATTAGAGTGGTACCTCGAGTTACATACGCTTCAGGTTACAGACGCTTGAGGTTACAGGCTCCGCTAACCCATAAATAGTACCTCGGGTTAAGAACTTTGCTTCAGGATGAGAACAGAAATCGTGCAGCAGTGGCAGCAGGAGGCCCCATTAGCTAAAGTGTACTTCAGGTTAAGAACAGTTTCAGGTTAATAATGGAACAAATTAAGTACTTAACCCGAGGTACCACTGTAGTTGCTTTTGAAAAACCAGTTTCTCTCTGATGGTCCTACTTGGCAATGTCTATGGCTGTGTGTACATATTCGCAGTTTACAACGTAGCTGGGTCATTCTTTTTCTCAGTTTGGGTCAAAGCTGGGTTTTTTTTTGGGGGGGGGAATGCATCCAAATGTGGTATTTCCTAAGAAACAGCAGGATAGGTACAGGATACATATGGATTGTGGCCAACCTCATGTGCTCACTGCTTCGCAAACCAGAAATGGGAGTAAATGGCAGTGTGTATGCCTATGTGCAGCTGAAACTTGTGGCAAAACTCTCAATTTCACAGCAAAAGGATGGCAATCCCAAAGAGAGATCACTGTACAAGGGATGAGTCATCCGCTGGCTGAATGTAATATTTGTATCAGGTGCTCATGACTGCTGCCTCTCCTGGTGGCTTTCAAAAAAGGGGTGTTGAGCCCCATAATAAAGAAGGGGGAAAGGTTATTGTGTGGATGAATGCACTGCGGGAAAAGACCAAAGGCAGAGGAAATCCATGGGACAGGTAAAGCAGCAGCGAGAGGCCCCATTAGCTAAAGTGGTGCTTCAGGTTAAGAACAGTTTCAGGTTACGAACCTCCGTTCTTAACCAGAAGTACCACTGTACAGTATTATAGAAGTACCACTGTACAGTATTATTATTAACTAGAGGTACCAATGTATTATTATTATTATTATAAATATAACAATAAATATAATTCTTCATCATCATCATCATCCCGTTTTCTCGAAGGTGCAATAAAGCGACACAGCTTACCTTCCCCCGCCCCGAGCGCGGCCCCTCGAGGGGAACCTCCGGCTCGCTCCGGATTCCCGGGCAGAAGGGAAGGCGAGCCCCGGCTTCCCCTCCGGAAGCTCGAGGAACTCTGATTTCCGGTATGGAGGCGCTTCCGCCATAGAGAAGGCGCAGGGAAAGAGCGCCGCCGACCCTTCCCTCCTCTCTGGCCGGCTGCGCGGGGCTGGCAGGGGGCGACACCTGCCTGCAACACCTTCGGGGCGGAGACTCGCTCGCTCGCTCGGGCGAAGAGACCCCTCCGATTGCCCCCCTTGCAAGAAGCCCACCCGGCCTGCAACTGCCCTCCTGCCCCGCTTGGACGCGTTTATTACCAATGCCATGTAATTAGTTTGATTGTAGGGAGAGGAACTCTTCAAAGCAAAGGTTTACCAAAAGCACCGAAACATTTACCAGCCGTACTTCTAACGGCCTGCCAAAGTAAAAGCACAACGGGAAAGACTAGATCATAGAATAATAATAATAATAATAATAATAATAATAATAATAATAATAATGATTTTTTATTTATACTCAGCCCATCTGGCTGAGTGTCCCCAGCTACTCTGTGCGGCTTCCAATCAAGTGTTAAAAACAATACAGCATAAAAATATGGAAGGCTTCATCATGCCTAAACATGATGGGCAGGCGCCCAAAGGACACAGCGATGGGACGCCAGCCAGGCGGCCCACGCGCACCGGAGGGACCTCTGCCCCGAGGAGACTGCTCCCACGCCGCCCGGCAACCCGTAGGCAGGGCGTCCCGGCGCGTCTCCAGGAGCAGCGCCACTTGGACCGGCCTCGCTGCAGGCCCCTGGTGCCCAGGGCTCCTTCAGGGGCCTTCGAGGGCGGCAGCACCCTCCTCGCGCCCCCGGGGGAGGGAGCAGCCCAGCGGCTTCTTCTTCCCGCCTATCGGAGGTCGAGGGGCGTCGCGGGCGCTGTGGAACTCCCTGCCTCTGGAGATGCCCCGCCGGCAGGCGCCTTCGCGGTGCTCTTTTCGACAAAATCTGAATCCAGGTGAACGTCACTATTTGAACTTTGCCATATTTTAAAAGGAGGGTCGTGATTCTTTTCGCCGATGTTGCTGTTTTATCTTTTTGCAAACCGCCCCGATGTTTCCTTGCAATTAAGCGGCGCCTAATTTGTTACGAAATAAACAGGCAAGCCAATAATAGGCTCGGCCTGCAAATCCCAGCAGCTGGACGGGCTTCCACGGCCCCGGAGAGACGCTGCAGAGGTATTGCACTTTTAGTATTCCTTTATGAATTTCGTACACGGCTCAGTTGTATCCATGATCATAATAAAAACACCGCCTCGAAAGCGTTCCCTACTGCGCATGCGCCTCGGGCGGGGGAGGCGGGGCCGGCCTCCACCTCGCGAACCCGTCCAGACGAGGAGGCGGGGCCCGGTTGCCGGGAGCGAAACGTCACTTCCGTCTCCTGCCCTGAAGAGGCGGAAGCTGCTGCCTGAGGGAGCCCGTCGTTCTGGGAGCGTCGCCGAAGCCTCTCTCGTGACGCGACGCTCGTGGGCGCCCAGCGGGGCAGAGGCGCTTCTGGGGCCCCGAGGCGGCTCTCCGCGACGGCGGCGGCGGGTGAGGAGAAGTGGCTCTGCCCCCGGCGCCCTTCCCGCGACAGTTCGAGGCTGGGGTGGGGCTGTTATGGCGGGCGGCCTAATTCGGATGTGCTCGTTTGCAGCCCGCCTTTCCCCTTGACAGGGACCCAAGGCGGCTTACGGATAGGAAAAAGGGCAGCTAAAAACATGGTGGGGGGGGAACAAAAACAACACGATCATGGGGTGGGGGAAGGACAGAGTTGGAACTGCATAAAAAACATGCCCATAAGTTCCTAAGTGTATTGTACTGGCCAAAGGCCATGACAGACTTCATAAGATAAAGCAGCATTCATAAGATAAAGCAGAGGATATGAGCCAACATCCATGATGAAAGAGAAGGAAGATGACAGACGCAAGCAAGAGTAAATCTAGCTTGATTTCAAATTAAACCCCCAAATCACCAAAATAATGTACAAGCTATTTTATCTAATGCCTTTTTCCTGATTCGTTACATATGCAAATAAAGGGTCTGAAAGCAATCTCCTTCACCTCTATGTAAGGGGTAGGCTAACCGATAAGGAGTGATGCCTGAGGTTAACCACAAATGCAAAGTCTACCTGCCTATGGGATCTTTTTCTAGCTGTCATCCAAGACTGCAGTGGGCTAAAAACGTGGATAATTACAACAAAAACAGCATGGTATCAACCCTTCTATTTATTATTTTATTTGACTCAATATTTCTATTCCGCTTTTCCATCAACAACTGGAGGCTTCAAAGCAGCTCACAGTAATCACAATATTATTGGAGGTGGTGGGAGAAACCATTGTAAACACTATTAATATAAAAAACAGCAGCGTATAAATACTGTAAAGCAAACAACAAGTTTCCTGGTGTGCACTGTAATCCAAAATGTTTGGAGGGCACCAGATTGGGGAAGGCTGGCTTGCACCCTTGTTGCTTCAGACAGCAGTGCCGCATATGACTACTGTAGATTCCGGCGTATTAGGCGAACTCTGCACCAGGCGGCTTTCTCCTGGTGGAGCCTGCAGCAGCGGGCTGCGCTTCGCGCAGGGAGAAAACTTTCGCTGTTAGTAATAAAACAGGACCTTCAGTAAATCTACAAGTTATTTAGGCTAAGGTGTTTAAATGTGTATAATTTATTATTTAAAATTGATGTCATGCTCAAACTGGTCTTGATGATGAGAGAACTGGTACTGACATGTTCAGTGGGATCTCTTGATCAAGAGCTTATGAAGAAAAGCTGTTTTAATGAAAAGGCTTTTAATAGAATAGGTTCTCATATTGTCATATTGTGATTAAATGTATTTATGATAGGTCCTTAATAATATGATTCAGCACTAGATGTAGCTGATGTGTTGCTAGAGCATATGTGAAATGTTTACATTTTCCTGAAACAATTTCTTAATTAAAAGAATTGTACTGATATTACAACATGTCCTATTTATTTTGTTTTGCAGATTATGAGAACAATGGGTTAGGAGTTGAAAGCTACCACATTCTAGGTGGGAGAATCTATTGCGTAGATGGCTGGTTGTGAAGATGAATCCCAATACACCATTTAGTGGACAGCCACCTGGAGTTTTCCAGACTCCACCTGGCACTTCAGCAGGAATATTTCCAGTTCAGCCACCATTCCAGTTCAGTCAGCTTCCTGTCTTTGGGCAGAACAGTGGTGGACTGTTAAAGAATCCAGGGTTTGCACCCCATTCTGACTTCACCATAACTTCAGGACTGCAACCTTCAGGGCAAGGTTTAGGATTTGGGCAACCCCCAGGATTTACCCAGCCTTTTTCCCTTGGACAAACAACTTCCTTTGGGACTTCTCTGCCAACTAGCTCTTCCATTGCTGGCAAGCAAGGATTCAATTTTAACCCACCTACGAATCTTGGGAGTTCTCAGAATACTTCTGGCTTTGGAGCTACGTCTGGAGAAACTTCTGGCAGTAGTTTTGGGAGGCCACATTTCAGCTTCAAACCCCCTGAGAATGCTTTGTTTCAGCCTATCTTTGGCACTGGTTCAGAACAAGAGAAACTGCCAAATCAGATAACGTCAACTCCATTCACATTTTCCTTACCAGGTGCTAGTGGATCTGGAAGCGTAGCCCCCTTTGGTATTTCTCAAGAGAGCAGCAGTTCAAGTGTAAATACAAGCATCAGCTTTTCAAAACCCGCAAGCAGTAATACTTTAGTGCCTTCATTCAGTAGTCCTTTACCAAGCAAGATCACAGAGGATGATAAAAAAAGACCAATAAGTCTTTTTGGAAACCCTGGTAGTTTTACCTCTTTTTCTAACTCATCTGTTGGGTCTTTGGGTCAAATTAATAAAGTAAGCAAACCAGAACATGAAGAATTGCTACCTTCAGGTGAGTCACTTCCGATCCTTAGGAAGGGAAAAAAGAGGAAAGAAGAGCAGGAGCCTTCTCCAAGAAGACATGATTATGATGCTGTGGATGAGCCAGAGCTGCTGGCAAGGAGCGAACATTCTTCCGTTAAGCCGCCAGTCAAGCTGAATCGGCCCCGTGGAGGTGGCCTCTTCAACAGAACATTGCAAGATATGCTGAAAAGCAATAAGAAGGAGTCCAAAATGGAAAGAGTTTCTCTAGAATCTGGAGAAATTGAGCAGACGAGTATGGCAGGGGGAACTCAGTCTGGTTTTGCAATGGTTAGGTCATCAGCAACAAAGAAAAAGGAAGAAAATAAGGCAGCACTGAAGGAAGGTAAGCATCAACCCCACCCCCAGCAAGAATTAGTATAATGAGGACATGGCAGTCACTTTTGATTTAAAACACATGCCACATGCTTTTGCCCAGCTGGGATGTGCCTTTGGACTGTGTTGATGCCTTTTGCTTTCCTCCATGGAAGACAGAGAGGTTGTGTGCGTACATGTGTCCTCCCTCCCTCCCTCCCTCCCTCTGACTTTCACATGGTTGGACAGTAGCCTGGTTTACCATGATCTGTCTTTTTCTCTTCTTCTGGCTCTGCTCATCACTGGCAAGTGGGCAGTCCCTGGAAGGTTGCCCATTTTTTCTCTGTTTTGTTTGTTGTTTTACATTCATTATTCTGTGGTGTCTACTTAATAATAAATGCTTTTAAAAAAATCTACATTAATGTTTGATATAATGAAAGGCTGTTTCTCCCCTTAAGAGTCTACCATCTCCAACCCTTTGCGTCGAAATCAGAACAGGGGGAGCACAGAGAGCCTTGGAGGCTTGTCATCAAGTGACCTTACAGTCATCCAGTACAAAAATATTCCGGACCATCTAAATAACAGAAATGTTATTGAGAATCACTTGAAGAAATTTATTCGATTCCAACGGATCCGTACCAATGTAAACAAAAAGCTGGCTATTGTACACTGTTTTGATCATGTGAGTTCTTAAATATTAATAGAAAATCAGAAGTGTTAAGCTTTTACATGCATAGTTTTTGTACAGATATGTGCTAATGTGGTGAAGCATGGGAAACAAATATAATAAATGATGATGATAATAATAATAATAATTTAGAATTATTCCCACTCATTCTGGAAATTCATGGGTTGACAGATAGACCTTTATAATATGGAAAATGTTGGTAGAAGGATAATGTTAGCTGCACTCTAACTAGGGCACAAGTCTTGTTGAAAGCAGTAGGATTTCAGGGTCTGTGACGAGGAGATGCAAATATTGTGGGAATCACCAGCTCAAACATTTCCTGCAGTTGTTTACTGGCAAGTATTGCCTGTTGCTCTATATATTCATAGTAAAAATTGCAGCCTTCTCAATGGAAAATTCCGGGGGAACAGTAACAGTAATTTTCAACAAATTAAGACAGGAAAGCCTTGACAGTACTAGTGTTTCAGAAGGAATGTAGTTATTTCTGCCCCTTAGAGACAAGAAATTGCACATCTTGCATAGAATGCAGAGGATTAATATTGGATGCATTCCTGGGTTTGGCACTTGACTATCCATCTGTTGAGGGTAGCAAGTAGGTTCACAATGGGACATTGGTTTCAGGGATGCATTGGGATCACTTATCAGATGCAGTGGGAACTGGTTCAGAAAGCTAACACTGCACACTTAATGAGGGGAAGCATGCTTTCCTAATGCCTTCCTAAAGAATATTTGGTAAAGTGGCAACGTGAACCTCGGTTTATACAAGGTGGACACATTTTGTGTCATTGAAGTGGCATTTGGACAGATGGTTCTTATAGAATTGTAGAGTTGGAAGGGACCCCGAGGAATAGCCTGGACACATAATATTGTTCTAAAAGGCCCATTGCAATATGCAGCTTTTTAACATTCTTCTTCAAAATGTTCTCTGGAGGTTCCTTTCGTGAATGTTCCTCCTGTTCGTTGTGAGGACATTTGTTCCACACAGTCATAGTTGGGTCTATTGCTTCTAACAGGAGGTGGTTTCTTGCATATTTGCAGTTCACCTTTACAGATTTTTGGCTATGTTTTATTCCTTGTGCGCTATTCTAATTGCTTTTCTGCTTAGTTGGCCCCTCACTGGGTGCAGTGCTTTCTCTTAAGTGGGCATGTCAGCTATAGTTTATCTCACACTGAGAGGTGGGTCCTACCAGAGAAGAAGGTGGGAAGCTCTGTATAAGCCCTGCCTCCAAAGCCTGTATGGGGGGGATGGTCTTCACAAAGTTGTTATCCTGTCTCCAAAGAGAAGGGATACTCACGGTAGGTGCAGTGTTTTGCTGACAAAGTTATCAGATATGTGATATACCATTCTAACCCCAACTGGCCCTTCTACTGAATACTGTTTTCCAGGCATCTGCAGTTTTGGCTAAGAAGAAAGCAAAGGAGTTACATAAAGAAATAGTGGCCTTTTGGCACAAGAAGAAAGCAAGTAAGTTACCTAATTGTATACTTGTAAAATGCCTGCTAGTGGGTTGGGTTTATGTTTCAGAGGAAGGGTCATGCATTGTACTGCTCTGAAGCGCAGCAGAGGCCACCATGGAGAGGGGCTGCTCCGGGGTGGCACCCTCCTTTTGGGGTGCTCGCTGCCTCTTGCTTTGAGTGCCTTTTTGTTTCCCCAAACTTTCTGTCCTTTTCACTTTGGTTGATGAGTTTTCCTTGGATCCTGCTTTCTCAGGGTTCCCCCCCCCGAGCTTTAATGTATTAGACGAAAATCCAAGCCGTGCCTCTGGCCACAGCAGTACTTTATGGAGCCACAGGGCCAGGCCACATCCATGGCTAGGGTGCAAAGTGTGTCATGGGGATGGGGGTGGCCACAGCAAGATCACTCCAGCAGCTTGGTTGAAATGAACCTTCCACTGATAATTTACTCAATGGAAACTCATTTTTAGAACTGTGTAAGTTTCATAAAAAGGGACAAAGGAGGAATCCAGAAAAAAGTGGAAATCTGATAGAAGCATGGTATAAAGGAATGCCCCATATTTGGCTTAGATGTGACTGGGTAGATGCCAGTAAACTGATCAGTAAAATGCTTCAGGAGCAAAGTGGTACAATGCACTTCAGTGCCATTAAAATTAATAGGGCTGTGTTAGCGGCTTTTGATGCCATCTACCGTAACATCCTTCTGGGCCGTCTAGAGGAGTTGGGACCTGGAGGCACGGTCATACAGTGGTTCCGCTCCTTCCTCCTGGTCCGTGTTCAGAAAGTGGTGTTGGGGGATGAGTGTTCAGACCCCTCCCAGTGGCTTCATCGGGGTTTGAGCTGGGTGACCATCAATATGCAGATGATACCCAGCTCTACCTCTCTTTCAAATCAGAACCAGTGAAGGTGATGAAGGTCCTGTGTGAGTGTCCGGAGGTGGTTGGAGGATGGATGGCGGCTAACAGATTGAGGCTGAATCCTGACCAGACAGAAGTACTGTTTTGTGGGGACAGGAGGCGGGCAGGTGTAGAGGACTCCCTGGTCCTCTATGGGGTAACTGTGCCCTTGAATGACCAGGTGTGCAGCCTGGGAGTCATTCTGGACTCACAGCTGTCCATGGAAGTGCAGGTCAATTCTGTGTCCAGGGCAGCTGTTTACCAGCTCCATCTGGTACACAGGCTGAGACCCTATCTGCTCACAGACTGTCTTGCCAGAGTGGTGCATGCTCTAGTTATCTCCCGCTTGGACTACTGCAATGCACACTATGTGGGGCTACCTTTGAAGGTGACCCGGAAACTACAACTAATCCAAAATGCGGCAGCTAGACTGGGAGCGGCTGAAGAGACCATATAACACTGGTCTTGAAAGATCTACATTGGCTCCCAGTACATTTCCGAGCACAATTCAAAGTGTTGGTGCTGACCTTTAAAACTTTAAATGGCCTTGGCCCAGTATACCTGAAGGAGCTTCTCCACCCCCTGAAGGCCTTCTGGCAGTTCCCTCACTCTGAGAAGTGAAGTTACAGGGAACTTGGCAGAGGGCCTTCTCGGTAGTGGCGCCCACCCTGTGGAACGCCTCACACCAGATGTCAAAGGATAAAACAACTACCATACTTTTAGAAGACATCTGAAGGCAGCCCTGTTTAGGGAAGCTTTTAATATCTGAAGGACTATTGTATTTTAATATTTTGTTGGAAGCCGCCCAGAGTGGCTGGGGAAACCCAGCCAGATTTGCGGGGTACTAGTATTATTTCTTGTAAGAGTTGGTTCATTGGTTGCGTATGAATAAAAGGTTTAATCTCTAGTCTTCTATGTCATTCAATTTGCAAAGGTCCTAATAAGAAAGACTATTCCTCTAAGGAGCAGAAGGCAGACGAAAGTGAAGGGAGGCAAGCCAGTGAACAACTGAGTCATCAGCATTCTCCACATAGCAAGTCCTTAATCCGTTCCGCTGGTAGCGGAAACTTGTCAAACAAAAGGTATGTGCCCATCAGTGGAGTCTTGGTATAAAAATTAACGTACTGTAATGTATCTGTCGTAAGTGCTGTTATTGTTAGATCAGAAATAGGGAATCTGTGGCCCTCCAGAGGTTGTTGGACTACAACTCCCATCAGCCCCAGCTGAAATGACCAGTGTTCTGGGATAATGGGAGTTGGGAGTCCTGCAGCATTGGGAGGGCCACAGGTTCTTCATCTCTGTTTTAGAGAGAGAGAGGTTTCAAACAGGAAAATCTAGTTCTGTTATGTAGCGGCAGTTTGAATATAAGGGCAATTAATGTAGAGTAGATTTTAGAATGGTGTCATTGAAGTCATTGCACTTGATGTGGTCCACTGCAGGCAGAAGGATCAGCAAAGGACATAACAAAACAAAGGATGTGACGGTCAACATGGGTTCCAGGTTGACCCATGAGGCCGTTCCCCACCAACCGCATCCACCTGCCACACACCTGACCTGTTCTTTTGCAAGTGGAGTCCCCTGTCAGCACTGAGCTTGCAAGTTCCATTTGGAAAAGGCTTGCATTCAAATCACCTCATTTTCAGAGTTGTTGGAAACAGAGCAAGCATCTTGGAAGACATGGTCCAGGCACCAGTCAACTGATTGGTGCTGGGAGCACACCTTCAAAGGAGGTTGCTGTAACTGTCGCTTACAGCAAATCCCCTTTGAACTTTGGCAGTTGTCAAGTGCCTGATGTCATCATAATGTCAAGCGACAGGTGGGTGGTGTTGCCCCCCCAGTCAAAGGTTGCCTGTGGAAGGATTAGGATCTGAAGATCTGGTCTGCCAGCCAGATCCAGTTCCATGCCCCATACCCTTGTGTTCCGTGCAATTTACATGCTCAACATGTCAGGCTGTTATGGGGAACTGGAAACTTCTGTGTGTCCTGAGTCCTGCCTAGCTCCTTCCGTTCCACTCAGTTGAGGAATGTGAACTTCTTTTAAAATGTCCGTCTCTTGGTTATAGTTCTCCAGCTAAGAAGCAAGGCCTTAAAAAGTCTCTGCAGTTTGAAGCCTATGCCTTTGACTCGGGATCTGAAGGCCATGGTCCAGAGATTTTTGAAGCCTCAGCATCCTCTCTTAGCAGCCTTGTGGGCCTAGTGGCTGAGACCTCTGAGGACAAATATCGTGTTCTAGACCAGAGAGATAAAATCATGCGGCAAGGTAAGAGTTTGTGAATTTGCATTGAAAAAATGTCTGGGATACATACAGGGCTGTCCAGGTGATTCACATCCACAATGCGAGTGGGTGTGAATGCATCACACAGCTGTGTAAATATCACCACAAAACAGTCATGGGGGAGTACGGGAAAACATTGAATTGATTCCTCCTGCACATAATCTAAATCTCATGGGATGATATTTAGGATTTAATTGACAAATCAGTTAGTTGATTAGTACAGTGGTGCCCCGCAAGACGAATGCCTCGCAAGACGAAAAACCTGCAAGACGAAAGGGTTTTTCGGGTTTTGCGACGCTTCGCTAGACGATTTTCCCTATGGGCTTGCATCGCAAGACGAAAGCCCATAGGGAAATCTCGGGGACCTTTTTTTAAATGCTGGCGGTGGGGAGCAAAGCCTTTTTCCCCCCTCCGGACTTCAGAAGAGGTCCAGGAAGGCCGGCGGGGGCGAAAGGCTTTGCTCCCCACCGCCAGCATTTTAAAAGCGGTCCGGGATAGCAGGGAAGCGCTTCCCGCTATCCCGGACGGCTTTTGAAGGCAGGCAGGGGGGGCAAAGACTTTTGCCCCCCCGCCCGCCTTGGGAAGAGGTCCTGGACTGTCCCGGGACTGTCCGGGGCGATTTAAAAGCCCCCGGACGGCTTTTGAAGCCTCCCCCCGCCGCCCGGCATCGGGGCATCGTCCCGATGCCGGGCGACGGGGCGAGAAAGCCTCCCCCCGCCGCCCGGCTTCGGGGCATCGTCCCGATGCCGGGCGACGGGGCGGGAAAGCCTCCCCCCGCTGCCCGGCTTCGGGGCATCGTCCCGATGCCGGGCGACGGGGCGAGAAAGCCTCCCCCCCGCCGCCCGGCTTCGGGGCATCGTCCCGATGCCGGGCGACGGGGCGGGAAAGCCTCCCCCCCGCCGCCCGGCTTCGGGGCATCGTCCCGATGCCGGGCGACGGGGCGAGAAAGCCTCCCCCCCGCCGCCCGGCTTCGGGGCATCGTCCCGATGCCGGGCGACGGGGCGGGAAAGCCTCCCCCCCGCCGCCCGGCTTCGGGGCATCGTCCCGATGCCGGGCGACGGGGCGGGAAAGCCTCCCCCCGCCGCCCGGCTTCGGGGCATCGTCCCGATGCCGGGCGACGGGGCGAGAAAGCCTCCCCCCCGCCGCCCGGCTTCGGGGCATCGTCCCGATGCCGGGCGACGGGGCGAGAAAGCCTCCCCCCCGCCGCCCGGCTTCGGGGCATCGTCCCGATGCCGGGCGACGGGGCGGGAAAGCCTCCCCCCGCCGCCCGGCTTCGGGGCATCGTCCCGATGCCGGGCGACGGGGCGAGAAAGCCTCCCCCCGCCGCCTGGCATCGGAACCATGTCCCGATGCCGGGCGACGGGGCGAGAAAGCCTCCCCCCGCCGCCCGGCTTCGGGGCATCGTCCCGATGCCGGGCGACGGGGCGAGAAAGCCTCCCCCCCGCCGCCCGGCTTCGGGGCATCGTCCCGATGCCGGGCGACGGGGCGGGAAAGCCTCCCCCCGCCGCCCGGCTTCGGGGCATCGTCCCGATGCCGGGCGACGGGGCGAGAAAGCCTCCCCCCCGCCGCCCGGCTTCGGGGCATCGTCCCGATGCCGGGCGACGGGGCGGGAAAGCCTCCCCCCGCCGCCCGGCTTCGGGGCATCGTCCCGATGCCGGGCGACGGGGCGAGAAAGCCTCCCCCCGCCGCCTGGCATCGGAACCATGTCCCGATGCTGGGCGACGGGGCGAGAAAGCCTCCCCCCGCCGCCTGGCATCGGAACCATGTCCCGATGCCGGGCGACGGGCCGAGAAAGCCTCCCCCCGCCGCCCGGCTTCGGGGCATCGTCCCGATGCCGGGCGACGGGCCGAGAAAGCCTCCCCCCGCCGCCCGGCATCGGAACGATGTCCCGAAGCCCGGCGGCGGGGCGGGAAAGCCTGGGCGCGCTTGCAACTCTCCGCAAGGAGCGCGCTCCTTGCGGAGAGGTCCGCGCCTCTCCTGGACCTTTTCTGAAGGCAGGCGGGGGGGGGCAAAAGTCTTTGTCCCCCCTGCCTGCCTTCCCAGGGGCTTTTAAATCGCCCCGGACAGCGGAGAAGTCCTCCGCTGTCCCGGGCGATTTTAAAATGCCGCCCGCCAGAAGAGGTCGGGGGAAGGCGGTTTCCATAGGAACACATTAATTGATTTTCAATGCATTCCTATGGAAAACCGTGCATCGCAAGACGAAAAACTCGCAAGACGAAGAGACTTGCGGAACGAATTAATTTCGTCTTGCGAGGCACCACTGTATAATTTAACTGACTAATTAGTTAAAACTAAAGAAGTACAGTGGTACCTCGGGTTAAGTACTTAATTCGTTCCGGAGGTCTGTTCTTAACCTGAAACTTCTTAACCTGAAACACCACTTTAGCTAATGGGGCCTCCTGCTGCTGCCGCGCCGCCGGAGCACGATTTCTGTTCTCATCCTGAAGCAAAGTTCTTAACCTGAAGCACTATTTCTGGGTTAGCGGAGTCTGTAACTTGAAACATATGCAACCTTAAGCGTATGTAACCCGAGGTACCACTGTACTCCATGCTAGTCTTACATGCTGTATAAATACCAATTTTTCCGGAAGACCGAAGGTATGGAACTAAAATATTTCCTTTGGGGTGGGGTGGGGAGAAAGAAAAAAAAATGAAGATACTGAAAACTCTTAACATAGTAACAACACAATCCTAAACATGCGTACTCAGAAACATGCCCTAGTGAATATAATGAGACTTACTCCCATGTAAATGGGGTTAGGATTGCAGCCTAAATTAGAATGCCCAAAGATATTTAGCAGTTTCCTATAAACCCCTGCCCCATGTTCTCTCCATACATTCCTTCAGCATGTGTCCCTGTTCCCATTCTCTGCATGTTCAACAAGGTGAGAAGGCTCTCTGTGCTTACAACTAAATGTCCATAAGGAGTTTCTCCCAATCAGGGGATTCGGCCTCCTTGGTCTGTGGTGACCTGGAAATCTTATGCCTGGAACAGTTATGCCTGGTAGGTAGGGGTGCAGTCAATAGCGACAAATCTGCTCCAGGTCAGGCGAATGGAATCCTGGAAGAAGGCTACAGTCTCAGCTCAAGCAGCCGTGACGGATGACCATCCAACCTCTGCTTAAGAGCCTCCAAGGAAGGAGAGTCCACAACCTACTCAGGGAGTCTGTTCCATGTTGAACAGCTCTTACTGTCGGAAAGTTTTTCCTGATTTTGAGTTGGAATCTCCTTTCTTGCAACTTGAAGCCATTGGTTCGAGTCCTGCCCACCAGAGCAGGAGAAAACAAGCTTGCTCCATACAGTATTGAAGCTGTGCAGATTACCTGTATTCTGCTCAAGTATATTATTAATTCGTTTGGTAAAAGAATGTGTTTTTTTGAAATGGAAAATTTTCCACGGGAAAACTTTTGGTGGCAGAAAGTTTTCCATCCCACAACATTATCATAGAGAAGGATCTCCCAGAGGGTTCCCTGTGCGTGTAAATGGAGTGTCACTTTAAAAGATCCGGGCCATTATAAAGGCTGGTTCATTCTTAGAAATTCTATAAAAAGGATTCCCCCCTCCCCAGTTAGATGATCATTTGTACCAAGTTAACATTTTTTCATGATAAATGCAAAAGATCCCCCGGGGCAGACTATTGAAACTTTGATTTCTTTCTTTTTAAGCTCGAGTAAAACAAATAGATCTTGGCAAAGCTAAAACATTCGTTGGCACATGCCCAGACATGTGTCCAGAAAAAGAGCGTTATATGAGAGAGACGAGGAACCAGCTTAGTATCTTTGAAGTGGTCCCAGGAACTGACAAGGTAGTATTCAGCAACCGCTTTTTGTATTAAGGTACTGCTTCCAAGGCCCATACCAAGAACAACTTGGCCACTTATTTATTATAGTTCCATACTTAGGGAAATAAAATTTTGTAAATTACCTCCCCCCCCCCCAATAAGTAAATAAATAAATCAGCCTAACTTGGATTGAGGCCTAGAAGAGCATGGAAGCTGAGGACTGTTGATTGGAGGTGAAAAATGAGGGAGGGGAAATTGGCCTGATCAGACCCATAGCGGCTTGTATCCTGTGCTTTCTGTATGTATTCCCAGATGGATATAAGTAAAGTGGTGCAAACCAGCCATAGTTAAGTTTAACAAACCTTTGGTTTCATGTTATCTGAAAATATTGACAGAAGTCCTTTAACTTCCTTAGTGAAGATTGAGAGTGATTGGTTCAAAAGATGTAAACAATGGCAAAAATATTTTTCAGCTCTCATCTTGCCTGGCACATAGACCATGCCTGCAGAGGTGTTGTTGTTGTTGTTGTTGTTGTTGCTGTTCTTGTCATCCTTAAGAATTTATTTTGTTTTCTCTCTGAGGTTGACCATGCAGCAGCAATAAAGGAGTACAGCAGGTCTTCAGCAGACCAGGAGGAACCTCTACCACATGAACTGAGGCCTTCAGAGGTGTTGAGTATGACCATGGACTACTTAGTGACGCAAATTATGGACAAAGGAGAAGGAAACTACCGGGAGTGGTACGATTTTGTATGGGATAGAACTCGTGGAATAAGGAAGGTAACCACTTTGGGATGAAGCCCTTAGATTTGACAGGATGCAAGCTAGACTCATCCAAATTATTGATTAGACATCTGTGAATGAAAAAGGAATCCTGAAGATGCCAACGGGGTGCTGTTTCATATTTCACTTTGGGTGGAGGGTGAAAGACTTGGGTGGCTAGGAGGGTACAGGGTTTAAAGGGCTGCTCTTTCATATGCACAGAATTGAATTGCAGGCAGAGGAAATTCAGATCATTTGTTGTGCTTTTTTTATCTCGTGACGGTAGCAGTGTGGTTAGCACATCCCAGGCAAGCAGCTTTGTTTATTTAAAGAATATATTTGTATCTTTGGTATGTTTCCAACAATTAGTTCCTCAATTTGTAGCACTAGTAAGATTTAGATGCTTCTGTGGCCAATGGTATGGTATGGAATGAAATAAATAGAACCAGCACAAACACCTGTAGGAGCAAAGTGAAGCCACAAAAGTATGTAAATTCTTACAATAATAGCCTCCTGCATCTTCCATTTTCCTCTTGGACTTAGTGAGGCTGAAATACAAAGTTCCCTCCTCTCAATCTAGAGAAGCTTGCCTTGTGCCTTCGGTAATGACATTTCAGCACCAGGCCTATTAATAACTCTATCCATTAGCATTGTTGATGTTTTATTTTTGCCTCTGCAAAATAATGGTAACTTGGCCCGTTTTAGCCTGAATTTTCTTGGATTGATTGTTAGGGTTTTGATTTGAGCCTGTCTATATTAGATTTTGTGGCTGAATTTTGTTGTGCTACTGTTGGATTGGGTTTATTGAGTCAATAAAACTCAGTAAAACCATGTGCATTTTTATTTTGTCTTCCTTGGTGTTGCCTAGAGAGAATTCTTAGTAGGTGACTCATAAATGGAATACAAACAAATAAAAACCCCAAATAGAGTATCTTTCATATGCTTAACTCTGCTATCTTGCATGCTGTGTATTCCCATTATAGAGTTTCCCCTCCACCTTTCCAGCATATGTCTCCCAGTGGGATTCATTTTGCTTGCCTTGCAGAGAATATTGAGGTCTCATTTTCTTGTATTTTATTCATTACATCTTTTATTTTGTTCATCACATCCATGCTGCATCCACTTGTTTCCTTTATGCTTCTTCTCTCCGCCGCCCCCGTCATGTATGACCTGATGTTTCTAAACTTCTGTCTCCAGATTAAAATAAGGTGAGCTCTCTAGGGCAGCCTTTCTCAATCTTGGGTCCCCAGATGTTCTTGAACCACAACTCCCATCTTCTCTGACCACTGGCCAAGCTGGCTAGGAATGATGGGAGCCATAGTTCAATAGCTTCTAGGGACCCAAGGTTGAGAAAGACTGCTCTAGGGTATGCCACCTAGCCTCATAAACTCTCTAGGATCGTAGCAGTTGTACCAGGATGTCTACACATAGCTGTATTTGACAAAGCATTAACTTGGCTTTGAGAATTGTGCAGAAATCTTTAAAAGGTGCAACATGAAGCATATAAGTAGAATTGAACATCTGAGTTCTTGTCCTCTTACATTTTGCCAGGATATAACCCAACAACATCTCTGCTGCCCTGTAACTGTTTCCTTGATGGAGAAATGTACCCGTTTTCATATCCACTGTTCCCACCATTTATGCGAAGAGCCGATGTCTTCTTTTGATGCCAAAATCAACAATGAGAACATGACTAAATGCCTCCAGAGCCTGAAGGAAATGTATCAGGACCTTGCAATCAAGGGTATTTACTGCAAGAGTGAAGCAGAATTCAGAGGATATAATGTCCTCCTGAATCTCAACAAGGGGGATATTCTCAGGTAAGTCTTAAAATAGTTATAGGATTGATTTCACTTATTTCCTTGCCATTATTTGTAGAATGAATGCAAAAGAACGTGAAGTACTCACTGGTAAGGTGTAAGACTATCATTCGGTGATAATTGCCGTAGAATTGAAGTTGGAAAATAGCTAAGCCCACCCAATCTAATATTTGTCCAAAGCCAACTGTCCACCAGTTCTTTAACTTTTTGTCCTATGCAAGTATATTGTTTCTAGTCAAGTGTTAACAATGAATTATAGTCTGCCTCTGACAGGAATGGGGAACCCTTTTTCTCTAAAGGGCCACTGACCAACAATAAAAGCCAATCAGAGCAGAGCCACAGGTGGATTGAGACACTGCCTGTTCTCTGTAACCCCCTTCCAAAACAGCCACCTCCTCTTCCATCTCCTGATTGTCTGGCTGTGTGTGCTGCATGTGCCATTGAAGTTTTCAGGAATTGAGCATTTGCTTGCATATTTACAAGTGGCTGAAAGCTTTTCATTTGCCATGTTTCCTGAGGTACAGCTGTCTAGGGAACTGTGCCAGAGTGCCTCATGCCCTTGGGAGCGCTCCCCACCCCCAAAAGGAAAAACCTTTGCCTAGGCAAGCACCCCATCCCTGAAAACTGCAATGGCAAAAAAGAAAGAGAACTTTATAAGTGATCAGGTCAGGTTCATGATGCATTTGAAGAAAAATCTCTGTCAGCATTATTTCTTTCAGTGCTTAAAAAGACAAGGACAACCTCCTGTTTTTGTGCTTGGCTTCCCCTCTCTAAATAGCTGTTCTTGATCCTCATATCTTGAGCCTCTTGTTCAGTGTGCTTTAAACACAGTGGCACTGATATTCTTCCTTCTTGGAAGAATCAAGGATTTTGCTTTCAGTTCATTCGAATAAATCAGATTGAGAAGTAAAGTCAGATCCATGGTCACAAACCTGCAGCTAGACTTTGGCAAGGATATGCTCTGCAAAGACGTGCAAAAAGCAGAATAAAACATAATGCATTTTGACTCCTGAACTTCCTTAAAGACTGGCAGATGCATTAAAGTATATGGCTTCATCAATTTCAGCCCACTTCCTTGGATGGATATAGAATAAAAAGAGAATGCTAATCCATGTGACCAAAAGGCTACGAGAAGCCCTTGCACCTCAATCCCTCTTGGCCACAATTATTCTCTTGATTCCTTTGTGTGCTCCTGTCTCAACCAATGATAGCTCTTCATGCATCTGATTAAATGGACACTGCATTGGTTTGGCTACCACAAAAATTACTCCTTCTAGTATTAGTTAAAATTAAAAATATAAGTAAGTAGTTTTTTCAGATACATAGATGTTGAAATAAATGTTTGAATACTTCATCTGCAGCAAGGGGGTCTTCAATTTAAATGCATGATACTGTCCATGGATTTTAAGCCAAAGGACCTGTGTGTTTTTTCTTTCTGCATTTTTGTGTTCAACAGAGGTAGCTTCCATCATTAGCAATAAAGTCTGAAAATCGTTTCCCTCTTTGTCTCAACAGAGAAGTGCAACAGTTTCGTCCAGATGTCCGAAACTCCACTGAAGTTAGGTTTGCAGTTCAAGCCTTTGCGGCTTTGAACAGCAATAACTTTGTAAGGTTCTTCAAACTTGTGCAAACAGCTTCTTACCTGAATGCATGCTTGTTACACTGCTATTTCAGCCAGGTAAGGAATGGCATTTAACTAAGAAAATACTGAGGAAGGGAAAACCCATATATTGCATTTCTTATCATTGTAAAATATATTGTCAGTGGGTGTTTGGTGGTTTTTTGTTTTTGTTTTAACATTGCAAATACCCAAGATAATATGGTGTTAGGCTGGTAAGTCACAGAATGTATCACTTTGGGGTACAATTCCAAGACCCAGGCTTCCCCAGGTGTGGGAGAGGGGGCCACTTCCATGACTCTGAGCACTGCTCTGCTGGCCAAGAATGGAAGTTTGATTTACTGTGAGGGGTTTTTCTGCCAGGACAGCAGGCAAACCCTCTTCAGGCCTGTATTCATTATCTGAGGTGCAGTGTATTCTATTTGTTTCCACAGTAATTTGCTCTGGTGTTGACAGGGACTCCACTGTCCTATTTTCTATTTAGTTTTTCATTAAATGTAGCTTATTCCCATTGGAATGGCTTATGTCTGCCTTCTAATGGAAGGTGAATCTACCTTTCTTTTCTTTTGGCTTGACTACTAACCAGAAATAAATTACATTGTAAGCCTAATTTTCCATTTATGTTTGTTGACGTACAGTATTTATATTTACAAACCATTGTGCAGGATTCAACTAATGAGTCACATCTCGCACAATGGGGTTCCCCCCCATCTCTGCCCCCAAATTGGTTCGGGGGTCAAGAGAACCCTTGCAACCGTACCTGAAGACAGGGAGAGGGAGATTGTTCCTTTTGGGGAGCCGAAATGCTTTGTTTGATGGAATGATTGCTTTAGTGCAATGCTGAATTCCTCCCATGGTGTTCCAAGGTTTAGTACTCCTGGGGGTTCAAAACATGTTGAAAGAATCACCTGCTGCAATTTGGGAAAAGTTGGTATGTTGGAGCCTCAAACAACATTGGTTAAGGTATATAAAGTGAAAAGAAAAGCACCTATAAACGTAACCTTCTCTTCCTTGTCATTGCGAAACATTTTGTGTATCTTAATTAATTTTTTAATTATTAATGGGAGCTTTTAAAATATTTTTCAGATTCGTAGAGATGCTTTAAGGTCTCTCAATATTGCTTATACTGTGAGCACTCAGAGGTCTACCATCTTTCCTCTCGATAATGTGGTCCGCATGCTGCTGTTTAAAGACTTTGAAGAGGCAACTGATTTTATAAGTTATTATGGCTTGAGTGTTTCTGATGGGTAAGTGTTAGATAGAGTTCAAGGAGCCTTGGTTTATCATAGAGCTTTTATGAAAACTGGTGCAAAGGCTTTAATAGGGAAAGATGGATTTTAGTGACTGAAGCCAGCATCTCCTTCAGAAGGGTCCATTCCCTGCGTTTACCTCCTGTGTCCCACACACATCACAAAGTGGAAAGAATAAAATCTTTACATTAAAAGTGTGGTCCTAACTTGACTTAGAGCTTCACCCTTTTCCATTGTTAAACACCTCTCTAATAACCTATAAGTGTAACTGCTTTTACGGGTTGTATTGGAGGGTTCTTGGGCCTTTGACTCTAATCTTGACTGAAGTTGAACCAGAAAACAGTGGTAAGTAATGGCTGGAATCTGGGCATCACAATGGCATTCTCCTTTAATGGAGTTAAGATCCAGAACCATCTGGTTTCATCTCTTTGCTCAAAAATAAGGAAGCTTGTGTCAAGCCCATGGACCATCTAGTTCAGGGGTAAGGAAACTTTTTAGTCTGCGGACCAGACTCCTGTCCAAATCCCTTGCGCTTACAAAGACCACCCGCTGCTGATCCGTTCAGGCCCCAATTTGGAGGTTGAAAGACCAGTGCTGGCTGGGGTGGGGAGCTTTGCAATGTACAGGACGGTTGGGAATCCAGTGGAGCTTCAAAAGATGGACGCGGGGAAGCTCCTGGACCAAGAATTCTGTGTCTGCCCACTTTCCTGCTGCCCCTGCTGCTAGGCTCAGCAACAGAAGAGAGCCTGGGTTTTACCATTCTTCTCTTGCTTACAGTTCTAGCAGTGGCAGTAGTGGGAGGGGGGCAAGGAATAGAAATAATTCTTTCTCCTCTTTGTTCTTCCCTGCTGCTATGGTGGTAAGCATGCTGGTAGAGAGAAGCTGTCCCCTCCTTGGGCAAGGGGCACTCTGACTGCCCATCCTGCAGCCCATCAGCTGATGGGCGTTTGGGAGCAAGCCTTGTTCCAGCACAAAGGAGCAATCGGAAGCCCACTTGTTCCTTTGAAGCCCCACCCTTACCTACTGCACAGATGATGTCATGCATTATGCCACGTGCAAGGGGGCGGGCAGGGCTTGGCTTTCCCAAAGTAGACTCCCGAGTTTGTTCTGCAGGGCAGAGGTTCCCCACCCCGGATCTAGTTGTGCATGCTAGATATATTTGCAAACCTCCATGTAGAAATCTTTGGCCTCGGGATCATTTGGCATGTGTTTTGTATTTCATTTTACAGTTTTGTGGAGTTGAATCGGTCTGCTTTTCTGGAACCAGAAAGCTTGCCCAAGCCAAAGAAATCCCTGTTTGTTGGGCAGAAGCTAACTGCTTCCGTTGGGGAAATTGTCAGCGGGGGAGTTTTACCACCTGTGATTCGCCACACACCTTTGTGTAGCTTTAACGCACAGAACAAATACACAGGGGAGAGTGCTGCAGTGGACTCGGCCAGCAGTAGTCAGAAAGCCAGTGTTGAGGCGACAGGTAAGCCAGAACTCACACACCCAGGATAGGGCGCGAAACTGTGGTCTTGAGTTGAAGGAGAATTATGTCATGGGGGAAAAGCATATATGTATGTTTTAAATTTGGTTTATTTTTCAACTTTTCAGCTTTTGCATTTGGCAGAACAGTTTAAAATAGTATTGAGTGATTAATAATAGAATTTGAAAATAGGACCTGAGCATTAAAATAGTTTATTTGTATCCTTGACTTAATTTGTTAAGTATTTGTTGTCTGTAAAAATCCTATAGACACCAGAGCTTGAACAGGAAGATTTCTGCATGCAGAGCATGTCCCCATTGAGTTCTGGATCCTTCCATTCAGAATTGGCTCTTTTGAAGAAAAAAGTGGTTATCAGTGTTATTAAGAATGCGGTTTATCTTTCTAAGCAGCTCTTCCCTTTAAGCAGCTGGATATTTTATCGCTTGGTTTCACCCACAGAAACAAGAGCAGAAGACAGTAGTGGAGACCTGGAAGTCCTTCGAGCTCAGCCTCCGTTGTTGCTTTTACCACTCGTACCAGCACCTTTGCCTTCTGCTGCAGGGTCCACTTTTCGGCCAATTTCACAACCTTCTCTTCCTCCTCCTCCTCCCAAGCCTCAGCCTGTTTACAGTGATATGGTGAGGAGCTTCAGAAAATACATTCTGTTTTGCTGTCACACAGTTCTTAAAAATGAGGAACGATACTTTATAAAGTCTTCTATTTTAATGTAAGTGTTTGTGGTGTAGTTTCTAAAAGAGGAATGTGATGCAGGTACCACATAGGATGCTATAATTAACAATTTGGCAAGATAGATACAGATGGTGTTTGGTATTATGGGATTACGACAAAGGGCTGCGCTGACCAACAGTGAAATTTATGGGAAGATCATCAAGGATAATTTATAGTAATTTAAAAGGATGGTGTTCAGTAGTATAAAAGTGTGTATGGTCATTTCAATTTCATTTAAACTAGCAAGAAGTAAACAGCATAGCCCCTAGTATAATGCAGCTACAATAGAGGCAAATGCAGTCTTTGAATGTCTTAGGCAAGGCCTTTCCTGTCAGAATGGGGAGTACTAATAAACTCACAACACAGATTTGGACATTTTGTGTGGCAACAGTCATTCAGATCCAGCAGCAACAAATTTAAGCTTGAAGAAGCATAGCTTGGATCATTGCAGGGATTAAGAACGTCCTCTGTGAGTGGAGGTTGAAAGTGCAATTACCAGTTTGGGCCTGAAGGCTGTGTAGCAGAATTTGGGGTAAATTACTTTGTTGAAGGACTTTGTCTAATAGACCCAACTGCTGTAATCTGAAGGTACTGCATTTTTCTGTCTGTAAGATGCCTCCATGTATAAGATGCCCCCTATTTTTGGGGACTCCAAATTAAGAAAATGGGTAAGGATGTATATAAAGAAATGCATAAGTAACTATTTTAAAAAAAAAAGATTTTAGTTGTTGCACAGAAGGTCAAATTTAAGGCAATAAGTGACTCTGACACGCCGCCTAGTTCTGATCATGAGCCTAAACTGTGATTAATATAACCTTTCCCTGTAGAGTGCATATTATTTGCTGTTCTGTTCACATTTCTGAATTTTAATAATGACCTATCATGCAGTAATACCATTTGGTTTTGCTTTTCAGAATGGAATGTTTTGAGTGTCGGGTGCTAATTGCCAGTGCTTTCTTGTTCCCAGGACATTGCCGAAGTGGTTGAAGACCTTGTGCATGATGTGCTAGAAGGCGAATGCAGAGAAATTGGCTCCACAGGAGCAGCCTATGTACAGACAGCAATATGGTAAATGCACTAATGCTGCACTCAGTGTTATTTGAAGACATTCCGAGGAAGCCATTGCTATATCCAATCCATCTCGGCATACAATAACATAAGAAGAGTCCTGCTGGATCAGGCCAGAGGCCCAGCTAGTTCACTGGTCTTCAGCTTGTGGGCTGCAGCCTGGTCCAGAGTTGGGCACAACAGGAGCACAACCACCATGCAAATATATGGTAAAAGATTCAGAAATGGGATCCCAAATGCATGTTCGGGTTAAAAGTGGGTCCTGGGTCTGAAAAGGTTGAAGAGACCTCTTTTAGTCCAACATCCTACTCACAGTGGCCAACAGCTTGCAGAAATAGTTTGGATACTGTTTAGTCAGTGAAGGCCAACTGTCAAACTGGGCAGCTTTATTCATTTCACAAAAATTGATGATTGACAGCGGTGGCATGTTCTCCTCTCTCTCTCTCTCTCTCTCTCTCTCTCTCTCTCTCTCTCTCTCTCTCACACACACACACACACACACACACACACACGTGTAAACACATTACTTGCCAAAGCAGGTTGGCATACTTGCTGTTGCAAACAACTGTGAAGTATTACCTGGAGGTTGTTTAAAACCCAGCTTGGAACACCCAGAAATAAATGAACTGCCACATGGGGGAAATCACCGGTAACCATATTGCATTAATAATAATAATAATAATAAATTTTATTTATACTCTGCTCTCCCCAGCCAAAGCCGGGCTCAGGGCGGATAACAACCAATAATAAAAACAAGTTGAATGACTATAACTTAAAAACAAGATTAAAATACAACATTAAAACATTAAAATGCAGCCTCATCACAGGAGGAGAAAGGAAAAAAGAAAGAAGGGGAGGGAATAAAATTGACTCCAAGCCAAAGGCCGGGTGGAACAACTCTGTCTTACAGGCCCTATGGAAAGAAATCAGATCCCACAGGGCCCTGGTCTCATGAGACAGAGCGTTCCACCAGGCTGGAGCCAGTGTTGAAAAGCCCTGGCTCTGGTTGAGGCTAATTTGACTTCCTTAGGGCCCGGGACCTCTAGGGTGTTGCTATTTATGGACCTTAAGGTCCTCCGTGGGGCATAGTCTCTACTTTCTTGAAAACAGGACAGGAGAGCAGGCAGGGAAAGGTTAATCCATGCCTGACTGAGGGCAGGGCCTGCAAGTTTGATATACCTCCTGAAAAGGAAGCTCCTCTCATATTAAGCACATGACTTCAACCATATGAGGACACAACTCATGGCATGCAACAGTAAAGTTAATTCTGGAAGAGCACTAATGAACAAACCATCTAAATGATGTGGGAGGGGTACATCCTGGAGAAGGGCCCTAGAGCACCTGTACTGCATGCAGAAGGTCCTTTCTTCAGTGTCCAGCATCTGCAGGTGGTGCTGGGAATGTCCCCTGTCTGAAGCTCTGTTGTTGAACAACTCTGCTTCAGCTCTCATGGCCAACAGCCAGGGGCAATGGGGGTTGTAGTTCATCAACAACTGAAGGGCCACCAGATGCCCATCCCTGGTTTAGACAATACTGATAAAGAAAGTTCCTGTGTTCCTACTTTCCACTTTGGGTTATGGTGCAGGAGAGGAGCAGGAAAGGAATATTCAAAAGCAGTGTCATCCCAGAAAGGGTCAGGAGAATGGCATATTTCAATAACCAGATGAAGAATCCCCTTGACTAATATCGTTTTGTAACATTGCGTAACATTAAGTGGTGGAGCAGGTGGCTGTGCCGAATGTGTCTTCTGGTGGAGCATGGTGCTTCAAGCTGTGGAAACAGCAGATGTGGGCAGTCAGTCATCTTGTGGAGATGAGAATAAGCCCTTGAGGACACATTTGTGCTGTTGGAGCTCCTGTGCCTTCTAACCTACAAATAGAAACATGAAGAACCTCATGTTAGGGCTCTTTGTTGCGGTGAACTGGATTCAGGCAGTTTGGTAGGGCTCTCTTCCAACTCCTGTGAAAGACCAAATTATTTTTTGGTACCAATTATGGATTGGTACAGAACACAATTCTTTCTTCTTGAAAAGAAATAAAGATCTCATTATATCCCACCACTATGATGGAAATAAACATGGCCCAAAACATTGACAAATTTGCATCCTATTAGCATTCCTGGTCATGTCTGGAGCACCCAAACTCAGATATGGCCTTTTATCAGGGTGAAAGTAAGCCTTAATGTGGGGGGGGGGGCTCTTTAGATATCAAATCATGCCAGCTTTACTATTCCTGCATCCCAAATGCATGTTTACAGAAATAAACAATAGAAAAAAATTCACATTATCACACAACATTACATGTGAATAACAAACAGGCTTTTGTGGGGAGTTTGGAAAAGTTCTGCTGCATGTTTAGGCCTAGTTCTTTCTACTAACTCTTCACAATTGTTTCCTTTATTTTATGCAGGATCTCCAGCGTTACTACAGATGAAATCATGACAGACGTGATGCTGGGAATCTCAAGGCAAATTGCGTCAGATGTAATCCGTGCAGAAAAACTGAGACTTGAAGAGGAAAGACGCCGTGCTGAAGAAGAGAGGCAAACATTCTTTATACTTGTAGTAGAAACTTTGAGACAAGGAGATGTAGAGTGGAATACATTGTGGTACTTGTGTGGATAAGCCAGCCATAATACCCCAGCACCACAGCGGGAGCGGAGTCCTGGAGGGGCAAGGGTCAGCAACACCCAGTGGCCAGGCTTCCCCACCCATGCGCTCAGCCTGGGTGGGAATGGGCTCTACATGTGTACCAACATGTGTAGAACTCTACACAATGCTCCCCTTCCTCATTGTATGAAGATGCTCTGTGATGCACATCCCTTTCACCTATTGGCCAAATGCATGGACCGTGAGGAGGTATGACCCCCCCCAAACATGCTGGCAGCAGGATATGGATAACTTGCACAGCCCCACCATCTCCATTTGCATTGTTTGAATGTGAATCTCTCAGGTCAGGTGGGCTTGGTTGGGGAGAGGTTGTAGCTCAGTGGTCAAGCATCTGCTTCAGTCTCTGGCATCTTCAGTCCCAGACAGGACTGGGAAAGTTTCCTGTCTGGAATCTTGGCTAGTCAGTTTAGGCAAAATTGAGCTACCTAGACTGATGGTCTGAGCTGGTACTAGGCAGCTCTGTTCCTCTGTTATCAGCTCTAAGAGGTATCTGTTTCCTTCCATATCATTAAGTTTCTCTCTTCGGTTGATTATTCCCTAAACATAGTATTTGCGTTCATCTTGAAAACGAATGAATCAGGATAAATTGGCAGGACCCAGGATTTACTGCTGTTTAATGCAATGTGTGAGGGATTTCAGCAATGAATGTAATCTGAACATGGTTAATGTTACCTGTATCCCTGTAATATTTTCATGCATTACACTTAATGCACTAGTTTTGACACTGCAGTTTTTAAAATATGGAGATACTTGGTTTCTTAAGATTTTACTTGTCTGTCATCTGCCTATAATGTGCGCGTGTTTTCCTCCTCTCCTTAGGCAGAAGCAGGAAATGGAGCAGTTAATAGAAATGTTGAGCGACTCACTGCGTATGGCATTGACAGAAGAAGTGGTGAAGGAAATGGTGCAAGAGATTTCAGCAAAGGAGTTAAAGTAAGCAGTAAAACACGGGGATTTGCCTGTGAAATGGATGTCAGGACCAGCCCTATGCAGAATATGGGCAGGGTCAACACGAAGGAGCTTTGAGACCTAGATGTTAAAAAGCTCAAAATTTCAAATGTAGGCTTCCTAACTCTCAGTGCCCTGTGTTTTTTCACAGTCATCTAGAGGAGGGGAACAGCCCCTTCTCACTTTCTGTGATAAAGTCTACTCTTCTTTGGATCACACAATGTTTTATCTTGAAGTAAAACTACATAAAGTAATGCCAATCAAATTAGTTTTGTTTTTTCTTCCCACCACAGCAATAACTGGTACAGTTATCTAGTTGAAAGGGATGCGGGTGGCACTGTGGGTTAAACCACAGAGCCTAGGGCTTGCCGATCAGAAGGTTGGCGGTTCAAATCCCCGCGATGGGGCGAGCTCCCATTGCTCGGTCCCTGCTCCTGCCAACCTAGCAGTTCGAAAGTACATCAAAGTGCAAGTAGATAAATAGGTACTGCTCTGGGGGGAAGGTGAACGGCATTTCCGTGCGCTGCTCTGGTTCGCCAGAAGCGGCTTAGTCATGCTGGCCACATGACCCGGAAGCTGTACACCAGCTCCCTCTTGCCAATAAAGCGAGATGAGCACTGCAACCCCAGAGTCGTCTGCGACTGGACCTAATGGTCAGGGGTCCCTTTACCTTTACCTAATCTAGTTGAAGAGAAAGAGGAGAGTTGACTAGACACAGAATATCTAGGTGATGATGTAGAAAAATGGATCAGTTCATGTCACATTACAAATTGGCACATTTTTTTCAATTTCTTTGTTGAAAAAGTCTTGATGCATCTCTGTGTGCAGAAGACAAGAGTTCCTATTTAAGCTGTTCCTGTCGTTCTTATCACCATAACAATCGGGCAGTATTTAATGTTTGATGTTTTACTATGTTTTGTATTTACTGTATTTTTTATTTTCATTTTGCTTTGTTACTGTGCTCTAATGCTTAATTTTGACCTAGGTGTGCCCTGGAGAAAGAACAAAGAGCACGCGTTGCCCGCTGCTCCAAGGAAGTCTGCGCTGAAATAATGGGTGTATTTTTGGAAGATGAGATTTTCCAGAGTGCTAAGGAGACCCTACAAGAACTCCAGTGTTTCTGCAAATACTTACAACGGTGGGTTAAATGAAGCTTTTCTGCAGCCATTTGACATAAAATGGACCCTTGTCTAGCATGCCAAGTTTATATTCTATTCTTTCACAAAATAGCTAAGAGCAGCACATGTTAAGTCTCATTTTTATCTTTATCTTGTTACAGGTTTAATCTACTGTAGGAAGATAGGTTAGGTTGAGAAATGATTAAGAGCTATAAGTAAAATGATTTCTGAATGATGAATGGCTATCCCAACAGTGCTTTTCTTGTAGGCTTCTCTAGGAAATTTTCATGGTGCCAGTAGTGGCCCAAGAAGGAAAGCTGCATTCCTTCTGGCCTCCATTGATTTGAACTGCTTTGGTGCCTGCTTGGCAGGCTTATCAGGGACGCCTTTTTTAAAATGGGCTTTGTAGATTGTAAATCAAATTTCAAAGAGAAACTGATGTTGAGTTGAACTTCTCATGGCAGGGCTCAGGGTCAGGGCTTTTATGTGATGACTCCTGATTGCAAAATAATTGAGTGGCTTTTCATTTATTTTTTAAATATACACTGCTTGATTGTTGTTGTTTGTTAACCCTCAAAGTGGTTTATTTTGTGTGTATTTTGAAGACCTTTATTTTGCCTGAAATGTGCAAGCCTACAGGAAAATTACATGAGCATGTTAAGAATGAATTGTAATGTTTTTTGGTGACAAACCAAAGCCTATGGTCATATTTGACTTAGCCAGCTTCCTGGTTGCAGTTTTGTCTGTGAATGAGAGCAGTTAAATGAGCAGGACCCTTCTTTTGTAGCAAGTGTTAATTGTTTATAGTTTTTATTATTATTGTAAAAGATACTGGATTCCACAGTGGAGTAGATACTGTTGGATGGCTTTTGGCATTGTCTGCTTTTTATTTTACAGCTGTATGATTTGGTGATGGCCCTTGGCTAAGCAATAACTTTGATTTGAATAATTTTAATGAACTGCATTGATACTTTATCTTGCAGATGGAGGGAAGCTGTTGCAGCCCGGAAGAAATTGAAGCGTCAGATGAGATCTTTCCCAGCAGCTCCCTGTTGTGTAGATCCAAAACATAAATTGAAGGCTCTGTCTCCCAGCGCAGAATGTCCTATTGCCAGAGAGCACCTTGCTAAAACGATTGTAAACTTGGGACATGCAGGGAACCTTGGCATCTCCTGTCTTAGGTAAGTGCATCCTGGCCTGGTTCACACAATAGACTAAGACAAGCCTTGGCTTAAGCAAGAGCAGGAATGCAAATCTCTGGAGAGGAGTCTCTTCAGTGCTTTTTGCTGCTGCGCTGTGCTGAGCTAAGCCTTGGCTCGGCTAGACGTGCCACTCAGTTGGGGGCTCCTGGCTTAACCACAAGTTCAGTTTGGCTCAGCGCAGTAGTCCCCAAACTTTTCCAATAGAGAGTGCTTGAAAGCTGCTGAGGTCCTTGATGGACCGCTTAACAGTTTTTCTGCCTGCCATAGTTATACTGTATATTTTTTTACAGACATGCCACAGATGACCTGAATGAACGGACCACAGTTTGGAAACTGCTAGCTTAGTGTATTGTGCAAACCGGGCAACTTTTTAATTGACCACTCTATAGGTTATAGAAATCAGTGGCTATACAGTTTCTGCTAGTCATGTCCCCATGTGAAAAGAAAGAAAACATGCTCCTTTTCATCATCCTCTGACCCCTGCCGCCCGTGCTTGTATTCTTTGTGTCTGTTGCAGGGCCAGTCTTGGTTTGCTGTGGTCCACATACACAGTTTATGTGGCTAAAAAAAGATGCATTTTGTTTTTTCAATGTTGAAATCCAATGTGTCCCATCATGTTTATTATGTCATATTTTGGTCACGTTTATTATTTTTTCAGTGTTGTGTGGAGGAGCCCCAAGAGAGTAAATTCAATAAGCCTACATCTTAAGCGCATTTTACATGTGTGCGCATTCAAACATTGAAAATGTTTTAAAAATTAAAAGGGGCAGAAAGGAGGTTCTAGGGGAAAATACTTTCTCAGTATAATGTTGAGGGTATCAGTCCCTGAATTCTTTTACTTTTCAGTAATTCCCCATTAGACTTCTTTCTTTTCTCTGTAGACTTCTTTCTTCCCTCTGTATTAACAATTGTAGGTAAGGCACCTCTTAAAATTAATGTGCAACAGGCATCTCAATTGCAGCCATGTAGGTGATCACATCTGCAGCTACCTAGCTAGCTGTTCCCTGAGGTAGCTTTGAAATCTCAGAGAGACATAAATTATTGTTAGTAACATTGGAATTCATGTCTTTGTACATGCCAGTCATATAAGAGGTTGTCATAAACTTGCAAGATGGAAGGGGGAATGTGGACCAAATAAACACTTTGCTTATTTCTAGGCTCAGACGTTTACAGAACAAGGCAATTCATCAAATGAAAGTGCAGCATTTTTACCACCAGTTATTAAGGTATGTTAAAATTATTGAAGCTAGAGCACACATATGGCAAACTCCGGGATTGCCACCTGCAGTAACCCTAGAACAATTGTAAAGTGATAGATTCCAAAATGGATTTTGACTTGAATAAGTGCCTTTTAAAAAAATATGTGTTCATGACCATCTATCAAACACTGAGTTAAAGACTGATTTTCTTTATAAAGGAGAACTAAGGGGGGCAATACCTGACTTCTTAGGTTAAATCTTATCATGTTAGTTGTATTTAAAAAAATAAAAATAAATTCCTTCCAGTAGCACCTTAGAGACCAACTAAGTTTGTTATTAGTAGGAGCTCTTGTGTGCATGCACAATTCTTCTTGTCTGTGGACTTCCCACGAGGCTTGGTGACTTGCAAGTTCCCACAGGCAGGGCCAGGGCTCTATGGAGGCAGCAGGGCCAGAGTGGAGAATTTCTGCCACTGGGTGCCCTGCTGTTGCTGCCGCTGCTGGCCACAGGGTCCTTTGCCACCCCCTTTGTCTTCTGCCTGCCTTGTTCAAAGGGAGCCCTTTCTCAGAGCACGGGGTTCTGCACCAGGTGTCCAGGAAAGTACCTTTACTGCCAAGCCTAACAGCTAAAAATGCTATTTAAGCTTACTCCAAAGTAGCTAAACTTTTTCAAATTTCAAACTTTTCACTTTAATCAGCATTTGTAGCCACTGTGGCAGCAGAAGCGATCTGTCAGGCTGTCTGCTCCCAGACTACATCACTCTGTGGAAGGAGGGAGCCCCTTGGACTTTCCTCAGAGTGTGGCAAGATGGGGGCAGAGAACTTGCCAGTAGTGCTAGCACTAATGCAGTAGCAAAAGTGCAACAGAGGAAAAGAAATCTGGAAATGGGCTGTGGAGGGAGGAGGAGGAGGAGGAGGAGGAGGAGGAGGAGGAGGAGGAGGAGGAAGAAGAAGAAGAAGAAGAAGAAGAAGAGGAGGAGGAGGAGGAGGAGGAGGAGGAGGAGGAGGAGGAGGAGGAGGAGTATCTTGAGCTAGCCCTGATCCCAGATGCTAGGGTGATACTGCATAGATAAGCAGTTATCTCTGTTTCGTGTGCTTTGGCTATCTGAGCTCTGCTGTGCATCCCGTTGTGACTATTTCCTGGTTTAAGAACCCTACCAGCCAATCAGCACAGACACTTACTTTCCATCTTGGAGAGCAGCACAACCAGCCCTTGCTCCTGAAGATTCTGTACACTTGTAACAATCTGTTCTTATGCAGTCTTAGCCTTCTGTGTATGAAGAGAGACAAATAGAAATTTGCCTTTTGTCTGAAGCAGATGTAACTGTGCAATGTAAGAGTATATGAGTTGCACGCAGAGAGGGTTTGGATTGTGCTCCTAGATCGAATCAAGGCTCTGTTAGATTAACAAATCAATACAGCATTTATAATCTGCAAAACAATATATAAAGCAGTATTTAATCTATAAAACAATATTAACAACACAGGCAAAATAGCAAATGCAAAAAATAAATAATCATACATACACCCTCCAGATGCCCATCACTCGTAATCTTTCGCTCTGTTCAGTTCATTAAAATACGCATAAAATGCACACAATTCCTGTTGCTAAGGCAGCTTAGCCAGATGTTGCGCCTGCTGGACTCCTTGGGTAGTGGGCCATGGGGGAGACACTGGGGCTCTTGGGCCTGCCACCAGTGGTTAGGTGGACTCTGGGTAGCTTGCCCAGCTTGCTCTCGATAGTCTGGAGAAGAAGAAGAAGAAGAAGAAGAAGAAGAAGAAGAAGAAGAAGAAGAAGAAGAAGAAGAGTTTGGATTTGATATCCCGCCTTTCACTCCCCTTCAGGAGTCTCAAAGCGGCTAACAATCTCCTTTCCCTTCCTCCCCCACAACAAACACTCTGTGAGGTGAGTGAGGCTGAGAGACTTCACAGAAGTGTGATTGGCCCAAGGTTACCCAGCAGCTGCATGTGGAGGAGCGGAGACGCGAACCCGGTTCCCCAGATTACATGACTACCGCTCTTAACCACTACACCACACTGGAGTCCCATTCCCACTCAAGGAAGCCCAAGGCAAGCCTGTTCCTCCGGAGTGGTGAGTTGTGGCTGCACTTGGTGTTGAGGCCGGCCAGGAAGTCCAGCTGTGCCTCCATGCCCAGGACACTCTCGCTGCGCCATGGCCCATCCACCACCAGCTGCTCCCTGTCTGATCACAGAGATCATGGGGGAGTCTCTCTTAGTGGTCCCTCATGATTCAGAGGCACAGCTGTAACTCACAGGAGCCATGTATTCAGCCTTGTGGGCCTGATCCTGTGGAACTCCTTACCAACTGAGATTAGACAGGCCCTTCTGAACTTTAGGCCCTTGACACTCCTTTTTCAGATGGCATTGCATGGTAGCTTTCTGTTTCTCTGACAAATTTTAATTGTTTTTTGTGTTTTTAAACATATTCTGTGCACTGCGTAGAAATTCTGCATAATAATAAGTGTTATATAAAATAAATAATGAGTAATAATTTTGTGTGTGTGTGTTCCTAAGGGATGCAGTGTGGACTCCACTGGATCTGCCATCACTGGTAGCTGAAAACATTCCAGTAAAAGAAAAAGAGGTTTTTTGGAAAGTACTTCTCGTGTTGCCAGGCTATGAGGAATGTCCAGTTGGGGATCGCAGAAGGTATTTTTTGCATTCAAACTATGCCCAGAAAGCCAGTAGCTGGTGGTGTTGCCTGTGTGGCCCTCAGGGCTGACTTGTTATCAGCAGTACTGCAACCTAGTAGATGCTAGCCATTCAGAAGACACAAAATAATTTGGTTTGCTACTTGCTTATGCTGGTATTCATAACTAGAGACTTGCATGAAAATGTTTGGTTTTGTTGTTTTTTACTCCCTGGCCCAGCCCCATGTTGCTGACTTTTCATTAAAAGAGACATTAAAAGTTCTCCAGCATTGCTGAGGCCCCGGGAATCTTGGTGTCGGTGCCTATGAACTTTGAATCTGGGCTAACTTCAGCCTGTTTTTCCTGTGCGGAAGAACGCAAGCTAGCCATTGTGTTCTCCATGACTGTGCTATGCCTGCTATGTCCCTTGTGTTATTGTTCTTCCCTTTGCATAGAAGACGGGGAAAGTTGGGGTATTGGGTACTTGGAGTCCTGCCCTTAGAAGCTCCATTGCCTTGGCTCCTCCCATAATAGTAGTGGCTTTTAAAAACAGGATTAATGGTAGTAAGCAGTTAAGCAGAGAAAATAGGTATAGCCCAGGTGTGGAGAACCTGTAGCACTCCAGGTGTTGCTGAAGCACTATTTCTTTCAGCCCCAGCAAGCATGGTCAATGCTCAGGGATGATGGGAGTTGTAGTTCAGTAACATGTTCTGCACGTCTGGTGTAACCAAACCAGTGCATGCCACTCATGGTGACTTGTTGGAATCACTCGCTGACTGGTAAGTATGAATGAGATGTTGTGGGCCTAATGCCAGATAGGTTTCATGTCACTTCAGAATATGCCAGATATGTTTGTTTCAGTGGAGCCAGTTCACAGATTCAGCTGTGAGCAATCAAGTGATATACGTGCACCGTAAACTTGCCCTTTCTTGCACTGTTGTTCCTATGCATATTTGTAGGATCAGGGTGTCAGGAAATCTCTTTATTAACAGGTTTATTCATTTATTATCAATCTTCAAGCCAAGAATTTAGGAATATAGGTTTTCGGTATTTCAGTTAAGTTTCTAATGCTAACAGTCTGTGCACACTCGCCTGGGAGAATTGCCCATTGAACAAAATGGGACTTGCTTCTGAGTAAACATGTATAGGATTGAGTCATATCTTTATCAACCTGTGTGACACTCCTTAAGATTTCCGAAAGGAATCTTAAACATTACAGTAAAGGCATTGGCAAATAGGAAAATTACCATATTGTGGCTGTACAAATTATCATATATATGAATAGTGATCTCATTTCTCTGAGTGTTGGTCCTTATGTAGCCAAAGCAGCTCCACTCACCCACAAGAGGGAGGAATAAGGAAGTTCAGGGGACCCTCAAGATTCACCTAATTACAAAATATATTTAGAACCCCATAGCCTGGTGGCCCAACCTGAATATGTTGGGGGGCCATGGAATGCTGACTCTTGCTGGGGTGGAGTGTTTGTACATAGAACCAGGTGAATGAGAGATGTAATGGAATATGCTGAAGGAGGTCATGGTTGGCTATCTGAAAGAGGGAAAAGGGTCGCTCTCCATTGCAATGTTTTTGTGGCAGTCCTGCTTGTTTGCTTGTATAAAATGTTGACTTTAGATAGTAAATTCAAATATAATTCTTTTAGATACTATATTAACATGCAGATAGTTTGTGAATATTTAAATGAAGATGTCTGTTTCTTTCAACAAAGTAGCACACTTTGATAACAACACTATTATTTACAGGATCTAAATATTTGTCACTTTTTAAAGTGGTGGCAGAGTTTACAATTAATTTGTGATACTATACTGAAAGTATATCTGGTCTTCTGTTCACAGAATTATAGCAGACTGGTTGAAAGCTAAGCTTATGATTGGTAAAAATTTGAAGGAAGATATGTCTGTGGTAAAAGGTGGAATCCAGACACTTGCATTGCATAGTTCTCTTCATATGAAAAATGACTGGGCTGCTTGTATCAGTGTGTGTGTCAAGGTCAGTTCAAACATTGCTTGCTACATGTTAGTGTCATGAGAGGTACCGCAAAAGCTCTGCCTTTTGAAAGTTCAGAATTCAGTAGCCTGGTTAAGGCAGACTCACTGTATCAAACACATTCCTGTGCTTAAAGTTCTTTATTGGCTTTCATTTGGTCTGCTGGTGTTGCTTTATAAAGCCCTGCACCGTCTAGATAGGGAATCTTTTTCAGGCCCCAGGGCCCTGATGGAAGCCTCATTCCAGTAGCGAGGGATGCCAAACCCCAACACAATCACAGATATTTAAGACACCCACCCACAAAGCTATTTGCCATGGAGGCAGAGGCACATATTAAATTATTATTAAATTATGCAATTATATTTCATCTATTTTCTTCATAGACATTTTTCTTAATGCATTTTTTTGTTATTTTGATTTTTTAAAAGAAGCCTTCAGTATCGTTTAACTATGATTTGTAGTTTGTTCCAATTGTGGTTTGCTTGGAGCAAAACAGACCGCAATCCCACATTCAGACATAATGCTAAGTCAGGAAATTATTGTTTTGTTTTCTCTTCACCCGAGGTGGGAAAGGCAAAACTATTATAGATCTGCACATTAACAGTAAGCCATTAATTTGTTTAACTTTTACTGCCCAGTGTTGTTATACAGATTGGACTGTTTGGTCAGTATATTTATTCACGGAGAGTAGGTCAATTAGCGGCTGTTGGCCAGGACAGCGGACTGGCGTCTTCACGTCCAGGGGAGTCTGCCACCGAATGCCCGTTGCTTTGGAGCAAGCAGCAGGGAAGGGCTTCTGCCTTGTGTGGTGCTTGTGGCCAGCTTGTGGCTGTCTGCTGCTAAAACAGGATGCTGTGCTAGATGGACCCGTAGGTCTGTTCCTGCAGGGATGCTTTTAGGTGTTGACATTTCCCCCTATTGGTTTGCCTTCCCTGTGTAGGTGACGGAGGGGACGCTCAGTCCCTCGGAGCTGAATGACCCAGAGACCCAGAAGGAGCTGCTTGGCACGAGGGGGCTGGTTCTCCTTCTTTCTCCTCGAGTGAGCAGTGAGGATGTTGTAGAGGAAGAGGTTTACTGGCTTTCAGCCTTGCTGCAGCTAAAACGGATCCTTCAGGCGAAACCTTTCCAACCAATCGTCCCTCTGGTGGTTCTTGTCCCAAGTCAGGGGGATGAAGCCATAGAAAAAGATGTAGAAGGAGGTATGAGAAGTTTCTGCACTTGGGGGTAATTGCTCTTTAAGTCAATTTTTTCATTTGGAAAATAGCTGTGTGGTTGTCTCTTCTTAATTCAGGGGGATAATTGAGTAGTATCACTAAAGTGGAATGTGGTTTCTTTTAAAGGACTGATGCTGCCAGATTTGATTTCGGCTAACCTTATTTCAGGTTACAACATAGTTGTCATTCCAGATTCTGTGAATGGATTGCAAGGTACCAGCAAGGTAAGAACCATCTCCGCAGAGAGGTTGTAATTTATACTCCTACCAGGTTTAATGATTTTTTGACACAGGGAGAGTATTATTATCAGTTGCATTTTAAAGCTGTAGGTTGGCAACTCAAAAATAAAGCAGAAACCAGTGTGCTGATTAGAGTGTCAAGACTACAGCCTGGGAGACCAGGGTTGAAATCCCCACTCAGCCATGACTTGCTCTCAGTCTGACCCACCTCACAGGGCTGTTGACATGCCACGCTCAATGCAGGGAGGCTTTTCATCTGGCTACCTGATAACCAGATTCCCCATTGAAAGCCCCTGTAGATGCCTTCCAGCTCCCAGTCCTATCTCAGGCTTTCTCCATCACTGCAGAGATTTTGGGCAGTCCTCACAGGAGCAATTGGTTGTGAAGGATGGAGTTACCATCTCTTAATACGATTGCATGAGCCTTTTCTATTATCCCATACTCAGTCAATCTTGTTTACTAGAACCTTGTCTAATAAGGAAGGTTGTCTAATATGGAAAGGCATCGTCAGCATAGGGTTTTCACCTTGGTTTAGTAGATCATGGGAGTGGAAGCCTGTTTCTAGTAAGTTTTTTTCAGCTTCATGTTCAGTTGTGTTGGGGGAAGGACTGGGTTTGAGAGCAGGACTGAAAGCATTTATGTATCAACAGAACTGACTCCCTTAATGGGGTGACTCATTGATACGGATTTTCACTTTATTGTCAACTAGTGAATTTGTCGTGTGTAATTCTGTCTACAGCTCTCTGAAGCTGTGCAGTGGCTGGTTGCTCAGTGCCCGAGCTCAGACAAGGTTCACTGCCAGACACTCATGCAGTATGTTGAAGACGGTGTGGACCGTGAGTTCAGTAAGCACTTCTACCAAGACATGAAGGAGAGATCCCTTGCTGGCTTGCCCTCTCAGGATCCGAGTGCCATAATAGAGCTGTACAATAGTGTGATACAGTTCCTGGCTGAAGTCGCCTCTTCAGAAGATCTCTGTGAACTCTCCTGGCCTGTTCCTGAATTTGCAGAGCCCGGGGGCAGCAAAGTGCTTCCGCATCTCCAGTGGAACACCCCCAGCCATCTGGGCTGGCTGAAGAAAGCCCTGCTCTCCTTCCAGATCCCTCACATGGATCTCCCTCCTTTGGGTGGTAAGAACTCCTAACCAGTACTGTTGCCTAGTAGCAGTTGAGAGACTGCTGTGTAACATACAATTAACATGGGGAGAGGCGGGGGTGGGGCCCTCTTGCGCTCAGATCCTGTTTGTTTCCCACAGTTGGCCACTGGGAGGACAGGACGCTAGACTAGATGGGCTATTGGCCCGATTTGGGAGGCTTCTCTTGCCTGCTTTGGCTCAGCTAATACCGGAGCAAAACTGAGCTGTAACATTGGCCATAGTTCTTTTCTGTTATTGTTAGGCAGAAACTTTAATGTATCTTCTCTTCCCTCTGCCCACCAGCTCCCTGGCGCCCTGTTTGTGCCATGATTTTCCAGTATTTGTCCCAGACTACCAGTTCTCTTCAGACCCAGGAGATACTTCAGTCTCAGGTAGAGAATTTGCTGAGCAGAACTTACTTCAAGTGGAAGAGTAGGAAATATGCCAGCTCAGAAGACAATGGCCCATCTGTGGAAGAGATCCCTTGGGACAGCATCTTGGCACTATGCATTAACCATAAATTGAGAGACTGGAAACCTCCACAAAAGCCAATAGCACCAGGTAGTAAATGTCTTTGGACAATCTCTTATCTACATTTTAAATTTTTCTTCTATGTTCTGTATTAAGTTGTGTTTAGCATATATTAACTTTGCCTCTAGCCCCAAGAGTCTGGACTGTATCCCTTGCTAACAAACTTATTATGGCATAAGCTTTCATGGCTTACACTTCCTCGGATGTGTGAAGTGTTATCGTAACTTCTGGTCTATATACACATGGAGTGGGGTGTGTGTGTGTAGAAAGGTCAGGGGTGAACGAAATCTGGAAAAGTACAGTGCTAATTGCATACTTAGCTGTGATAATTCACAGAACAGTTCTTGATGACTCAGCCATTCTGGCATTGGTAAACCAATTAACACATATAAAGGTAAAGGGGACCCCTGACTGTTAAGGCCAGTTGCGGACGACTCTGGAGTTGCAGCGCTCATCTTGCTTTAGTGGCCGAGGGAGCCGGCATTTGTCCGCAGACAGTTTCTGGGTTATGAGGCCAGCATGACTAAGCCACTTCTGGTGAACCAGAGCAGCGCACAAAAGCGGCATTTACCTTCCTGCCAGAGTGGTACCTATTTATCTACTTGCACTTTGATGTGCTTTTTTAAAAAATATAGTATTTATTGAAATTTTCCAAATAGTAAGAAAAACAAAGAACAAACAAAAGAAAAAACAACACAAAAAATATCCAAAAAAGAAGACAACAAACATACATAAAAAAAGAAAAAACCTTATCTTCTTTTACCTTGTTTCTCAGACCTCCTCCCCCCTTCCCTTCTTGCATTCTAATTTATATTATCTGCTCAACAAGTTCTTATCATATTTCTCAACCTTAACTTAATAGTTTCTTTATTAATGCTATTTATTTTCCATTTCTTCTTTCTTCCATTTCTCAATTAATATTAAAAACCTTATTTCTAATTAATTTAATAAACCCTATTTTAACTTAATCTTAAACCGTTTTCCTAAAATCGACCCAAATTTCCCTTCCACAATTTCCCCACATTCCATAAAAATCACAAAAGTTAAAAAAGAAAACTTAACAAACTATATTTTAACACCCTTTGGATTCCCAAAGCCCACCCTCCCTTTCCCGGTTTGATCCCCAGACCAGTGTCCATCAGTCCATCAGTTCTCAGCCTGGATCCCAAACTTCCGAGGCTCTTAAAACTCTTTCCATTTCACTCTGCCGGATTTTTTGTCCATCCTTTATGTTCAACACCAAATCTCGAGGAGGATCTGTCCCAATAACAACCAAATTTTGTTCCTTGAATTTTTTAATTTTGTATGTCCCAAAATCTCCAACTTCCATCTTGATCTCACTTAAACTAACAGGCCTCTGATCTGCCTTGATCTTCCACAACATTATGGCTTCACCTTCGTTTTCCACCAAACTTTCCACCAAATCCTCATAAGTCTCTTTTTCCACTTTCTCATATGTATTAAGTTTCTTTTGCCCAGCTGCATCCACTTCTATTTCAACTTCAAGGACTTTTGGTTCCACAACATAGACTTGTGTCAAATCTCTTACTGTTCCAGCAAGATTGTTTACTTCTTCATTCAATGTTGTCACTCTCATAGTCAAAATATTCTCCTGGTCCTGAATCTCTCCCTGTAGTTCCTGGAGCTCTCCCCGGAGATAAAATGTCCTATTGAGCTCAGTCAGTATTTTTCCACTTATAGCCATTTCTTGCAATATTCCAGAACTCTCCTCTAGGGGGATTTTATTTACTTTGTATCTTTCCAGTTCCAATCCAAAAGTCCAATATAACTTAATTTTCTTTATTCTTGTCAATTTGTATCCAAATTACAGAAAGTCTGATCGGCAGAAGTCACCAGAAACAACGTTTCCTTTTATTCCCCAACTTTGACAGCTAGTTTGACAGCTGTCAAAGTTTGTACCTTTTAAGCAGGCTCTCTTACAGATCACTCCCGGGTCCCGGGGGGGTTTGCACTTTTATTTCCAAACCGACTCTTCTCCTCCAGCAAAATTAATTGTAATGTCCAATCATGGAATTAATAAGTTTTCTCCACAAGGGACAAAGATATTTCTCTCAACTTTAGTTCTCAAGTCCTTGCTTTAGATTGTCTGCAAGGCGGGTGGGGGGGACTTCCTTTTTACCCTCCCCCGATCGTTCCAAATTCAAAGACAAAAATTTCTTTTGGAGTCCAGTTTCCGTACTACTCACGGGTTGTTGCTTTTCATCCGAATGTTTAAAGGAAAAAGTCAGCGCTCTCCGTCCATGGCATGCGGCTTCACTCAGCAGGGGAAGCAGAGGACTCTCAGCACCGCGCCGATCCCCGTTCCCCGTTCCGTAGCCTTTAAAAAGGCTCCTTCGCGGGTCGGAGGGGCGCTAATGGTGCCCACCGAGTCACCACGTCCACAGGCTTCCGTGCCTGTGGTTTTTAAGGGTCCCCGCGTCGCCGGCGCGGCAGAACCCGATCCCTACTGGGCCGATTCCCTCCGGAGCTCGGAGGGAATCCGCCATTAGGCAATGGCGCTAACCCGGAAGTCCCCCACTTTGATGTGCTTTTGAACTGTATTGTATTTAAAGCCAGTGATTTCATATTGTAGTCTCACCGTGAAGTTCCTTTGCTTCAAGTTGGCTACTTTAAGATCATTCACAGAGTGTCCCTGGAAGGTTGAAATTTCCCCCCACTGGCACTTACAGGTCAGGCCCTGTTTGCCCTGTACATTTAAAGCAGTATTGTACCATTCTAAACAGTCATGGTTTCCCCCTGGGAAACTAGTATATTGAAGATGCTGAGCATTGTTAGTAGGCCTCTATTTCCCTCAGAGAGCTACAATTCCTAGAGTTCCCTGGGAAGATGGATTGGTAGTTGAACTATTATGTGAATTGTAGCTTTATGAGGGGAATAGAGGCCTACTAACAACTCTCAGCATCTCCAATATACTACAGTTCCCAGGATTCTTTGGTGAAAACCATGACTGTTTAAAATGATATGATGCTGCTTTGAATACATAGTGCATATGGGGCTCAGTTTTATGTCCATTTACCCTTTTGCATAGAGACTGGACTGTTTGCCCTATGTAGAATGTGTTGTTGGTAGATGATACCATATCACATTGGAAGACGAGCAGGTGAACGGAGACATAGTGCTGCCAGAGTCAATATGTGGTCAGAATTAACATCTGGGATTGCCACAACGACTGGTCTTTGTTATATGGCCTGTTGCTGCTAGGTTGAGGGGCTCTCTGTAAGCAAGTACAGCCTTCACACAGAGGTTCCTCATTTCACGATAACTTCTGTTGAATCTGGAAAATCTATGTTACTTTTGATTTTATGTTGGGGTTCTGTGTGTCTTGCATCTAACAGAAGCAGTGAGCAAAGATGGACAGACATATGTATATTTTTCTGAGGAGCAATTGAAAAAATTCACTCGTCCTGTTTTATGGGAAGAAGCCAGATTAAAAACTCAGAAAGAAGTCCAGCAAAGTGAAGGATGGTGAGATTGTCTAACTTTTCTTTGACTTTTAGCAGCCCTGCCCTCTTCCCTTTCCTTTTTGACACTTTCACCTCTCACAGCCTACCTCTGTTATTCTACCCCCTTAACTAACTAATTGGCACCAAGAGTGCTGGACTGAAGCCCAGTTTTGGAAATCAGTACTTGTGGCAATTATTTGAAGTTACTGCTTTTTGTTACCACTATCTTCCCCTGCAGGCTTCCTCTGCAGATCTTAGGATATTTCATTTCTGTAAACTTAGTGCTGCAAGAAACTGAGGTTCTGAGGTGCAGAGAAATTTTCAGAAGGCGATTGGAAAGTATCTGCAGTAGCTTTATATCATCAGATTGATCCATTTGATTAGATCTTGGGAAGGTTGTGAGAACAGCTGTATTTGGATATACAGTGGTGCCCCGCTAGACGAATGCCTCGCAAGACGAAAAACCCGCAAGACGAAAGGGTTTTTCGGTTTTTGCGACGCTTCGCTAGACGATTTTCCCTATGGGCTTGCATCGCAAGACGAAAGCCCATAGGGAAATCTCGGGGACCTTTTTTTAAATGCTGGCGGTGGGGAGCAAAGCCTTCCCCCCCCTCCGGACTTCAGAAGAGGTCCAGGAAGGCCGGCGGGGGCGAAAGGCTTTGCTCCCCACCGCCAGCATTTTAAAAGCGGTCCGGGATAGCAGGGAAGCGCTTCCCGCTATCCCGGACGGCTTTTGAAGGCAGGCAGGGGGGGCAAAGACTTTTGCCCCCCCTGCCTGCCTAACCGGGGGCTTTTAAATCGCCCCGGGACTGTCCGGGGCGATTTAAAAGCCCCCGGACGGCTTTTGAAGCCTCCCCCCCCCCGCCCGGCTTCGGGGCATCATCCCGATGCCGGGCGGTGGGGCAGGAAAGCCTCCCCCAGCCGCCCGGCATCGGGGCATGGTCCCGATGCCGGGCGGTGGGGCAGGAAAGCCTCCCCCAGCCGCCCGGCATCGGGGCATCGTCCCGATGCCGGGCGGTGGGGCAGGAACGCCTCCCCCAGCCGCCCGGCATCGGGGCATCGTCCCGATGCCGGGCGGTGGGGCAGGAACGCCTCCCCCAGCCGCCCGGCATCGGGGCATCGTCCCGATGCCGGGCGGTGGGGCAGGAACGCCTCCCCCAGCCGCCCGGCATCGGAACGATGTCCCGAAGCCGGGCGGCCGGGCGGGAAAGCCTCCCCCCCCGCCCGGCTTCGGGGCATCGTCCCGATGCCGGGCGGTGGGGCAGGAAAGCCTCCCCCAGCCGCCCGGCATCGGGGCATCGTCCCGATGCCGGGCGGTGGGGCAGGAACGCCTCCCCCAGCCGCCCGGCATCGGGGCATCGTCCCGATGCCGGGCGGTGGGGCAGGAACGCCTCCCCCAGCCGCCCGGCATCGGGGCATCGTCCCGATGCCGGGCGGTGGGGCAGGAACGCCTCCCCCAGCCGCCCGGCATCGGGGCATCGTCCCGATGCCGGGCGGTGGGGCAGGAAAGCCTCCCCCAGCCGCCCGGCATCGGAACGATGTCCCGAAGCCGGGCGGCCGGGCGGGAAAGCCTTTGTCCCCCCTGCCTGCCTTCCCAGGGGCTTTTAAATCGCCCCGGACAGCGGAGAAGTCCTCCGCTGTCCCGGGCGATTTTAAAATGCCGCCCGCCAGAAGAGGTCGGGGGAAGGCTTTTTCCATAGGAACGCATTAATTGATTTTCAATGCATTCCTATGGAAAACCGTGCATCGCAAGACGAAAAACTCGCAAGACGAAGAGACTTGCGGAACGAATTAATTTCGTCTTGCGAGGCACCACTGTAACACTGGCCATAAAGCTGTGTTTGTTTATTGCAGGAGTTGCCAACCCTTTTGGAGTTGTGGGCACATTTCAAATTTTGAGAGTGTTCTGGAGGTGCCAGGGACAAGATGGCTGCCATGGAGGAGCACGGCATAGCGCAGAATGAGAGAGAACCCCACCCCTGGCAATCTTATGCTTGCCATGGGAAGTCAGCTACATCCCCATTTTGGAGATGCTGATGCTGTTGTTGTCTAATAACAACAGGATGCATTCCTCAGTGTCAGGAAAAGACCAGAAGGCGGCCACAGCACTCTCATGTCACATAAATCACTAAGAAGTTACCTTAGTAACTACATTTTGCCCCATAACTTTCTAGGAGGGCTAGAGACTTACTTTTTTCCAAAAATGAAAGCTCACAGTCTGAGCACTTTCCCAGGGCAGCGCTGGAAGCCCAACCAGCCGGCTCCCTGGTGCCTGCAGGTGCCAGGTTGGCAACATCTGATTTATTAGATAGGATCTCAGGTGAGATTACAGTCTGAACAAACTGTAACAAACATTGACTGCTTAATGATAGTTTTTGCTAAGCTAATCCATCTGTGTTTGTTGCCTCAGAGGAATAGATGAGCAGAGCAGGGAGTGTTCAAGCCATAGGCACCCACATACAGTCCAGTTTGTTTAGTAATGTTTTGTGACCAGTGTTGCATCTGAATGTGGCTGTGCTGAATAATGCATTGAATAATTATTGTTTGTCTTTCAAACAATAATTGAAAGGTTGTGTGAGAGAGACGCCCTTGGTGTGGGATGACACCTTCATTTGAAAGCTTCAACTTCTTAAACATGTCTATTCCCCTTTTAATCACACTGAAACTTTGATTTAAAAATGGATCCTAAATGATTATGCCCCTGAGATCGAAAAGCCCCCCCCCCCCGTCGCATTTGCAATCATATTTTGAGCCAAGAGGCATGGTGGTAACCTCAGAGCCGACACATTGCAAGAGAAGCTAAGTAGGCAAAATTAACAAAGAAACACAGAATTGTAGAGTTGGAACGGACCCTGAGCGTCATCTAGCTCAACCCCCTGCAATGCAGGAATCTCAGCTAAAGCACCCATGACAGGTGCCCATCAAACCTCTGCTTAAAGACCTCCAAGGAAGGAGAGTCCACCATTTTCTAAGGGAGGCTAAGTTTTTAAGCAGAGGTTGGACGGCCATCTCATGGATGCTTTCCTGCAGGGGGCTGGACTCGGTCACCCTCCGGGCAACTTCCAACTCTGCCATTCTATCCCTCTAAGAATGATCTGACAACATACTTGAAAGCAGCACTGAAGCCATCAGAGGATGGGATAGACAAATAGGAAAAGTGGATATGGTGCAAACTGCCTGTGCAGACAAGAACCTCAGCATTGAGCAGACAGGAAAATGAAAGAGTCTTTAGAAGCACATTGTGGATTTGCAGCTCTGGCTAGAATCTGAAAAAGACAATGTAGAACTAGGAAGGTATGGGGAAGCTGCAGCCCATGGGCTAAACTTGGCCTGCCAGGATCCCGAGTTGACCTGCAAGACTGTTTTCCTCAAACCCACAGCCACTCAAGTTGCATTTGATGTAGAGACAAGACATCAGGTGTGGGGAAGGCAGAGATGGGGCTTCAAAGGAACAATTGGGAGCTTAAAGTGAGCAAGGTTTGCTTCTACCATTCACCAGCTGATGGGAGGTGGGAAGGTATTCTGCTCCTGCAGCATTTTGCCAGCATCTGCTACATGAAGGAGAACTTCTCTGTGCAGTAGATGCCTGCTAAATGAGGGCTTCTTTCTCTCTCCCCTGCTCCCCCATCAGCTGGTGGGAAGGAGAAAAAATGCTTTGCCAGCCCTATGCTCAGTGCTTCCCAAAATGTAGAGTAGGGCTGAAAACTCCCTTTGCGCTGCAGTTCCCAAGCAGCTAATAGGAAACAGTCATTCAGGTGCTTGGGAACCCCATGTGAGGGATTTTGCAGGACAACTCACCTGTCAATCATGCTGGCATAAGGATGTTATGAGTTGGCCAACAAGGATGGGGTAGATAAAGATCTGTCCTCCAGAGCCAAAGAGGACTCTCACCCCAACCTAAACAAATGAAGAATTGGACCATCTTTGCTGCAATGAAAGCTAAAGTATTTAGAGCTTTTTAGTTTTACAGACAACTAAGTGGCAGAGAGGATAGTGTTTTATATAACTATGTACAATGAGGAAAAACAGGTTTTTGTCTGCTGTCATTATACTAGATCTTGGCCATCTAGGGAAACTGGTTGACAGTAGAATCAGGAAAGTACTTCTTTACAGAAGTAAAAGGTAAAGGACCCCAGAACGGTTAAGTCCAGTCAAAGGCAACTATGGGATGCGGTGTTCATCTCGCTTTGGGCCGAGGGAGTCGGTGTTTGTCTGCAGACAGCTTTCTGGGTCATGTGGCCAGCATGACTAAACTGCTTCTGCCGCAATGGGACACCGTGACAGAAGCCAGAGTGCACGGAAACACCGTTTACCTTTCAGCTGCAGCAGTACCTATTTATCTACTTGCACTGGTGTGCTTTTGAACTGCTAGGTTGGCAGAAGCTGGGCTAGAGCAAAGAGAGCTCACCCCCGTAGTGCAGATTCAAACTTCTGACCTTCCAGTCAGCAAGCCCAAGAGGCTCAGTAATTTAGACCACAGTGCCACCTGTGCCCCACTTTACACAAGATGTGCTATTGAATATGTGATTCATGTATTCATCTAAGATACAGCTAAATGGAACTTGTTAACACTGCTTTGATCACTTGTGCAAATAGCATGCTGGGCCAGATGGAAACTTGGGTCTAGTTCCAATAGAAGTGCTGTTATACTTACTGATATTTCATAATTCTGGTAAAAACAAATAATTCCCTTTGCTTGATATTTTTCATTGCCTAGGTCCAAAATAAAAACTCAGTCTTTTGCTAAGCTATATTCTCATTCATTGTCTCCAATGGAATATTGTGCCAGCCAGCAAACTGTGAACAACAAAGAACTAAGTATTTCCAGTGGAGGAGATCTAACACAGGCCATTTCAGAAGAGGATCATCTCCCTGAGTACCTGTCTGCCAAGTTGCAACAGGAGAAAACAGAGAGCAGGAGGTAAAAGTTTTTCTCCTTTTTGTAAGTTGTGGGACCCCACAAGTTAACATGATGGTGCTGAGTAATAGTTCACAATTCTTAATCTCTGTAAGTGGCTCCAAAGCTTCGAGAAAACCACTGTCATCCCCACTCCCAACACACACAGCCGCTCTGAGAGGATACCATGGTCTGTGGCTTGAGGTTTTTTAAGCCAGTTAGATGTACACGGTACGTAGCACAGCTTGTGAATACAGGCAATATCATAATTGGGTGTTTTTCATTCTTGGGAGTGTTTCATTTTGGCGCTGAGACATAAGTTTAGGTATCCTGTCCTGCAGTGCTTTATTTTTTTCAAGAAAAATAGGTGCTGGAACTCACCATGAAGTTGTTAAGTAAGTCGTCAGGTGACTCAGGGCAGCCCTGAACAGATACTGGTTTGTCAACAGCCATGTTCACTTCCTACAAAGATGCTAAAAACTATGGCAAGCTGTCTCCGTAGTTGGTTTGTTCCAGTGCAGGTCAAACAAATGCTCCCTGCCTCCCTTGTTCTCTTAGACTCAGGAGGGTGCCTAGGGCAGCTCAGAAGGGCCCTTGGGCAAATTTGCACATGTGCAACTGTAGAAGGCTAGCTGGAAAGCTTAAAGGCTGCTGCCACTACACAGGAGATAGATTGAAGAAAAGGAAATACAAATTGGCCCCATAGCTTGACCAATCATGGCTAGGAGCTAGATGGAGTCATATATCTAAAAAAAGTATAGACTCTCACATGCTGGCCAGCTTCCATTTTGACTTGAAATGTTGGTTTAGGGCTTCTCAGAAGTATGTAAAGGTCAGAAGCAGGTTGGGGTGAGCATTGACCTGTTTTGGGGTAATGGGCCCACTTGAGAGGTGCCAGAACTGCGTTCTGGTGCGCTCCAGCTGAAAACAGCACTGCTGTCCTGTGAATTGAAGGGTGAGCTGCCTCCAGGATCTTATTGGAACCAGTATTGCAAGCGTCATGTACCTCTGGAGAGTACAGATAGGAAACCTAACTGGAAAATACAAGTATTTGTTTCCCCTGAAAATTTAAAACGTACCGTTACACAAAGAAGAAAATGTTTGTTTATTTGAACTTTCCTACCAACTCTTTGTTACTAAAAGTAATGACTGTACCACAATACGTTATATCAGAGTTTTAAAACAGGAGACGTTTAATACCAGCAAATAAATAGTCAGAGTCTGGCTAGACAAGGAGGAGTGGTGGGAGGCTACAGCTGGGGAACCCCTAAGGAAGCATCCGAGTGGCTCCAAGGCTCTGAACCAGGAGAAGTTGGTGGGATACAGAAGATAAGCCACAGGAAGAAGGTGGGGACAGATGGGTTGGAGGCTGAGGAAGCACGAGGTTTAATTAGAGTGAGGCAGCTGAGGAGGAAGACAAGGCTGCAGCTGGAACATTCGCAGCCCCCCTGCCAGTTCTACTGTTTCCCCTCTCCTCCATCCCCAAGAACGAGGAGGGTGTTACATGTAGCAGAATAAAAGCCACAGAGAGCCCCTCCTTGAAGGAACTTGCGACTGTTGGGAAGGCGGCCGGCTGGGGAGGAGCCTTAGGCGGAAGGAGGAGGCTCAGATCCTCAGTTCTGGCAGCTGCTTCATTGGGTTAGTTCTGCCCATGGAGTTCCTGCTGGGTTTTGTCTCTCTGAACAAAGAATCAACCTTACTGCTCATCTCTATGAGTTTCTGTCCTGAATCACAGTGGAACCAGCCCTGACATAAAGACACAGAACAATAGGCAATGGATATGTATAGCAGGCGGTCAGACTCGCCCAAAGTCCTGACTAGAAGCTGCTGCCAAAACCTAATAAGGGTGAATGCCAGCCATTTTGAGGGGCGAGGGAATTCCACAATTAGAATGCCTCTGCCGATAATACCTTCGCTCTTCTTGTGGTGGCATGTAGAATCCCTGGCCGACAGGAGAGCGTTCCCCATCAGTCTTCTCATGTATCTAAATTCTGAACGGTTAGTGGCTTTCTGCGTCTGTTCAAACACCTTGAACTTGTCTCAATAGCATATAAGCAGCCAGGGCAGCTCCTTCAATGGATAGAGTATGATCATTTACCCATTCTTTTTGTCCTTTGCCTTTGTTGGCCTAGATTTGAGGAGCAGCTGCAGCAGTTGTTAGTGAAAGACTCTGAGACATTCCAGGATTTCCCCTCTCTTCCTGTGTATCTTCCTGAAACTCTGGTGGCTGTGCCTCAGATTATCCATCCCCAAGCCAAAACACCAGTGCTGAGAAGCCCAGAGGTAAACTCTAGAAAAATAGAGTGGAATAAATCATATAGGATTGCTATATTTACATGAAGCATCTGTTACTGATTGAATTTATAATTTTGGGGGTGGAGGTGGTTGGAGAGGAGGGGCTGGTATGTATGGGTGTCAAATATGCCTGATTCTGGGCTTTGT